>NC_135721.1:66181253-66496253 GCF_964656455.1 Halichoerus grypus | reverse complement strand
TACATGTATATGAGTAAAACTCTGAAATGCAGACTCCTTCAAGGCAAATTCATTGTGGTGGTTTGTTCTGGGGAGAGAAGGAAGGAAATAGGTTTGGGAAGGATAACACAAGGTAATTGAACAGTGTTTGTGAAGTTTTTGGTTGTTTTGATTTATTTTGCTTTGAATTTCTTTGTTTTCATATTTGAAGTAAACATGGCAAAACATGAGATTATTAAAATTAGTTGCTACATGAGTATTGATTTTATTGTTTTAGGGTTTTCTATATGTTTAAAATATTTTACAATAAAAATATATTGTAAATTTATTTAACATTTACCTAAAATAAAATGGGGAACAAGGCAAACTTTCAAGCTAGGTGCCAAAAGTAGATCCAAGAGACTGGCTGATTTAAGAGTTTCAGCGAAAATGTCTCGTGGCATTTAGTTACTGGCAGATCTCTGAGATCAAAACCAAAATAAATGCAGTCAATTCAGTTGATAAATAAGAAATTGGTTGTTCACATTGGATGGGCTAATGGCAGGGAGAGACCTCCTTCTTCTCAGAAGTATTCAAACAGAGCTGATGACCACGGTCAGTCTCGTGGTGGATGGTGGTATTTTGGGTATAAGAGCAAATAAGATGGGTTCTAAGATCTCTTCCAACAACTACTGATAAAAATGGCATATATTTTTCTTTGTTCATTAAACAGACATTCCTTACAGGGTTTTAAAGTCATCTCCTTCTACATGAATAATTTTTATCTTGTGACCATTTAAAAAATTCTATTTTCTTATTTTTAGTGGTCTCAGGCTCAGATCAGGCTTTGTAGCAGCCAAAAATTATTCATTCCTTTCTGAGCAGATTTTTGGTGAAAAAAAAAAGGTGAAGTAAAATCATTACTGATTCAATAACATTTAGTAAGCACTTACTCAATGCTGTACTCTGTATTACAGTTCTTCTACCCTCTAGACTTTGACTAAGTCCTTTCATTCAATTAGAAATACTTTAAGTAAGACATTTAATTTTTATCCATTTATACTATCCTCCAATCATTGAAATCACAAATCAGTGGTAGCAATACTGTGGCATTGTTTTAGAGATAGAAGCACAACACCTAAAATTACTTGTAGCTTAACCAGCAATTTATTTTCCTATTTGTGTTAGAGAAGCTGACCTTGGCCTCTGCCTCTAGAGATTACTTGAAAGAAACAAAAGCATGGTCTGCTAAGGTCACCCTAAAAACCCATTAAAAATTTATTAAAGACTTGAGTTAGTAGCAGGCAGATGAAAAATAAAAGTATCCAAAGAGAAAATAGAATATTGTGGTGCAGCAGGAAACATAGGTGTGTAGTCATGAAAAAATCAATGGAAGTCACTCAAAAAGGTAATAAATCTCTCTTAAGGAATATTGTCATGTTTTCTGAGCCGGCAACTATAGCCTGCATTAAATTTTTTATCTGATGAGTTCAAAGTTCCTTGCACTTTCATATCTAGTAACAAATTAAGAGTGTTTTCTTCACTGATTGAGTAGTGAGATGGAGAATTTTTCTAAAAAAAAAAAAGTCAATTTTTTTTGTTGCTGTTTTGTTTTGTTTTCTTCCAGTTGGAGAATGACAGCACAGTTTCTATAGGAAACAGTTTCAGAATGTGTGTCTAAATGAGCAGCTAGAGCCTTCAGGAATGTTCTGTCCCTCATGCTACCTAGACGATACAGAGTTTGTGTCTGTCAGTTTTTGGCGCTTATCTTTGTCATGATGACTTAACTATTCAGAGAGCTATTACAGTAAAGACTTTTTCTTTGGTGATTTGAAAATTTATCTTATAAAAATGTGATCTCTTAAGAGAATTCCACCAATTCAGAAACACAGTTTGTGTGTACAATTTCCAGGTGGCTACAAGGTATTTCTAAATTATTTGGATCACATAAACTTGGTAGCTTTGAAAGTAACGGAGTGAAAACTTGCAAATAGTTTGACAAAATTGGCAGTGCTTCAGAAAAAAAGGAGTCAAATGGAAATGTCCCTGTGGAAAACATACTGCTCAGACAGTTGTAATATTGCAGATTATGACAGGACAATGTATATCATGTTTTCCTGATGTATCAAGACCAGAGAGAGGACCTGTTCTGTGGCCTTCTGTTATGAACCAAACTTGTACTGCATATGGACAGCTTTCATTGTTACATGGACATAATCAGTTTATTATCTTTCAGTTTCCTAGTCCGAAAATGACCTAGATATTTTCCTTCAATATTACAATTAGGTTGCTTGTGACTGAAAGATGTATTGGCTTTATGTGTTATACATTGTGTGGGGGAATACAGCTATGATCCTTAATTGAGATTTTGACACTGAAATGTAAAACTATATTTATGTTGTATGCAGAAGTTATCCCAGACAAGCAAATATTTTTATAACAGGTACTTTCTATCCTATCAATTTATGACAGAAAAGTTATCAAAGTTTTATTTTATATTGTGTTTGGCATGTGATTTTCAAGAAATTTTTTTCTAGTAGATCTTAGTATAATTAAAGGTGAGATAGCTTTTCCAGTTATCTTGTTATGTTTAATACATCCTTTATGACCTGCTTTTTGGAGAGCAAAATTGCCAATTCTTTTTTACCTTCACATTTAGGGGGAAAACAAAAATACATACTTTGTTTCAATTCTTCAACAGCCCATGGAAGTAAAATAAATGATGGAGGTGTCTACAATTGAATTCTAGCCCTAGAATGAAATTCTGTGGAAAATTATTGTCTTCTCTTTCAGAGGACAGACAGATTCCATTCTAGTATATAAAAGGGTTTGTTTTTAAAAATTGGGGAGGGAGGCAAGAGGAAGAGGGAAGTGCATGAGCGATAGCAGGGAGGGGATTTGAATTGGCTTTGTCCCCATGGACCTAGAGCATGAGTCTCTGCCTTAGAAAAACTTTAGGGAAGAGTGGGAACAGGCTTGATGGCCTCTGTATCTTAATGGAAGTCAGCATGGAACAGATAAGTGATTTTTTTGGTCATATTTTGTCTTGTTTTCTTTTTTGGATTATATTTTTTAGGGTATACTAACAGACTTCACTATTCCCTCTAGTGGATATGGAAAGAATATAAGTTCCATAAAAACTTTCTTTTCACAAGTTTCTTCTCCTCGTGTTTTAAAGAGAAAGACACACTCACACGTGTACGGCTGCATACACATACAACACCTCAGTGCAACCGGAGTGTCTCCTGCCTCATGCCTCCCAACTTCTAACCCAGAGCTCCAAAGGCAATGACTTCTGGCTATTTCCAGTTGCTTTTGGCAGTTACTTGCACCTTGCTAATAAATGTTTATTTAGCTATTTCTGGATTCATTAAGCTTCTGACTCTATCCTCTCTATTGGTTTTCCCTATTACAGCCATCATCATTATGTGATCTACTCCATACTTCCTACTTCATATCTTTTTCTCCCACTTTTTTTTCTCAGAGACTAGAAATCCCCTAAAACATAATAGACACTTAATGAATGCTGTTGAATGTTTATAGAATGGATGTTCTCTTTCTTTCCTCCATGACTCTTACCCCCTCTTTTAAATTTTCCATCTGCTTTTCTTTCTAAAAATTTGGAATAATTTCCTCAGCACTGTCTCTGAATTCATGACTTTCCTTTTCAGTTTTGCTTATTCTGATATTTAATCTATTAACATTTTTATTTTAACCATTTAAAACTTTTCTTTTTAAAATGGCTATGTTGAAATTTAATTGATATTCAATAAACTGCACATATTTAATGCATACCGTTTGATGAATTTGGACATATGCATACACCCATGAGAACATCATCACAATCAAGGTAATGCACATATCCATCCAAAGTTTTCTTGTTTGGGGTATGTGTGGGGGGGAGTACTTAACACAAGATCTATCCTGTTAAATTTTTAAGTATACAATATAATATTGTTGACTGTACGCACAATACTGTACAGCAGATCCCTAGAACATATTCATCTTGTTTAACTAATGTTGTTACCTTGTGTAAGTGGAGTCATACAGTATTTGTCCTTCTGTGACTGACTTGTTTTCCTTAAGGTAATATCCTCCAGGTTTATGTTATAAATGGAAGAGCTTAATTTATTTTTAAGTCTTCATAGTATTCCATTGTATGTTTATACCACATTTTCTTTATTCATTTATCTGTGTGTGGGCATCTGTTTTCATTTCTAATTTTTCCATAACTTTCTTTAATTTCTAAAAATTCTATTTAGTTACTTTTTCAGGTTTGCCTAATCCCTTTTAATAGTATCTTAGAGCTTACTTATTCTAAAAATTATTGTTTAGAATATCTCATCCATAAGCATCTTATAATCTCTAGCTGACACAATATTTTAAGTTCTTTGATATCAAACTGTGTGTATATATGTGTGTGTGTATATGTATATGTATATAGATATATGTATATAGGCATATAGATATGTATACATATGTATACATATAGATATATAGTATGTGTATAGATATATATATGTATATATACATACATATAGATATGTATATATATAGAGAGAGATATGTATATACACACACACACACATATATATATATATATATATATATCCTCAGAAAGGATTTGCGTTTCTTTAACCTGGCAGTGGGGAATGAGTAAATCTTTGGCCCTCTTTTAGGGTCCCTGGATTAAACCAATAATCTTACATTCATCTCTCCCTTTTTGCTTCTATACCAAGGTTCAGTGTCTTCATTGCAATGCTGCGATTGACTTTTGTCTTCAGAGCAATTCTGGCTTTCAAATTTGCTTACCACTTTCTACTCTGGTTTTAGTTCTCCTTTTTTGTTTTTGTGTTCTTAATATATCCCTTATTTCCTCCAAGGCTAATAATGCAATAAGTATTATGGATAAATATCTCTATCTATATCTATTTACATGTCTGTGTATCTTTTTTTCCTCCCATGGGTTTCAGACATCTAGAAAAAATGGCTTGGTGTGTTTTCTCTACTTTTCATTGGATTTCTTATAGAATTGATAAACATTTTAAATAAGGGATATCAATACACAAATAAAATATTGTTAAATTAATAAATATGGAAGCACCACTCTCCAAGTCATCAGTTATTTGCATCATTAATGGTAAATACTCATGTGGTTAATTATTTCAGGTCTACCACTATAGGAACATTATAGTTCCATTTGTATACCCACAGAATATTCTTGACAGATAAATTAGAATTTATTTTTTTGTTAAGCTCCTTTTCAGTGAGATGGTTTTAATTTGTTTCCTTTGGTAGGAAAAATTAAATTATCAGTATGTACCCTTGAAAACCACCCTGGATCTAATATCTGTTATTGGTACTTATTGATAGGGAAACATGATCCTGTAACTTTATGATATTAGCTGTGGCAAAGTATTTCCTCTCCATATTTCTTTTTTTCTGTCTATTGTCTGAAAATGCATTCTAATTTCGCAGCACTCAACAGCCTGATGGAGTTTTTAGACATGGGAAAAACTCTGGGATAAATTTGTGTTATGTAATAGTAAAAGGTGCTTAGACTTGTAGAGGAAGTCAGTGGATTTTATGGAGACTGAAAATACAGGCACAAGTAGTTGCTGTTGGTGTAGCAGTTAAGGGTATTAAAACAATTTCACATGAGACAGTTTGCATAGTTTTGGGAAAATCATGCTGATGTTTCTTGGCCTAAAATTGATCTCTCTTCCATTGTCTAAGTTGTTCATGAACATTTAATTTTATTTTCATTAAACAGTAGTTAACAATTATTTAAGATATAGCAGATGTATCTTTAGGAATATTTTGAGCTATATCCATAAAAACTATTGACTTGAGAGTTCTTGCTGTTAGAATTGAAATCCTCCCTTTTTCTCTATGTTTCACATTCAGACCAAGATAATTAGCAGTGTAGAGTTGCAAGATGGGAGAGGGTGGAAGAGCAAGAAGGAACAGACTGCAAAATATCATAGTGAGGCCAAGAAGAGATTGCATCCTAAAACATCTGGTTAAAAAGTGAAAAACTATCTGGGGTCCCCAACCCTTGACATATTAAAAAACATCTAGTTAAAATGGTGAAGTGTATGACAGAATATTCCTCCATGTTTTAGACAGATGGGCTATATGTTTAAGTGAACATTTTTTTTTTTTTTGACTGTAGGGACCTTATTTAAGGATCCTTTTTTTATTATGTTCAGTTAGCCACTGTTTGGTACATCATTAGTTTTTGATGTAGTGTTCAGTGATTCATTAGTTACATATAACACCCAGTGCTCATCACAACACTTGCCCTCCTTAATACCCATCACCCTGTTACCCCCTCCCCCACCCCTATCCCATCTGAAACCCTCAGTTTGTTTCCCAGGGTCCATGGTCTCTCATGGTTCACCTCCCTCTCTGATTTCTCCCCCTTCAGATTTCCCTTCCTTCCCCTATGGTCCTCCGTGCTATTGCTTATGTTCCACATATGAGTGAAACCATGTGATAATTGTCTTTCTCTGCTTGACTTACTTCACTTAGCATAATCCCCTCCAGTTCCATCCATGTTGATGCAAATGGTGGGTATTCATCCTTTCTGATAGCTGAGTAATATTCCATTGTATATATGTACCACATCTTCTTTTTTTTTTAACATCTTAATTTTTATTTTAAACTGTTGGATTGTGCTGTCATCAAAACTTTTCAAGTAACACATTTAAGGATGTCTATTTATGTTTCATTTGTGGACATTTTGCTTTCTTGCTTATGACTTTCATTCCCTAATATGATACCTAATTTCATCCCAAAGTATATAATTTAAAATGCCAGATTTTGCCTATGTTTAAAGCATCTATTGGTGTTATCCAGAAGGAGGACCTTTTAAATTTTATTTCTTATTTGTACATGTGGAGAGGAATTCAGAAAATGCATATGACCATAGCTATGGACCATAGACCACAGTGTCTATGACCTATCTACACAAAGGATGGATAAAACTTTGGTGATTTGACTGAAATTATCTTAATATGTTTCTAAATCTTTGAGTTTACCCAATTTCCTAATAAAATCTGTATGTTTGCTTTTTTTTTTTTTTTTTGAGGTGATACATTTGATAGACATATAACCCCTGAGTATTCTTCCTGGTATCAAAAACTGTGTGAATTGCCTTTTCATGTGATTTCAAAAAATTCAAACTAAAATATATAATCACTTGACTCATTGGTTGACAGTGTTACTCTTTTTCTAAAAATCTCCCAGATTTGCTGAAAGTTCAAAATGACTGAAATTAACTTTATCAATTGAAAATTCCCTCTAGGAGATATAATTTTACCCAGACAAAATGTCAAATCCCATGCCAACTATCAATTAGAGGTGGAAAGGACCTACTACGTTATTAAATCTATCCAAGTGGCAAGAAAGAAATGTACCTGACAGTACATTATTTTGGTATATAATTTATCTCATAGCAACACTTGAAAGAACTTCCAGTGCTTCTGCAAAATTGTCATGTGTCAGGGTGACTTATTTTTTATTTTTTTAAGCATTTCTTTAAAGGGAAGAGCATGAATGTATAAATTAGTCAATCTGAGTTGACACATGCAGGGTGAAAGGGAAGGAGCTCTGGGGCAAAGACAACAGGGAGGAGAGGAGAAAGGGTGGTTGTGGATCCTATGGCCTGTGTACACTTCCACATGCTGCCACTTAATAGCTGAATTAACATAGATGAAAGTGCTGAGCCCATAAAAGACACTCAGTTAATGTAACTCCTGATGTTTACTTATCCAGTGTTTTGGTGAGTTTGACCAAAATCTACTTTTTATGCCTTCCACGTATAAGTACATATACATTTGGTTTAAGGTATAGCAGGGCAATCTCATGGAAGTGTTTAAGAAATCATGCTTCTAAATAATTTGTAGAAGTATTAAAATATTGTTTCTATGAACTTTAATAATACCTCCAAAATGTGGATGTACATTGACTCCTGATTCTCCAGTGGTTGCCTGCAGTCATGTATTTTTTCTTTTTAATATCTTCTACAACACCTCTGGCACAGTACTGAAAGGACACCTTAAAATTTTTTTTGTACACAATATTTCTGTCACAGTACTGAAAACATACAGTACTTAAAGTTGTTGGATGAAAGGATTTTTTAAATAAGAAAAAGCCCTAATATAGGGCTTTAAAAATGTCTGCAAGGCACATGACCCATTAGTTGACCTGGGCACTCTCTTTTGTTAACCTATCTTCTATCTTTACCTTTTGAATCAACTCTCCAAACTCCCCTGATGCCAGAAAGAATTTCAGGGGCTCTACAGTTACCACTTTTTCTTGTAGCTGAGTCTAGAACTTAAGGCACCTATTTATTCCTAACCGGGGCATCTGCAAAATTCCTGGTGCTTCCATTTCAGAGAAATTCTCTCACACTCTAGAAGAATGTATGCCAATTTTAGTATCAGATATCTCTGAGGCAAAGTCACTAATATGATGAATCTTTCCCCTCAGCCTCCCACCTTTCATTAAAGACAGTTTCCTTTTGCTGCCTTCATGTGCCTTGCTCACTAGCCATCTGTCATTTTTTCGGATCTTCTGATTTCCAGGCACTGTACTATGTTCTTGAAGATGCAATAGATGAATGAAAACAGTAGTCCCCTGTTATCTGCAGCTCTGCTTTCTGTGGTTTCAGTTAACCCGTGGCCAACTGTGGTTAGGAAGCAGATGATCCTCCTTCTGCATATTGTCAGAAGGTCAGTGGTATCCTAACAGTATGTTACAATGCCTACGCCATTGACTTCACTTTATCTCATCATGTAGGCATTTTATCATCTCACATCACAAGAAGGGTGAGTACAGTACATTAAGATATTTTGATAAAGACCACATTCACATAACTTTTATTATAGTATGTTGTTATACATGATCTATTTTATTAGTAGTTATTGTTGTTCATCTCTTATTGTGCCAAACTTATAAATTAAACTTTATCACAAGTATGTATGTATAGGAAAAAAACATAGTATATACAGGGTTTTGTGCTATCCGTGGTTTCAGGCATCCACTAGGGTTCTTGGAACATATCCTCCCCTGATAAGGAGGATCTATTGTATGCTGTCTTTAAATCACTAATAGTCAATCTGTTTAAATCATTCCTTCCTCTAAGCTTCTGCTTATGCTGTATGCTTTTTGATAGACATCTTTTTTTTTTTTTTCTGTTAGATTTCTGGCTTCCAATACCTCTATCCACAATTTTGAGGTATCATTGATCTCACAGCTGTATATAAAATATATACCCTAACTATATATAACTATGTATAACTATATAACCCTAAAATATATATCACTGATATCACAATATATCAATTTTATTTTTTTCCTGAGCTTCAGATGCCTGTATACAATTTCTTACTCCCTACTTCTTATCCCCGAGTCCTTTATAAGATATATGTTTTGCAAATATTTCTTCCACTTGGTGGATTGTTCTTTTATTCTCTTAACAGTGCCTTCTGAAGAACAAAAGTTTTAATCTTGAGGCACAATATATCAATTTTTTTATAGATCAGGTTTTTGATGTTGTCTTAGGACAATATTTTTAATTTTCAAATGACAAAATAAATTAAGCATTGATTTCTTTACGATATACTTTAACATAGAAAAAAAACAAATCAAGAATTAAACTGTAATCCAGTTAGTTTTTATTTGCCTTTAACTCTAAAAAAACCTCATTGAACTTAATTAGTATATTGTGTACCTAACTTTAAGCTACCTGTCATTTTTTTTTAAAGATTTTATTTATTTATTTGACAGACACAGCAAGAGAGGGAACACAAGCAGGAGGAGTGGGAGAGGGAGAAGCAGGCTTCCCATGGAGCAGGGAGCCCGATGCGGGGCTCTATCCCAGGACCCTGGGATCATGACCTGAGCTGAAGGCAGACACTTAATGACTGAGCCACCTAGGCGCCCCATACCTGTCATTTTTATACATGGATAATCCCCAAGCCAAAGTTCCTCAACCTTGGTACTATTGACATTTTGGGCCAGATAATTTTTTGTCAGGATAGCATAAAATGCTATCCTGTGCATTTTAGGATGTTTAGCAGCATCCCTGGCCTCCATCCATTAGATTACAGTGCAAGCTTGCAGTTGACAATTCAAAAATGTCTCTAGACATTGCCACATGTATGCTGGGGGGTGGGGGGCGGAAGGATTACCCTTGGTAGAGAACTTTTGCAGTGATGGGCCTGTTCTGGTTCAGCCCTTCCCAGGCTGCCTGACAGAATACTTAAAGGCAGATGATAAATCCAGAAAAATAATGTCATTTCTTTCTTCCTTGTTTGGCCCCTACTGATATTAAAAGAGATGTCTGAGCTTTATACCTATATAAATAGGCCCCATGGGGCGCCTGGGTGGCTCAGTTGGTTAAGCAACTGCCTTCGGCTCAGGTCATGATCCTGGAGTCGTGGGATCGAGTCCCGCATCGGACTCCCTGCTCAGCGGGGAGTCTGCTTCTCCCTCTGATCCTCCCCCTCTCATGCTCTCTGTCTCCCATTCTCTCTCTCAGATAAATAAATAAAAAATCTTTAAAAAAAAAAAAAAATAAATAAATAAATAAATAAATAGGCCCCTAAACTACACATGAAATAATTCTCCAATGGGATTCCTTTCCAAATCTCTATTTTAATGGGAGTAGACACAGGAAAACCATTTGAGCCCTCTTCTTGTGGTGGACACAAAGAATGCTCAATGTCCCATTACTCCTAATTCTGGAGGTGGTGATTTTCTACCTCGTAAGAGTTACACAGTTCTCTTGCTTTCCATCAGCATATATATTTGATACTAATTTGGATATGTCTTTTTCTGACCTTTTACTTCAGGTAGAATGTACTGGTTGTTAGTTAAACTAGCCCCTTGTTGATAACATTTGTATAGTTTTACCTCAAATTATAAGTAAGTTTTTCTAAATTATAAAGAAATAATATAGAAAATTTTGAGGGCAAGCAGAGGTTAGAAAAATACTTGTGAAAATAATCACCATGTTAGGTATCACGTAGTGATATTCTTTTCAGTTTATGATATTCATGGCAATAACTTTTTCAAAATATCTACTTCCTATTTCAAACCATTTATAAATTTTAGAACTTAATTTAGGATTTTAAAGAATGTTCCTTTATCCATTGCTGGAGCTCCCTTGGAGGAGATTGGGACTGTCTTCTTATATGACAAAGATATTTCTGCCATTCTCCCAGCTTCAGAAAACTGCTGAACTTTCTGTATTGCCTCATAAAAATATAGGATATGAATTTCATTTTTTTCCCCATCGGGAATGGAGATTTACAAATCACACAGGATGGAGTTTGGAAACAAGACAAATGCCAGTGGTGACATTTCTTTGAATCGGAGTCTGCATAAAATTGATGGTTAAGATTGAGCATCCCCTTCAGCTGAAATGGCACATTAAAAGATTGTTAGCACAGTTAAAGGAGCTCAAAAGGGAGACAATATGAGATGCTGGGCAAAGCTCATCTTGTTTTTAAAATTGATGCCAAGTATTTGCTGTCAATATTACCGGTACTACTGTGTGCAATAGCAACTCAAATAATGGTAGTTAGGCCCTTCTGAAATAATAAATTTGGTGGCAGACCACTTATTTTCAGGGCAGGGAATCAAGGGAATGGTACTTTGAAGACTTTAGGTCACTAACAGGCATCACATTATTTTGTTGGGTGGGCAATTGTAATTCACCAAATTACAAGGCAAGTTCCTGGAAGAAGTCATTTTATTGTAACATCATGCTGAATGTGGGATGGCCTTTTTCAATTCAGGCTGAGAAAGTTAGAAAGGAATGGTGATTAAATGCTGGGAGTCACTGAGGATGTGATCTGATTCTACAAACTGGCAGAATTCAGGATGGAAGTTGTTATCATCACCCTTTTCTCTCTTTTTTTTCCTAAGGGAAGGATCTTCCCCCCTCCTTCTTCCCCTCCTTCCTCCCCTCCTTCCTCCCCTCCTTCCTTCCCTCTCTCCTTCCTCACTCCCTCTCTCCCTCCCTCCCTCGGACCTTCCCTCCCTCCTTCTCTCCCCCCTTCTTCTCTCCCTCCCTCCCTCCTTTCTTTCCTTTCTTCTTTTCAATGTATCAAAAAATGGAAATTCTGTTTTAAAATTTGTTCTCTCTCCTTGGCCTTATTTTTTTCCCTTCATTTTTTTTTTTCTCTTTATTACCTCTTTTGTCTCTCTCCACTTCTCTCAGACTAAGCTCCTTCTCTTCTTCTCCTTGGATCCTCTGACATGGTTTCTTGTCCCATCATACTTGCAGTTTGTGATAAAGACACCAGGAACACAAAGGAATTATCCCAGAGGTAGCATTGCCTGTTTCTCTGTCTGGTTAGCTGTTCTGCACTTTTCTTTTGAATTGGTTTTCTAATTATCAGGACTAGTCCTGCTTAGGCCCCAGGGGTCCAATGTCACAAAAGCAAAATCATTAGTCACATACTACAATGGAAAGCCAGAAACGAATGCATGTTACTTCTCAATTCTTATTTAGCAAACAGGGAATCACTTTATATTTTGGAACAAATAGGTCATATGGCTCGGTATAGCATGTTTTATTCACCAAATTACTTAGTATAAGCAAGGATGGTTATTTATTTCAGTGGACTTGTATAAGTAAAAAATAAAAAGGTACCTGTTTCTTTTACTCAAAGATAGCAGTGTAATGGGTTTCCCCTTGCTCTGTGACCCTGGGCATATGATTTAACTTCTTCAGGGCTATTTTTTCTCATACAGGATAGAAATAATAGCTCCTTCCTTGCAAGTTTACAAGATTAAATGAGGTAATGCATATGCGATAGACTGCTCTGTAAGCTCTGAATTCAGAACTCCGTTTTTGGTTCTGTCACTTGTGATTGTGGTATGTTATTTAATCTTTCTATGCCTCTGATTATTCATCTATAAAATAGGGATTCTTTTCAAGAGTGACTGAGATAATGCATATTAAGCACTTTGAAAGGCTTCTGGTACATGTGTGGTTATACACGTCATTGCATAACAGTGTTAGCCTTTTTTAAAAAAACAATTTTTACTGTAAAATATAACACATATAAAGAAAAACTGGGTGTGTAAATTGATTTACCTAGTAAGTGTTCTTTTTGTGTATGGTTTCTTTGTTCAACATTATGTTTGTGAGATCCATCCATGTTTTTGTATAACCATTATCTTTGTGTTTTCATGCTGTTATAGTGTTCTAGTGAACTCTAGATAAATTATCCAATCAACTGTGCATGGACATTTAGGTTGAGTCTAGCTTTTGGCTGTTAATAATGAGGCTGCTGTGAATATTCTTTTATCTATCTCTTGGTGCATGTGAATGAATTTTGGTTGAGTCTGTACATAGGAATGAAATTGCTGAGTCACAGAGGGTGAGTCCAGCTTTAGTAGATAATGCCAAACTTTATGAGAGTCCCCGTTTGTCAGTCTTTTTAATTTAACATATTCTGGTGGATGTGTAATGATAATATCATTATGGTTTTAATTTGCATGTTCCTGATGATTAAAGATCCGCTTTTCATATTACTATAGGCCATTTGAATATCTCCTACTGTGTGGTGCTATATTCTGCATTTACACCTCCTTTATTGGTTCTTTGAATTGTAAACACCATCTCCATTCTATGACTTGCCTATCAACTCTCCTGATAACTTTAGAGAAAAATAATTTAATTTTAATGTAGTCAAAAATATCAGTCTTCACTTTTATGGTTAGTGTTTTTGGTTTTCTGTTAAAAGTAAAAATAAAACATTTCCCTTCCCTGAGAATTTTATAATATTCTTCTCTACACTTCTAAAAGTTTGATTATTTTAGTTTAAAATCCAACTGAAATTGATTTTTTATATGGTACAAAGGAGGAGTAAAGCTTTGTTTTCTTCTGACATGGATATCCAATTACCCCAGCATCATTTATTGAAAAGACCATCATCCTTCTCCTGTGGCTCTATAATGACAGTTACATGATCTATCAATTAAGAGTCCATGTATATTTTTAGGATCTTTATATTGTTCTACTGGTCTATTTTTTTCTCTCTCTACCAACACCAAACTGTTGCCACTTTATAATAAATAGACCAGGTCATCATTCTCTAGTCATTTTCTTGGCCATTGCTTCCCAAAGTGTGTCTGAGACCCATGTGGTCCCCAAGATTTCTCAGGATGCGTATGATTCCACCTTTTCTAGC
Source organism: Halichoerus grypus (assembly GCF_964656455.1). Lineage (NCBI taxonomy): Eukaryota > Metazoa > Chordata > Mammalia > Carnivora > Phocidae > Halichoerus > Halichoerus grypus. Next base: position 66,482,079 of record NC_135721.1, on the reverse strand, counting down.
TACTTAAAGTGTGAGGTTGGATTTTCTTCATATACTTCAACCAAACAGTGTATGTCACAGATTTTAATTCTGAAGACAATATGAGTACGCAGCAGAAGTTAGTAAATATGCAAAACACGGCCACCATTGTTACCAATTATTTTTGATTTGGAAAATACAATATTTTTATATGTTGAAATATGTTCTTTATGTTATGTTAAAATATAATGTATTCACTGTTGTTATTTAAAAATTAATCTTAAATATTTTTAAGTGTTCCCAGTTTTAATATCTAATATAGTAAATATCAATATATCTTACCCATACAAATTAAAACTCTTTGTGGTCTTCAGTAATTTTTCAGAGCACAAAACATTTGAAAATAGGTAGTCGTAGCTGTTCTTGATCTTCTGCATCCTCGTATAAATTACAGAAACAGCTTGTCAAGTTCCACAAAAACAAAACCAAAAATCCATTGCAATTCTCATTGTGATTACATTGAGTCTATGGATTAATTTGGAGAGATTGATTTTTTAATATTAAGTCTTTGATCAATTAAAATGTTACATCTCAACTTATATAAGCTTTCTTGCATTTCTTACAACAATGTTTTGTAGAGGTCTGCATAGAGAACTTGCATAATTTAGTTTAATATTTTTTGCTACTATAAATAGTATCTTTTGATTTTATTTTCTGTTTTTTGTTTGTATGTGGATCACTAAATCTTACTGCTTTTCTGAATTTTCTTTTGATTTTCTACTTACATAATCAAGTCCTTTTGCCAATAATGCCTATTTATTTATGCATTTCCGATTCTTACACTTCTATTTCTTGCTTTTATTTTTTTTTTTCAGTATAAGGTTGAATAGAAGTGGTCATAGCAGACATACTTGTCTTGAACCTGATTTCAAAGGAAAGGTTTTCAACTTTCACCACTAAGTGAAAGCAACTTTAAATATTACAGATTTCCTATAATTGTTCTTTCTTATGTTAAGAAATTTCTTTCTATTCCTAGTTTGCTAAGTTATAAACATAAATGAATGTTGAATTTTGCCTAATGCTTAATCTGCATCTATTGAGATGATTATATCATTTTTTTCTTTTGTCAATGTGACATACAATACTGATGGATTTTTAAACATTAATCCAATCTTTATTCCTGAAAAAAATCCTATCTTTGTTGTCCCTTTTATATATTTCTGAAGTATTTTGCCATTTGTTAGGATTTTTGTATCTGTTTTTGAATGAAGTTGACCAATAAGTTTTCTCAAAATATCTTTAAGGTATCTTGGTATTCTAATTGAATGGATGTTAAATGTTTGGTAGAATTCACCCTTGAGGCTAGTGGGGCTGGTTTTCTTTGTATGAAGTTTTCAAATTATAGATTCAGTTTCTTTAAAAGTTACGACTGTTTACATCTTGGTAAATTTACATTTTTTGGCATGATGATCTTTTTTATAATACATATTATATTATATAATGTCTGTAGAATCTTTAATGGAGCTTTCTTTTCTCTTTCTGAAATTGATTTAAAAATATTTGTCTTATTTTCTTTATTATTCTCTTTAGGGGTTTATTAATTTTATTACTCTTTTCAAAGAACCACCTTCTCATCTGCCAATGCTTTCTTTGGTGTGTTGATGTTTATTTCATTAATCAGTGTCATTTTTTATCTATTAATTTTTTATCACTTTTCTAGCATTTTGAGTTGGATTCAGAGTTTATAAATTCTTAGTCCTATCCCTTTTCCCAAGTATGAAATTAAAGTTATAAATTGCCTAATAAATACAGCTTTAGCTGATTCTCTTAACTTTGAAATGTATTTTAGCTATTATTTAATTCAAAATATTTTCTAATTTTCTTGTAATTTGTTCCTTGACCCATGGGCTCTAAAGTGTTTCATTTCTTAATTTCTCCAAATCATGGAAACATTATTGATTTTTATCTTAATTCCATTGTGATCAGACATTTTCTTTATAATTTTAATAATTAGAAATATATTGAGATTTACTTTGGTCAATTTTTGTAAATGTTTCAGATATACTTGAAAAGAATTTGTATTTTATGTTTGTGGGATACATTCCATCCATGTCTATCAGGTCAAATTTTTTAATTGCTCTGTTCAAATCTTTTATACGCAGTATTTTTTCCTATTTTTTCTATGTTATTGAGAAAGCTGTATTAAAAATTTCTACAGTTATTGTGGTTTTGCTGATTTCTCCTTATAGTTATGTCTATACTGTTTAATGTATTCTAAAACCATACATTGCATACATATTTATACATACATACATTAAATAGGCATACATATTTAGAATTATTTTATCCTACTGGTAAATTGAACATTTCATTCTAACAATGCATTTTTCTTTATTCCTTTTAATGCCTGTTGCTCTTAAGTTTACTGAGTTTGAATTAATACAGCTATTCCAGTTTTAATATTTGCTATTTTTCACATAGTGTATTTTAAATTTTATCCTTTTATTTTCAACTAAACTTTCTGTATCTTTATATTTTATATACATCTCCTGTAAGAAGCAAACATATGGGTTCTTTTTTTATTATAATCTTTTCTTATTTTTAAGATTTATTTCTTTTAGAGAAAGAAAACACAGGTGGGGGGACAGAGGGAGAGGGAGAGAGAGAATCCCAAGCAGACTTCATTCTGAGCCGGGAGTTCGACACGGGCTTGATCTCATGACCCTGAGATTATGACCTGAGCGAAACCAAGAGTCGGATGCCTAATCAACTGTGCCACCCAGGCACCCCTTTTATTATAATTTTATAACCTCTGTTTTTTTTTAATTGGAGTTTCTAGTTCACCTATATTTAATGTAATTACTAATATCTTTTTAATTATCATTTTTTTTGGTGTGTATACACTTACCTATTTCCTACACCCATTTTATGTTCTCTTTTTGTCTCTCTTGGTTTTTTTTTGCATAGGTAGATTATATTATTCCATTTTGTTCACTATGTATTTGGAATTTATACTTTATTGTGTTTTTTTTTTTTTTAGTGGTTATGCTAGAGGTGATTAAATACATATTTGATTTTAAAGTCCAATATTAATTAGTGCTTTATCCCTCTTCCAGACAATGCAAAGACCTTACAGCACATTAAATCTATCTACCTTTCATCCATATATATCATTCATATATATGTCAATATATGTGAATATATATTAATATATACCAGTGTGTGTGTGTGTGTATTCTTCTTAGAGTCTTTCTGTAATGAATTCTCTGTTTACAATTATATAAATTTTTTAAATTTCTCTTGAATTCTTATTTTTACTTAGTATGGAATTTTACATTGATAGTTATTTTCTTTCAGCACAATTAAAATATTGACCCATTTTCTTTTGGTTTCATTGTTTTAAAGAAGTCAGCTTTAAAGAAAATTCTGATCTTTTCTCTTTTTTTGGCTACTCTTGTTTTTTGGTTTTTGGTTTTTTTGTATCCTACAGTTTTGCAATAAGGTATTTATGAGCAGATTTCTTTAATTTAGTATACTTTGGAGCTACTGGTTGTCTGAATAAATTAACTGATTTCTTTCATCAGCTTTGAAAAACTCTTGTTTATTATATCTTCAAATATTACTTTTGTTCCATATGCTCCTCTCCTGGGGTTATAAGTATCTATATGTTAGAACTTCTCACTGTATTCAGTGTCTCCTACCTATTCTTATTTTTGCCTTCCCACTGTGCTTAATCCTCAACATTTTTATTTTTTTTTTTTTTTACTTCCAGGTCTCTAATTCTCTCTTTAGCTTTGTTTAATTTATTGTTAAATACATCTGAGTTCAAAATTTTAGCTATTGTGTTTTTAGATTTTGGCTTTCTTTGGTTCTTTTTCAAACCTACAAAGTAATTATTATAGTTCCAGTTTTCTGCTAAACTTTTCTTTTTTTCTTTCGATTCTTTTTTTTTAAAGATTTTATTTATTTGAGAGAGAGAGCACACAAGAGAAAGAACATGAGCAGGGTGGAGGGGAAGAGGGAGAGTGAGAAACAGACTTCATGCTGAGCAGGGAGCCTGATGTGGGGGCTCAATCCCAGGACCCCAGGATCATAACCTGAGCCAAAAGCAAATGTTTAACCGACTGAGCCACCCAGGCAACCCTTTCTTTTGATTATTGAATAGAATAAGCAGGTATTTAAATATCTAAGTTAGATAATTACAACATATTCAAATCAATTTTTAAATCTGATATTAATTTTTGTTTCCTTTAAATTTTCTTTATGTTCTATTTCATGTTAGAAATTGGATATTATGTTTGAAAAAAATTGTGGAAATAATATGAGGGATAGAATGGTGCCTTTTTACTCTAAAGAGGATTTTTTGGCTTTTTCCACATTTTTCCATTTTTTTCTAGTTGTCCTCAATTGGAGAATGTATTACTTAAACTGTATTACTTAATGCTCCATTATAGGAAATGCACTCAATTTTATTTTCCTTTATGAATATTAGAATGCTATTTCTGTGTTCATCCTCTATAAATACTATAATCTTCACAGTTTAAAAAAAACTTCAACAATGGTCTAATGAAATGATTCTTTGATTTCTTTTGTATAATATTGAGATGTTAAAATGTAATTTATCAGGTCAAGAAGTGGTATTATTTTATTGTTGTTCCACTAAAATTTAAATGTAATAGCCAATAAATATTTTCATTTGAATTTAATTGATATTGAGTTCTTCATGAGAGCTGTGAGTAATGTTTCTTTAGGCCATCTGGGTGATAATATTGAAACCATACCATTAACACTAAAGATGTTTATATTCCTATCAGCTGTTGTACACAATTTACCTAAAAACTTAGCTCAGGGTTTCTAATTTAATAATCTCAAAACTAGGGAAGTTATATACTGTAGTGATAAGAACCTGGGCAGTGGAGTATCAGGAATAGCTTTAAGTCATAGCTTACCCTCTCACTAGCTATGTGACATTGAACACATTAATTAACCTCTCTAAGCCTCAGTATTTAGGTTCTCAATAAATGAGGATGGACAGTTTCTACATCATGAAATTGATGTGAGAATTAAATGGGATTATGCATATAAACTGCTTAACACATTGCCTGGTGCTCTCTGAACACTTGAAAGATCTTCACTGATAGTTTTATTTTGAGGATATGCCATTATTGTATTTCATTTAAGCTTGATTAAGGAAGATCTCATTCTTTTTGGCTCTGATTCTTTAGGTAGTATTTATCTGAAAATATACTGCTATAGGCAGATGTAGAACAATGTCTAGTTCAAGCTGCACCTCACTATAATTTTCACAAGAATTACTTTCAAAGCATGCTCCTCTGACTACATATATGAGCAATTGTTTTGGAACCCAATACAGAGCTTACATTTATGTGTGTTCAATCTTACATGTTTGGATTCTTTGATTGTTTTATCTATTATAATAGTTATCATACTTGTCCATAAATAATAGTGTTCATTCAGGTCATTGATAAAAATGTTAACTCAGTGGAACCACAGTCACATTGCAATAATTTATGTATCATACAATCTGGCTTGGAAATTTTAATAGACATTTCACACACAAAGAAGCAAAATTAATTTATCTTGTGCCATCACTCTGGTGGTTCATACAGATCACTGTATTTCCCCCCCCCTAAGGGTGAATAGACTTTAATGTTTAGAAATATATCCAGATTTTTCCTTGACATCGAGTCAATGAGTTAGCTTATAGTTTTTATACTTTGAAGACTAGGACATCATTTTCAAAATTTTGATAACAATTCAGCTGGAATTTTCCCACAGATTAATGTCATGAAATGAGTCTTAAACTTACCACAATATAATCATTTATGGTTGGGAGAACTGTACTTATTTGAAGGGGTCATTTGTTTTTCCCTAAACCTTCATAGTATACCAAACTCAGTCTTCTTTAAAAATAGCCAATATTTACACTGTATCTTTTTTTAATTTTATTTTATTATGTTATGTTAATCACCATACATTACATCATTAGTTTTTGATGTAGTGTTCCATGATTCATTGTTTGCGTATAACACCCAGTGCTCCATTCAATACGTGCCCTCTTTAATACCCATCACCAGGCTAACCCATCCCCCCACCCCCCTCCCCTCTAGAACCCTCAGTTTGTTTCTCAGAGTCCATAGTCTCTCATGGTTCGTCTCCCCCACTGATTCCCCCCCTTCATTTTTCCCTTCCTATTATCTTCTTCTTTTTTTTTTTTAACATATAATGTATTATTTGTTTCAGAGGTACAGGTCCGTGATTCAACAGTCCTATACAATTCACAGCACTCACCATAGCACATACCCTCCCCAATGTCTATTACCCAGCCACCCCATAGCTCCCACCCCTGTATCTTTTAATTGCTAAGAACTTTTCACAATTTTAAGATACACTTTCTTGATGTTATAACATTCTTAATGATGTGTTTAATTATTGTCTGATTAAGATGACATTAACTCCCTCCCCCCTTTGCATGACAAATAAATTATTTTGATGGCAAGAAAGAATAGATTTGGCATGTGTGTGTGTCTATGTGTGTGAGTGATTCATTTAATAGGTGGTAATATTCTCCACTTTAACAGAGTAGTTGAGCCATAACTGTTTTACAAAAGCAAAATAGAATTAAGTGCATCAAAAACCTATCAGGAAAAGGGTGCCTGGGTGGCTCAGTTGGTTAAATGTCTGACTCTTGATTTGGGCTCAGGTCATGGTCTCAGGGTCATGGATCAAGCCCTGCATTGGGTTCTGTCCTCAGTGGGGTGTCTGCTTGTGATTCTCTGCCACTGCCCCCCCCATGTTCTCTCTCTCTCTCTCAAAAATAAATAAATAAATCTTTAAAAACCCATCAGGAGAATATTATTTAAGATTATAATATATTTTGTTTTTAAATATATGTTAAATACATTAAATATGCACCTATATAAAGTGCTAAGTCAAATAACAACTGAATAAGATGATTATTCAAAAATCGTTTCATTAGTGTGTTATATGGTTACATGTTTATTTACAGAATACAAATTCATTAGTACAAGTGACATTAGCAAGCGCTGAATTAAGGATTTTTATTTTTCAGTGGACAGAACAGAAATCCAGAGAGGGGAAATAATTTTCCCCAAATCACATGGTGTTAGTGGTGAGAAGAACCGTATCTATTATCTCTTGACCTTCAGTATATTTTGACCAGTGGCTCTTATCATCCAAAAGTTTACCATGTGGCAAGAACTGATTTCCTGGTATGGCAAAAGATTTAATAAGTGTGTACTGTTCCTCCTATTGTGGGAGGAAAAAAAGACAAAATGGAACTTGTTTGAAATAATTGCTACAGTAAGAAAAATAATCCACCAGTTTCTCCTTTCCTTTGATGTTTGAATTTGCAGAAGTGACCTTTGGGATCAAAGAAATAAAAGATATATTCCAGTATCACCATGTGTGGAGGAGGCAGGATCAGGCTTGAGGCAATAATATGAAGTTCTAAGGCCTTAAAGGTTTCTTCATTAAATATCTTCAAAAAGTTCAGTTGTTTGTTCTGAACAAAATGAAATCATGGGCTGCAGGAACAGAATAATAATATCTAACTCCTGGGAACTACTCAAGATATTCCTCATAACCTTCACACTGGGCACAATAAAATATAACAGCATTACTGGGTAGTGTGTTTGGTTTCTTTTTATTTTTCTTCTCTATTTAAACCATCTTTGGATTCTCTTACATCTGTCTCTCTCTGTTTCCGTGTCTCTGCCTTTCTGTCTCTGTCTCTCACCCATTCCATGCATCTTCAAAATCCATCTCTTTTTATCTGCATCCCTGCATATGTCTTACTCATGCTTAGTCTGCTCTCTTTTCCACAGATAACAGCCTCAAAGTTGATTTCCCAAAATTCCTCCCAGAACACTCTCTAGTAGCTTAGTATTCTAGAAGAAGAGGAGGAGGATCTTAGAGAACCCAAGAGCTATGTCATTGCTCTCAAACACCTTTCTCTCCAGGAATGTTTGCCTTCTTAGTTTTCTGAATGGCAAATGTCAAAAATACAGTTTTAAGTCAACTAGAAGAGTCCATGATGAATGTTGTAAGAAAAAATCTTATTTCCTAAGGCATCATCTAAAATGAATAATCTTTATATCCTCATTAGCAAGTAAGTAGTAAAATTTCAAGGTGATTATATCTCTATGCAAATATATCATGGGTGTTTCTTTTGAAATCTGTTTCAGAAGTAATTATATTTGGGATGCTTTGTATATATGCTTTCTTTTTATATGTATATGTCATCCTTAAATAGCATTGCAGATTGCACTGAGGTTACAGATAATAGTAAAGGCTTGTGGGTTTTTTTTTCCTTTTTGACATACTTAACAAAGCAATAACATTGGGTATATTGAAAATAGCAATTTTTTAAATTTAATTATACATATTTTTTCTTGTATCTGTGTGGTCACGTTATTGATAATACTTCTGTGGCTTATGTATTTTGCAAAGGTATGTCTTTCAATTATCACATAAATAACCAGCGCCTTCCTGAGTGGAAGGACATAAAAGCAAAAGGAAGAACATAATCCAGTGTATTTTATTGTTCATATCTTCTCATCAATTTCCTGTTATATATACAAAAATGAATTCCATTTTAGCTCATATACATGTTCATTTGTCCAGTTGGGAAATAAATTCACAGTAAAATGATAATGATTAAAAAAATCACACCCAGGTAGTATTTTCCACTTTTGTTAAGAGACTTTAATATCTTGATCCAATAGAGCAATCCAAATCCTGTTCCATTTTTTAGTCAAAATGAAGTTTGTTATGAATTGCTTGTTTTATTGGAAGGCCTCTGTTGCCCTTCAGGTCACAGCAAACACAAAGCCATTGGTTTTGTCATGTTAAACCAATAGGCCAAGAGGGTGCCTGGCTGGCTTAGTCCGTAGAGCATGCTACTCTTGATCTCAGGGTCATGAGTTCAAGCCCCTTGTTGGGGGTAGAGCTTAAAACAAAAAACAAAACAACAAAAAACAAACAACCCTCCCCCAAAACCTGATAGGCCTTTTCCAGGTTCTTTAAATCAGCTATAAGGTAATCATAAGCTCTCCATTCTCTTTCTGAACTTCTGGGTGAGATGAAATTCACTGCTTCATGAAGGAACTGTTCTTTTTTTTTTCCCCTTTGAGTTATATTGAGATATAATTAACAACTTACATTATGTAAGTTTAAGGTGTACAAAGTGATGATTTGATATCCATATATGTTGCAAGATGACCACCACAATAAGATTAATTAACACATCTATCACATCACATAATTACCTTTTTCTCTTTTTGGTGAGAACACTTATAATTTATTCTTATAACAACTTTCAAGCATGTAATACAGTATTAACTATAGTCACCATGTTGTACATCATATCCCTGGAACTTATTCATCTTATAACTGGAAGTTTGTACCATTTGACCAACATCTCCCCCTTTCTCCCAACACCTAGCCCCCAGCGGCCATTAATCTATTCTCTGTTTCTATGAGTTTGGCTTTTTTAAAAATTGAGAAACAAACTGAGGGTTCTAGAGGGGAGGGGGGTGGGGGAATGGGTTAGCCTGGTGATGGGTATTAAAGAGGGCACGTACTGAGTGGAGCACTGGGTGTTATATGCAAACAATGAATCATGGAACACTACATCAAAAACTAATGATGTAATGTATGGTGATTAACATGACCTAATAAAAAAAATTCCACATGTAAGTGAGATCATACAGAATTTGTCTTTGTCTGATTTATTTCACTTAGCAAAATGCCCTCAGGATCCATCCATGTCATCACATATTGCAGAATTTCTTTCTTTTTCCATTCATTGGTAGATATATACTTAGGTTGTTTCTATATCTTAGTAATTGTGAATAATGTTTCAATTAACATGGGGGTGCAGAAATCTCTTCAACATAATGACTTCATTTCCTTCAGATACATACCCAGAAGTGGAATTGCTGGTATGGTAGTTCTATTTTCAATTTTTTTGAGAAATCTCTATATTGTTTTTCAAAATGGTTGCACTAATTTACATTCCCACCAAAAGTGTACAGGATTACATTTTTGAGGAGACTACTCTGAATTCCAAAGTTTTAGGTTAAAAATTTTTTTAATTCAAATATCTTTTCTCCGTTTATTCTTCTTGTTCCCTGCTAAGCTTCACAGACCTGGTTAAACTGTGTATATTTGGTGGTCTTGAAACAGTTTGCTTTGCTCCTCAGCATGTCCCTGAGCCCTGCCATCTCTGTTTATGGAGCTGCCATTCTGGTGCCCCAGTTCCAGCTGTCACCAGCTAGTCTTTGCTCTCCCCTAGATGCACTCAAAAATGCTGAAGTTTCCTCTAATGTGACAGAAAAGAAGTGGTGTAGAAAGGGGGAGAGAGAGAGAGAAAGAGAAAAACAGGGAGAGAATGAGGAAGGGAGGGAGGGAGGAAGATATACAAGAAAGATGTGCATAGAGAAACAAAGGAAGAGAGACAGCAGAAAGCAGATGTACCAGAAATGAATAGCTAGGGGGGTGGTTTGGCATGTGCCTACACTCCCATAGACTTCTCAGTCTTGATATTTTCCTTCTTTTAATCAAGCCCCAGATCAATGTATTTTGTCAGCCTCAACACTGTTGATTCACACTGGGCTTTTAACCAAAATCACCCTCCTCTTTCTTGTTTCTTTACAAATACGATTGAACTTTAACATTCATTGAGACCTGCCTCTGTGCCTAAACATCCTTTAAACTCATTTAATCCTACAACATTCATAAAAGATCAGTATTTTTAAAAATTATATCTATTTTGTAGTTGAAGAAATTGAAACACAGAGAAGTTAAGCAACTTGCTCATTCATATACAGTGAGTAAAGGGCACAGCAAAGATTCTAGCCTATCCTGCACTTTTTAAAAAAATCCAACTACTGGGGTACCTGGTGGCTCAGTCAGTTAAGCATCTGCCTTTGGCTCAGGTAATGATCCCGGGTCCTGGGATCCAGCCCCATATCAGGGGTGGGGGTGGGGGGTGGTCCCTGCTCAGTGGGGAGCCTGCTTCTTCCTCTCCCGGCATCCTGTTCATGTTCTCTCTCGCTATCTCTCTCTCACAAATAAATAAAATCTTTAACAATAATTAAATTTAAAAAATCCAACTACATTTTACTATTCATTTTCTTTTTGATAAACTTGGTCCATTGTTTATTTATTTTTTTATGTTATGTTAATCACCATACATTACATCATTAGTTTTTGATGTAGTTCCATGATTCATTGTTTGCATATAACACCCAGTGCTCCACTCAGTACGTGCCCTCTTTAATACCCATCACCAGGCTAACCCATCCCCCCCCTCCCCTCTAGAACCCTCAGTTTGTTTCTCAGAGTCCATAGTCTCATGGTTCCTCTCCCCCACCGATTCCCCCCCTTCATTTCTCCCTTCCTACTATCTTCCTTTTTTTTTTTTTTTTAACATATAATGTATTATTTGTTCCAGAGGTACAGGTCTGTGATTCAACAGTCTTAAACATTATTTCTTCTTGTAACTTTTAATCCTGACTCTTTCCTTGTGTTGGCTATTTCTCTCCATTTCTTTTAACGGGCAAATAATTAACTTATCAGTTTTTCCCCATGCAAAACATTCATGAGCTTGATGCACAGATGGTCAAAGGTGGACTATAGTGGTATATGCTTTCTTATAAGTGATATTGATTCATGTGTCTATACCCCTTTGAGGAGGACATTTAACTATTTCAATGTAATCTAGATTAATTAGTATACAGATATATTTTCCCATCTTATTATCAAGGATATTATGATAGACTGTTTCTAATACTTGGTTGCTGTTTGTTTATAGCAAGTGTTTCTAATGGTTTACCAGTGGCCCTATCAAATTATTTAAGTAAAATTATCTACACTTGAATATCTCCCAAGTAGTTTCAATGAGATAATTTTCAAAGGTAATTGACATTTCAATGATTTTTTAAAAAGATTTTATTTATTCATTTTGAGAGAGAGAGAGAGAGCAAGGGGAGGGGTGGAGGGAGAGGGATAAGCAGACTCTGTGCTGAGCATGGAGCCTGACACGGGGCTTGATCTCATGACCCTGAGTTCATGACCTGAGCTGAAATTGAGTTGGACGCTCAACTAACTGAGCCACCCAGACACCCCGACATTTCAATGATTTTGAATTATGTAATTTCCTACAATTAGAGATTCTTCATCTGATCCTTAAAATATAGATGTAGAAATATAGTTTAAAAAATAGTGTGTATTTGTGTGTATGTATGTGTATGTGTGTGTATATATATATATATACACATACATTTTAGATGTATACATTTAAGCCAACTTTATAAAATTTTATTTGGAAATAGAAATTTGACTGTTTATAATATTAATTACAGTTCTATCCTGGAAAATTTTCAGAGCTCAAGTAGTACAAGTAGCTCAAAACTCAAGGACACTATTCCTGTCACTTTTATGCCTTCTAGAATCATCCAAGTTCTAATCTTAAATCACAGTGAATTTGTGGTCCTTTTGTCTTTGAGGGAAGCTCACAGTAGCAAGGAAGTAAGTTGAATTTCTAAATCAAAGTATAGGCTCTTTTAATCTTCTACTTTCACCTCTCAATTTCTTTCCGAGAGGACTATTAGAGAGTATTATTAAAAATTATACATGTTGCAAAGAACTTATACAACTGAACACCAAAAAACAATCTAATTTAAAAATGGGCAGAAGACATGAACAGACATTCCTCCAAAGAAGACAAACAAATGGCCAACAGACACATGAAACAATGTTCAACATTGTTGAACTCATCATCACAGTGAAAATTAAAACCACAATAAGATATTACCTCACACCTGTCAGAATGGTTAAAGTCAAAAACACAAGAAACAAGTGTTGGTGAGGATGTAGAGAAAAGAGAACACTCATGTGCTGTTGGTGGGAATGCAAACTGGTGCAACCACTGTGGAAAATAGTACGGAGGTTCCTGAAAACACTAAAAAAAGAATTACCATATGATCCACTAATTCCCCTACTGGGTATTTACCCAAAGAATACAAAAACACTAATACAAAAAGATATATGTAACCCCTATGTTTACTATAGCATTATTTACAATAGCCAAATTATGGGAGCAGCCCAGGTGTCCATCAATAGAAGAGGGGATAAAGGAGATGTGGTGTACACACACACACTGGAATATTAGGCATAAAAAAAGAATGAAACCTACGGGCACCTGGGTGGTTCAGTTAGTTAAGCGTCCAACTTTTGATTTCGGCTCAGGTTGTGATCTCAGGGTTGTGAGATTGAGCCCCATGTTGGGCTCCATGCTGGGCATGGAGCCTGCTTAAGATTCTCTGATTCTCTTTCTCACTCTGCCCCTCCCCACCATGCTCTCTAAAAAAAAAGAAAAGAAAAGAAAAGAAATGAAATCTTGCCATTTGCATCAACTTGGATGGATCTAGAGGGTATAATGCTAAGCAAAGTGAGCCAGTCAGAGAAAGACAAATACCATATGATTTCACTCATATGCAAAATGTAAGAAACAAAAGAAAGAGACAAACCAAAAAACAGACTTAGCTCTAGGGAATGAACTGATGGTTACCAGAGGGGAGGTTGGGGGACTCGGTGAAATAGGTGATGGGGATTAAGAGTACACTTATCTTGATGACCTCTAAGTAATGTATAGAATTGTTGAATCACTATATTGTACACCTGAAACTAATAGAACACTGTATGTTAACTATACTGGAATGAAAATAAAAAAAATATATTTTTATACGTATTTATTTATATATATACCTGTTGCAAGCAATACCAAGTCCCTGGCTTTCTGTGGGGGTGTTTGGACAACACTGTCAATAAGGTAGGCATTAAACTTTGCCTGGGTGTTTTAGTAAATGCAGGGCCATGAGAAGTCCTCAGTGAGAAGTGCTTGAACATGTAGTGCCAGGTTGATGTAGACTGGCAACTGCATAAATTGTCCAACATACATATCTTTGTTTCTGCAGTTTCTTTCTCTTATCTAAAAGACAGAAAGGCCAGTCCATTTTACAAACAGAAGATGGTCAGAGGGTGAAACAAAATTAGCATGTACGCCTGTAATTGCTCAATCATCTCCCCCCAAAAATCACTGCAAATGACTCTCTTTTTCTTTGCAGGAATAATTGTGCACCTGCTTTTCAAAATATTAAAGCTGGTTTTGCCTTTGTGCATAAAATGTGATTTGGAGAATTTGGGGATCATGCAACCACATATTTACATAATCAAATGGCAAACTGCAATTTATTTTAAGCTCATGGATTCTTTGTTCTTCCTTACCCAACAATCATGTAAATAATGCCAAAAGCACTGGTACGTGTCTGACACTTGGGGGGTTAGCTTTAGTTTGTATAACACTGTCTCACGGACACATGGCAGAGTAATGGATATAAATGATTCTAGGACGTTCTTATGAAAATACCTACTATTTTCTGGTACATGGCAAAGCCATTTTTAGAATTTTTTTTCCATCTACCCACCTTGTGCACATTACAATTTATGTTCCCTAGGGGGAAAAGAAGAATAAGGGTTCTTGTTGATGATCCAAGAAATGTGAATAAAGTTGTTGGCAGATGGTTCACACATTTCATTCTGAAATATCTTATAGTGACAAATAACGAAGTGTATATAATTAGCTCTATGCAGATGGCATGCCAAGTGTTGATATTCATCTCTGCAGACTTTTTACAAAGATACTATTTTAAGAGTCAAGATTCAGAGACATCCCATGAGCCCTCTAAAGAGGAACTAAGCAGGGTTTTACCAAGAAGGACCATGCTATCAAGTTAAGTTTTTTCTAGACCAAGATTCCCATCCTAGACCGATTTTGTATTCCATGGGGAAGAAACCCCACAGTAAGTTGTGTCTACACAAAACTGATTGGACTCTTTTGATTGAACTGGCAGAGACATGCACAAATGAATTTAGAGGCTTGTATTCATTGCACTAAACCATAACACTCTTTTTCCCCCCTCCATCCAGCCCAGCCTTTGCACCTATAGTTCTATTTACCAAGAAGGCTCTCTGCTTTCAGGTCATTTCATGGTTGGAGCTTCCTGTCATCAGGTTTTAGTTTAAATGCCACCTCCTCAAAAACTTTTTCCCTGACCGTCCAAACACTTCTTATTCCTTCCCTCTAGTAGTTCATCTCATATTATCCTTGTTTATTTTTCTTTTAGTTTTATTGCTCTACTTGAGGTTAATTGATAAGTATTGACCTTGACCATCTCGTTCACTGCCATATCCTGGCCTCCATTATAGTGCATGGCATGTGAGAATTCCTCAAATATTATTTACATGAATGGTTTTTGTAATTCACTCCTCACTGGTCAAAGTAATCAAAACGTTTAGGCTAATACCTTTCTCTATTTATCTAGTGTTAGTATATCTAGCCAAAGTTAACGTATTGAGCTAATATCTCTGCTATAAAGATTTTGTTATTTTTTTCAATATTTGCTTTTACTTAGTTTGATAGCTACATATGGTGGACAGAGAATGTGGAAACAGGCCAGGACTGAATATAAATAGAAAGCAGACTTTGATATACTTGTTTATTTTCTTTTATAGCTTTCCGGTAAATAGGTATTATGTCAGTTTAACTTAATTATATATTCTCTACTCTGAGGCCGTGTACCTAACAGATATTTTGTGGTATTAATGACATACTGGTATTCTAGAAAGGAAAAGTGTTGACTTACTAAAGAGATTGGATGCCCAAATTTTCATTTTTGTTCCTTCATAAATTATTATTATAATTTTAAAAATTCTGTGTCTGGGCTCAATAATCTATATGTAAGAAAATATTTATAATATCATATATTTCTGAATTTGGTGGGGCTAATGAAGAGAATGTAATCCAAAGAAATAGAAATAGGCATTATTATGCTTTTATTTTAATTATTCTTTTAAAGGATATCATCTCTGAGTTTCCATTTTGACGATACTGTATTTTCTCATAAAATGTCCTCTGTTTCACGGTGTGATTCACTGCTTACAATGATTTTTTTCTCCATCTCAGTTCACTGAAATCTTGAGCATTCTGTTTCCTTAAAGTAATTTGACTATCTTAATTCATAATCTTGTTCCAGATCTCAAATATTTGCACCTCTGGTTTTAAGCAGAAACAGCTGAAAATTTTGAGAACTCACTCAGTGAAACATAAACAACAGGTTTAAAGTACCAAAATGGAACATTACCTTCTTCCCCAGTGTCTTTTTAATTGTTAAATTTACATGCTTTAGACTGAGTATCCGTAAAATGCAATGATTGCCTCAGCTGGGATTCTGCTGTTTTCCACTTTCTTCATATATTTTTTAAAAATGCAACTGTTTTGTTTTTAAAGATGTTGCAGGTTCTATGTATTTTCTCTGTTCTCTAAGCTTTTAGTGCACAAGGGGATCCTTATTATAGCCATGTTTTCAGCTCTTATTGAAAGAAGTTGGGCATATTAAAGTCACCAAATCTTCAAACTCTTAATCTACATCAACTCCAGTGGGCCTCAAACTGCTGTGAATGGAGAACAGCTGATCCTAATAGTTCCCTAATGCAAAGGCTTCCTGGAAAGCCTGTTTCTACTAGGTAACACTTCAGAAGCCATAGGAAGCCCAGCAAATGGAGGTGAAAACAATAGTATCTGTACCTGAAGTCTCATACACTAGAGTAACATAAGTCAGTTTCCAGGTCATGAGCCACTCTGGGATGCTGAATGATGATCCAGGCTGTGTGTTCTAGCATGCTAAAAGACACACACACGCTAGACTAAAACATAACAATAAACATTCTGCTGTAGTTGAAAAAAACTATGAAAGAAAACATGAGTGCTCTTTTTTTCTCCTACCTTTATGGATACCCAATTTAATTAATTTTCTCCTCATTTCTGTCATAACTTCAGATTCACCTCTAGAATCATTGTCTCCTCAGAATCTCCTAAGCTAATTATGACCAGAATAAGATGAATTTAAATAGTCTGTCTGCCTTCTTCCATTGATGACCTTAGAAATTAATGGAGGTTCAGAGGATCCAGTTGAATGATGAAATGGACACTGTCGCTTAGCTTTCGTTGGGTAAACATGGCTTCTGAAACATAGATTTCATTTTTTTTTTTCTGACATGAAGCCTAATTGATTGCATTCTTCCCTTACAGAGGGCTATATGGTGACAGGTGCAGAAGACACCCTCTCTTCCCAGCTAAATTTATGTCAGTTACAAAAGATTTAGGTCTAATGTTATGGTATTGACCCTAAATGGAATAAGAGTGCAGAGAACAAAGAGATCAGTGTGATTTCAAATAGAGCTAGAAGATTTAGAGAAGACAATGGCCCTTGAGTACAGTACATAGACTCTATAGGTCATCATTTCATCCAGTTATGAAGAACCATCAGACAAGCCCAAATTGAGGGACATTTTTCAAAAAAATAACTGACCTCTGCCCTTAAACATTATCAATAACATGAAAGACAAAGAAAGGGAGAGAAATTTTTATAGATAAAAGATTAAAGAGCTAAGGCACCTGAATGATTTAGGATAGTCTTTTGCTTAAGACATTACTAAGACAGTTGGTAAACTTTGAATAATACCTATAGATTAGATACTATATTGTATCAAAGTTGATTTCCTGACTTTGTAAATTATATTATAATTATGTAAGAGAATATTATTGTTCTTGGGAAATTTACACTGAAGTATTTAGAAGTAAATGGGGAAGATGTTTCAACTTGCTCTCAAATTGTTCAGGAAAAAAAAAAAACAAAAACATGTACATGGTGAGGGAAAAAGAGGGGACAGGACAGAGAGGGAGAGAAAGAAAATAAATGTGGAAAAATGTTAAAAATAATGGTAACGAGTACAGTACAAGAATGTTATAGGAACTATGTAGTAACTTTTCTGTAAGTTTGAAACTATTCCAAAATACAAAGTAAAAAACTTGGCCCTCTGTGTTGAATCCTTCTCCTGGAGCTGAACCACAAAGGAAAGGGCTAGCTTCTCTGCTAAGTGTTGTGCCTGACCTGCCTGATCTCCCCTCAGTGAACAGCTTCTTAGCTGGGGTTAGTTCTTCTGAACGCTTCTTAGGTGTAAAAAAGTCTATTTTCAACATGCAGTCCCTTAAGTTAATTTCTATAAATTTATTTACAACACCTGGCATTTAAGAGGTGCCAGAATTTGTATATTATTTTTCTACATTTATATTTTATATTTAAGAGGTTATATTTAAAAAATTTATTTGTATATGCCTTTCTAATGTTCTCAGACCATTTCCCATTAAGGGTAGACAGAAAAGCTATTAACAGGTAAATTACACTTATGTTATTCCTGCTAGGTGTCAAGCACTATATTGAACAAATTCTTTGTAAAACTTATTAGTCATAACAATACTGTGAGATATTTTAAGTATTAATGGTGAGAAATAGTCTCAAGGAGGTTACAAAATTTTCCCAAGTTCACACAGCTAGCAAATGTAGAGTCAGTATTTGAACCCCTGATTGTCTAGTTCCAAATTTAGTCAGATCTCTTTTTACTACTATGCTGCTCTCCACATGCCACATACTTCTACATAAAGTTCAATGTCAATTTGGTGAAGATTGAATGGGAAGAAAATAATATGTCCACATTGTGTAGGTGAATGGTATAATTGCAAAAAAAAAAAATAATAATAATAAGCCCTTCTTTCCACTGATGCAAAAAGGAAGGATAATAGCATATCAGGGGAGGTAAATTACTGACAAGCACCAAATTCTAAGAGTTTTCAAGACTGATGTTCTCTACCTCTAACATTCCAGGGCTTAGAGAACATTCTGGTCTTTAAATGCTTCCTCACTTAATAAACTACCATTGAAAATTATATTCAGTTCACAATTTTACTAGATGCCCTGAAGAAGATGTCCTCATGGAGTATGTGCCAGTATCTTTCACCACTGGAAACTAATGATTTAGAAATTGGTATGACTTTTAAAGAAGAAAACTATCAAATAATCTCTGGTGAGCCAAATCTAAATATCACTGTTGAGAAGCCAAGAAAGAACTGTAATAAAAGTCAGAAATGGGGATCCAGCAATTATTTGTGGGGGCTTCCCAGTTCAGACATGTAAGATATTTTCCTGACTCCCCTGAACCTGTCCCATTTACATGCATGATTTCATGAGTCAATTAATCATAAAATGTATTCACTCAGTATATATTTGTTGAATACTTACTATCTTCCAAACATTGTTGTAGGTACTAAGGTGACATTAGTGAACAGGACAGATAAATAGTTTTAGGGCATACATTCTAATGGGTGAGGAAGACAATAATGGAGCAAGAGAAATATTAAAGAAGGTAATGTCATATTTTAATAAGTGTGCAATGAAGAATGTATGCTTGGCATATAAAGCTGAGCAATGTGAAAAGGCCATGCATAGTCTGACTAGGTGACTGTTGCCGTCAGACTTGATAGTTTATAAAAATCTTCCATCTAAGGCATGAGGAATTGGTTTCAGCAGGTAGAATAATAGATGCAAAAGCCATGAGACAAGTGCTTGGTGTTTTCTAGGAAGAGAAAGTCAGTCAGGCAGGATTGTATTGAATGAGGAGAAAAAAGGAAGGAAGTCATGCCAACAAATTAAAACAGCATGATTAGAACCAGTCATGACCTTGGTAAGTAGTTTTGGATTTTGTCATTGGAGGGTGTTAAACTGGGATATTATATTTCATGGTGTATATTTTAATGTGATATTTTTGGCTGCTCTTTGAGAAGTGGATTGTAGAAAGCCAAGAGTATAACAGATGAGAGGATGTGGTAGGCTATCGTAGTAAACTGGACAAGGATTAGGGAACTAACTGTAGCAGTGGAAATGAGGGGGCAGATTTACATTTTAGGGGTAAAGCAGTTAGGTAGGACAGACTAACTGATGGATTGGAAGTGAGTGAGGAAATCAAGGAGACCCTCTAAATTTTTGTTTTATATAACTGGGTGGACACTTGTGTGATTATGAAAGAAAATAAATTTATTTTAGAAACAAATTGCTTTCCATAATACTGACTAATCTGTGAATATATGTACTAAAAATAGCCTTATTAATGTGTTAACTTTTTTCTTCTACACCAATAGGCCATTTTAATGACAAACATTTCCAAGGACTTCAAATTATTTTTTTTCTAGCATTCATATTTCTTCAAAAAATCAGAATGCCAGAATTTTCTATTCTTATATGAATAAAATAAGAAAGTTTGCGTTCTTATTTTTTGAGGCTTAATTGACAACAAATTAGATGATATTAAAATTAATTTTAGAACTTTCTAGGTAAATAGTCCAATCACAGATAAATGATGACCCATAGATGAGCAAATATTGCTGACCATGCAACACCTAAAGTTATTTCTGTTACATAATTACTATTCACTAAGAGTTTTTCAACAAATTCATCAATTAAACAATGAAATGCTTCCCAAGGAATGTGCTATACAATCTGGGCAACCTCATGATACAGTCTGAATATAGCAAAGAAAGGAGAAAAAAACATTTTCTAGAAACTCTAGGTTGAGGGTCAAGGCTCTTAAAGTGAAATATTTTATCCTCCTAATAGAGAAGCAGATAGAGGCATCATTTCTTTCTTAAGTTTTGATAGCCTCAGTTCTACAGAGATTGTTTTGAAGATCTAGGCATAGTAGGATTACAGGGGATGCTCAGAGAAACAAGTGTTCTCCTTAGGCCCCTTGGGTCCACATTCTATATTTTGGGCCACATGAGTCAGTCTCAATAGTGTTTAAGTTCTGACTAGTTTCACTGAGCTTTTATTGCTGAATTTACTTTATCTTAGAATCTGTGATAGACCAGAGTCTTACACAAATATATTCTTTGATATGGGAAATACTTAGACTTAGGTTTTTGTACAAGGTCATTAGAACTTTAGGTTTGAAAGTATGCCATTTAGTAATCTTTTTTTTTTTTTTTTTTTTTTTTTTTGCTATTAACTTGTTTATTCTCCTGCTACTTGATTTGCTTTTACTGTTACATACATACATACACACACACACACACAAACACACATATATATAACAGTATATATATATATATATACACACACACACACAGTCTGGTTTATATATTTTTGCTGTTTCCTGGATTTTATTCCTTATGTTGAATGTATAAGAAGATCTTTCATGGAGGCATCGGCCAAATAACTTTCAATTCTAATGCAGCTCTAAGGGCTAATGGTTTTTTAGACTGGTGAAAATTCACAAAAAGTTAATTGGTCAAACTCTCCCTAGGTGCCCTATAAATCTTTCATGATTTGTCAATTTGTGAAAAAAATGTTCTTTTGTTTAGTCTGTACTCCATTATTAACACCATCATGTTGTTTATTATATGGCCCTTTCCTAGCCTCTGCTTGGTTTGGAAACCAAAGACATTATTTGCAAGCACATACTGTTGACCAATCATAATGACCTTTATTTCTTGTCTGTTTTTGGTGTGTTGTTAAAACCACAACCTCCTATTGGAAGAACTCCAGGCTTCCCCAAATCATTATATAAAATCAGCAGTCTGTTTTTCTTTTTTTTTTTTTAAGATTTTATTTCTTTATTCATGAGCGACAGAGAAAGAGAGAGAGAGGCAGAGGCAGAGGGAGAGGGAGAAGCAGGCTCCCCACAGAGCAGGGAGCCCGATGTGGGGCTCGATCCCAGGATCCTGGGATCATGACCTGAGCCGAAGGCAGATGCTCAACCATCTGAGCCACCCAGGAGCCCCATCAGTCTGTTTTTCCTGATCAGCATAGCTTTCCTTTATTATAAAAATCAATGATTTGCCTTTTAATTTTGGATATTGAGAAGTATTCTCATAATGCTTTGACAATTCTGGATTTATCGCTCTCTGAAATATAAAGATAAATTTACTGTTTACTATAGTGAGATAGAACTATGTTGGTCTGGCACAATCTACCCAAAAAAAGAAACCTGTTAATGTCATATAGGGTTTTGAGGAGCACGAAGTTTGGAGACAGGTAGATTTTCAGAGGTGTAAATGGTTTGACCACATCTATATATGTATAGTAATTATAGATTACTGTTGAGGAGTGTATGTATTGGAATAAATTCACTTCCGATCATCTGACTTTCAAAAACAAAAGGCTGTCACTGATTGTTTGACTTGTATAACTGTTCGCAGAAGCAGATTTGCAGGGATGGATGAATGGGTTCAAAACTGGTTCTGGTAGCTACATGTTAACATAGTTGAGGAACAGTTAACTTCAAGGAGTGAGGGAACCTCTCTTTATTTTCAGTCTTCTATTTTTTTTCTCGGTCAGCCAAAGCTCCTATCAACAGAAGGTTTCTCAACTTCAGCATTATTGATATTTTGGATCAGATAATTCTTTGTTGTGTGTGTTCATGGTGGGGAGGTTGTTTTATGCATTGGAGGATGCTTAACAGTGTTTAAGAGTATTTCTGGCACTTCCTTTCCCCAATCATGACAACCAAATATATCTCCAGACTTTGCCACATGCCCCCAGTGGGGCTGGGGAGGCCAGAAAAAATCACCCCTGTAAAAACTATTGGTGTTGAGAGATGAGGGTTTTTAGTGAATCCCAGATTTAGGAAGGGGACCACTATAGGCTAAATATGAAGGGCCAAATCTTAGAATAAAGCAGAAAAGTATGAAGACAAGAATAGTAAATAAGAGTATGCAAACGACTATGTGACATATCAAAGAATCTTTCCATCAGCAGCTTGCTGCAAGGATCTCGAGTAAGCAGTAAATTTCCACAGAATGTCTGCTTCTAGAGGTTCACTGAAACTTCCATTTATCTAAAGGGAGTAATGCAGCTCTCATACAGGTCTCTTCCTTTTTTTCCCCCACAAAATTAGGTTTGATAAAGACAACAATGTTTCTAAGTAAGAGGCAAAGCCTTGCCTAATACAAAATTGTGAATCAGTGTTCCAGTTAAATATGTCCTTGTATCACTGGATTAAAAATGTTGGAATGTTCTAGGTAGGGAACACGAATCTAATAGATTTTTGTTTTCTTTTTGCTTCTATGAATATTGTAGATTTTTATACGGACATGATTCTACCAATCCAGAAAATAAACAGTAGATATATATATTTATAAATGATAGGTAGAGGCAATAAAATAAAATCCACTTGAAGATTGCTTCATGCTGCGCCTTTATAAATATATACAAAGCATATAGAATTGTATAAAAGTTATAAAAGATTAAAGTTACCTGAGATCCTGCACTCAGATAAAACCCTGTTAACATGTGGTTGTGATTCTTTCTGTCCTTTCTCTATGTTTACACACATACACAAACACACTCAATTACATATAAATGGCACCATATTTCTTGGACACCTCCTCATGTCAGTAAGTATATCATTTGTGTGTGTATAATCATTTATATATCTAAATATTTTCTGTTGCACATTTGTACTATAATTTAAATGGTCAGTTATCTATTGATGAACACACAAATTGTTCACATTTTTTTTTTTACTGTAACAAAGCATACTATAATAAATAGCCACTTATCTGTGCTTTTTTTCATAGCTATTACTGCAGGGTCAAAATATATATGCATTAAAATTTTGACTCAGATTGCCAAAATGGCCTTCAGAATTCCCTAAACACTTATTTTGAGTTAATACTCCTAAAAGACACAAATTGATAAATTTATGCCATGGGTGATTAAGGGCAGCTTGACTTAGAGACATTTACGTTTTCAAGGAAGACACTGCAGAATGGAATGAATTAATTCCAGAGGAAAGAAACATCAAAGAAGTGATTTGTAGAGAATCCCTCTGCAGTCCCACAACAGAAACCACCATTTATGTTACTTATGCCATTTGGAAAAATGATACATTTATATAAGGTAAGTGTGTGTAAAGTTGGAAGGGTTTTAACTTGTATGCTTTCCTCAAGAAATTGGTTAAGATCTTTGATTGATAGCTCTTATTTTAATTATATGGATAATATGTGGGTATGAAATGATTCATACACTTAGAATACACAGAACCTTTTTTGAAATAATAGTTTATATATTTAATCTTTTAATTTTACCTTGATACAATGCTTATATAGCCACATACCTCCTGATTAGTCCCTGAGGGAAATTAAAAACAAAAAAACCAATATTATGAGGTGAATAAAAATGAAGGAAAGGATGAAGAGAGAGTTGTTTTGTGTGGGAATGGGGTAAAAGATCATAAAGGATTTGGGTAAGGAAAAAGAAAACTTGGTGGGTTTTACTGGAAGGAAGTTACACATTTATTACAGAAGAGAGAATGAAAAATTGGAATTTGACTCTGATCACTGTAATTATCAGTAATGGTCAATTGTAATTATTATAATTTAGAAAAATGAAGGAATCTGGCTGGCACTAGGCATTTAATTACTGTGTTATGACCACACTATTTGGAAAGCTTTCATTTGCATTCATGGAGATGAGTAATTTCTCTTTGATTTAATGAGAAGAAAGCAAATTTCCTCTGCTTTACTAATATCTTACAACCTGCTGGAGAAATTTCACATTCATATTCCTTTTACGTGAATATTCAATCTGCATTATCATCACAAAGGTATAACAACTTTTTCTCTCCTTTATTGTAAATTCTCTCTCTCTCTCTTTTTTTTTTTTTTTTTTTGAGAGAAACATTTATAGTCTGGACTTAAATGAAGTATAGTGGCCCATGCCTTACCAGTGAATAGATAGCTCTAGCTGCAAAACATTCACGAAATGGAGCATCTCATTCATTAAAACTTAGTATTTCTGTTTTGCATTTACAGATGACTTTATTCTGTTTTTCTGATAAAAGCTTTCATATTCATTATTTCACCTTTATTGTAAGAGTTTATATATTCCTATTTTTCTGATAAGAAATCTGAGTTAGAGAACTGAAGATTTTTTTCTTTTCCTTTCCTATTTCTTGTCTTCTTTTTTCTTTCTTGACCGAATGTGTATTTCTGTGATGTGAGACAAAGGTCTAAATTTATTTTCTTAGAGATTATTCATTATACCAGTGATACATTAAATACACCATCTTTCTTTTTGGATATGAAATATCACTTTTATCATATATTAATTTTTTCTGTGCATCTGGGCCTACCTATCTATCTACACATTTATCTACACATATATACGTGTATACATTCTTTATGAACTCTCTATACTCTTTTTTTAACACCATATTATTTTGATCACAACTACATAGTCAATTTAAATATCATATAAAACATATTATTCTAACTCATAGAAATAAATAGTATAGAAGAATCTCTACAGAATAGTATAAAACACTTTTAAGAATTCAATAAATAATGGATAAGGGTTATAAACTGATAATTCTTGGAAGAAGAATTGACATAACTGCAATACAGTAAAAAAAACTGAATTAAAATTCAATGCGAGACTAATTTTTTACACATTAATGAAGGAACAAAAAGAAGAAAGCAAGCATTTTAAAAAGGAGAGAGAGCAAAGTGTTGGCATAGGAATTTCTAGTGCTCTTCTTCTCCCTAGAATCATCACTTTGAACAACACTCCATGTATGAAAATACCTTCACAAGAGCTAAGGATTCCAAGTAAGGGAGTACAGCACCTGGGTAAAGCATAAGAAAAGATTCATTGATGAGGGTAGGAGGATAGATGCACATTACACTCATCACCCCTTCCCCAAGCCCAGGCATCATAGTGGAAAGTAAGATCCCCACCTCATGGAAGGACAGTGAAGTCACCACCTGACTTCACGGCAGACCCCAGAGCCAGCCCTTCCTAGCACCAGACATACTCTTGTAGCCCTAGGTGGCTCCCTGAAGACTCCTGTGAACCCAGACCCCCAGATCATCCCAGCATCTGCTAATTCAGTAATCAAAATCCTCTCAACAAAGAAAAGCTCAGGACCAGATGGTTTCACAGTAAATTTTACCAAACGTTTTAAAAGAGCGAACACCAATCCTTCTCATAGTCTTCCAAAAAATTGAAGAGGGAGGATTCTCAGTCTCATGAGACCAGCCCTTACTCTCATTCCAAAGCCAGAGAAGGAAAGAAAGAAAAGAAAACTATAGACTAGTATCCTTGATTAATATAGATGTAAAAATTCTCAACAAATTATTAGCAAACTGTAGGAGTGCTGGCAAAACTGACTCCATCTTTAGCTGTCCATCTTGTTCATGCCCACAGAGAACTCCCTTGGTGCTTTGTGTCCCAGACCTCCTGGAGGTTAATGTGGACCCTGACTAAAATGGGTGAGGGCTTGTTCTGATCTTCCCTAAAGATGGTGCCACTTTAGATAACTACCCTGTGACCTCACTACCATGCCCCTCGATCCATAAAAACTAGAAATTAAGGTCTGAATAGGTGTAGAGAAAGGGCAGAGAATAGAGGCTGCATACCACCTGAATTGCCTGTCCACTCAATTAACCCCTGTCAGTAAGTTACCCTGAATAAAATTCTGTGTAAATGGTGTGGAGTGGCTTGTTTATTTTTTTGTTCTCAGTCTGGAGGATACATTACTGACCCTCCTCCACTTTCTAACACAAACTAGATTTAATACCATATTTAAAAATAACCTATACGATGATGAAGTGGGATTTATCTCTGGGATGCAAGACTGGTTCAACATATGCAAATCAGTAAATGTGATGTACCACATTAATAGAATAAAAGATAAAAATGATTATTTCAATAGTTGCAGAAAATCATTAAAATTTAATGTCCTTTCATGATTAAAACTCAACAAATTCAATATAGAAAGAATGGACCTCGAGGGGCGCCTGGGTGGCTCAGTCATTAAGTGTCTGCCTTTAGCTCAGGTCATGATCCCAGGGTTCTGGGCTCCCTGCATCAGGCTCCCTGCTCAGTGGGAAGCCTGCTTCTCCCTCCCCCACTCCCCCTGCTTGTGTTCCCTCTCTCACTGTGTCTCTCTCTGTCAAATAAATAAATAAAATCTTAAAAAAAAAAAGAATGTACCTCAACATGATAAAGGCCAAATATGAAAAACCTACAGCTAACATCATATTCAGTGGTGATAGGTTGAAACCTTTTTTCTAAAATCAAGCACATGAGAAGGTGTCCACTCTCACCACTCCTATCCAACATAGTACTGGAAGTCCTAACTAGAGCAATCAGGCAAGAAAAAGAAAATGCATTCAAATTAGAAAAGTAGAAGTAAAATTTTCTCTGTTTGCAGATGATATGATTTTATATATAGAAAATCCTAAAGACTTCATGGGGTGTCTGGATGGCTCAGTCAGTTAAGCATCTGCCTTTGGCTCAGGTCATGATCCCAGGGTCTTGCGATCGAGCCCCACGTCAGGCCCCCTGCTCAGCGGATTGTCTTCTTCTCCCTCTCCCTCTGCCGCTCCCCCTGCTTGTGGTCTCTCTCTCTCTCTCAAATTTAAATAAAATGTTAAAAAAAAAAAAAAGAAAATCCTAAAAACTTCACCAAAAAAACCTGTTAGATCTAATCAATGAGTTCGGTAAAGTTGCAAGATACAAAATCAATATACAGAAATCAGTTATGTTTCTATATACTAATAACAAAATATCTGGAAAAAAATCCCCTTCTCTGTAGCATCAAAAACAAAAAATACTTAGGAATAAATTCCACCAAAGATCCAAAAGATCTGCACATTGGAAAATATAAGACACTGGTGAAGGAAATTGAAGAAGATGCAAAGATAACTGGAAAAATGTTCATGGGTTGGAAGAATTAATATTGTTAATATGACTATGCTACCCAAAGCCATCTATACATTCAATGCAATCCTATCAAAACTCCAATGGCATTTTTTACAGAAATAGAAAAAAAAACAAACACCTAAAATTTGTATGGAACCACAAGAGACCCCAAATAGCTGAAGCCATCTCAAGAAAGAAGAGCAAAGTTGGAAGCATTACTTCCTGATCTCAAATCATACTACACAGCTAGAGTAATTAAATCAAAATGGTACTGGCATAAAAACAAACACAAACCAATGGAACAGAATCAAGAGCCCAGAAACAAACTCATGCATGTATGGTTAACTAATATTTGACAAGGGAGCCATGATACCCAATGAGGAAAAAATAGTCTCTCCAGTTAAGATGATGGGAAAACTGGATATCCACATGCAAAAGAATGAACTTGAACCCCTAATAACACCACTCACAGAAATTTAATCAAAATGGCTTGAAGACAAAAATGGAAGAGGAAGATCCAAAACTGTAAACCTAATAGAAAAAAATAGTTTAAAATCTTCTTGACATTGATCTTAGCAACAATTTTTTTGGATATGACATTAGAAGCACAAATAACAAAAGCAAACATAAATAATTGGGACTATATTTAACTACAAAGCTTCTGCATGGTAAAATAAACATTCACCAAAATGAAAAGGTAACCTACAGAATGAGAGAAAAATATCTGCAAACCATCTTTTCATAAGGGGTTAATATCCAAAATATATAAGGAACTCATATAACTCAGAAAAAAGTACAATTCAAAAATGAGCAAAAGACTTGAATTGACATTTTTCAGAAGAAGACATGCAAATGACCAACAGGTACATGAAAGGTTCTCAACATCACTAATCATCAGGGAGAAGCACATCAAAATCACAGTGAGATACCACTTCACACCTGTTAGAAGGGCTATTATCAAAAAGAGAAGAAATAACAAGTGTTGGCAAAGAGTGGAGAAAAGGGAAGACTCATGCCCTGTTAACAGGAATGTAAATTGGTGTAGCCACTATGGAAACAGTATGAAGTCTCCTCTAAAAACTAGAGCTACCATTTGATCCAGCAATCTCACATCTGGGTATGTATCCAAAGGAATCAAAATCACTGTCTTGACATGATATCTACACCCCCATGTTCATAGGAGCATTATTCACATTAACCAAGACATGGAAAAAAGCTCAGTGTCTGTCAATGGATAAATGGATAAAGAAAATGTGTTATAACAGAATGTCATTCATCCATATGAAAGAAGGAAATCCTGTCTTTTGTGAAAATAGGGCTGGACCTCTAAGACATAATGCCAAGTAAAATAATTTGGACAGAGAAAGATAAATATTGTGTTTTCATTTGTATGTGGAATCTAAAAAAGCTGAAGTTTGGAAATAAATATTAGTATGCTGGTTGCCAGGGGCTGGGGAGAGTGGGGGAAATGTGGAGATATTGGTCAAAAGGTACAAACTTCCATCTATAACATGAATAATTTCTGGGGATCTAATGTACAGCAAGGTGATTAGTTAACAATACAGTATTACATAAAAGTTAAGAACATAAATTGTAAAACTCACCACACACAAAAAATGGTAAGTATGTGAGCTGGTGGATATATTATGTAACCTTATTGTGGTGAACATTTCACAGTATAATGTGTATCATATCATTGTGTTGTACACTTTAAACTTATGTTAATGACAATAATGTCCCAGTAAATCTGGAAAAAGAGAAATCCCGCATTATGTATGTCTTTATGAGCATCGAATAAATTGTGGAAGGTTATATACTACACCTTGGAGAAATAGGGTTACCTAAATGAGGCAGGAACAAAAATGGAGATGAGAGGCGCCTGGGTGGCTCAGATGGTTAAGCGTCTGCCTTCAGCTCAGGTCATGATCCCAGGGTCCTGGGATGGAGGCCCACATCAGGCTCCCTGCTCCACGGGAAGCCTGCTTCTCCCTCTCCCTCTGCCTCTCCCACTGCTCATGCTCTCTCTCTCTCTGTATCTCTGTGTCTCAAATGAATAAATAAAATCTTTAAAATTAAAAAAAAAATGGAGATGAAACTAAACTTTTTCCAATATTTTTAACTTATAAAGCACACATTTATTGGTTTTGCAATTTAAAAATGGAGTGCAATAAAAATTAGAAAAAAATGTAGTTTGTGAACATCTAGAGAATTATAAAACGTTAACATAATTTCAAAACAATAAGAATTGTTATCATACATCTTACTTTGGATTCTCTAAAATCAGACACTGAAATAAAGATTTGTGCTCAAGCAGTTTATTGGGAAGGGTACTAAAATATTCTTGGATGTGAGAAAGTGAGGTGGGAGGGGAGGCAGTCAATATAGGGTATGTTATCAAACACTTGGGCACTGTGAGTTATCCTGGCCAAGGGCTAAAAAAGTTGGGGTACTGATATACCAGCTCTAGTCATATGGACGCTAATTCCTGAGGGAGACAATAGCTTTTTGCCTTTTGAGAAACATTATACATTATACATTAGCTTTTGTCTTCTGCAAAACTATTCCAATCAGGGTACTAAATCACTTTAAATAGTCTCGTCTGGGGCGCCTGGGTGGCTCAGTCGGTTAAGCGGCTGCCTTCGGCTCAGGTCATGATCCCAGGGTCCTGGGATCGAGTCCCGCATCGGGCTCCCTGCTCTGCGGGGAGCCTGCTTCTCCCTCTCCCTCT
Source organism: Halichoerus grypus (assembly GCF_964656455.1). Classification (NCBI taxonomy): domain Eukaryota; kingdom Metazoa; phylum Chordata; class Mammalia; order Carnivora; family Phocidae; genus Halichoerus; species Halichoerus grypus. Next base: position 66,451,689 of record NC_135721.1, on the reverse strand, counting down.
GCCTACTTGTGTTCTCTCTCTATCTCTCTGTCAAATAAATAAATAAAATCTTTAAAAAAAAATAAATAAATAAATAAATAGTCTCGTCTGCAATTTGTAAACATTTAGTTTAATGTTTGTGTGTGCATGTTTTCTCTTTTACTAAAGTGAGATTTACCTAATAATCCATAGGTAAAAAAGGTGAGTCTAAAGGCAGATAGACTGATTTCTTACACATACTTTGATGCCTCTGTCTTTTAACCTAATAGCTGTCATATTAAATATATATAATCTTACATGTTTATATCAATTCCTATTTTTAGAAGAGCTGTTCTCTTTTACAGATTTGGCTATTTTATTATTAGGCACAATATCTGCAACATTTTGAAAGTTTCAATACTTTTCAACATTTTAAAATTCTCTTTCCATTTTCAAAATGAACCATGTCCATTTGAAAACTTGAGAAGTCTTTCTCAAATGTATGAAGTTATCTTATTACCCAGCCTTTGTAAATGAACTACAAATAGAGTAATTTTTAGTAATAAGTCTATTTTCTATTAAATTCTCATTTGAATTTTGTTGGCTTTGTTGCATGAAAGGAGTAAATCTTTAGATTGATTGATTTGATCAACTTTCTGGGCACTTGCCATATTCTTTGCTGACCATTGATTTCACATCCAGCTGACTTCAAAATGATTAAGCAACAAGGTGATTTCTCTCTTCTTTCTGTCCCTTCTACAGTCAACCTTGTTTAGAACCTGTTTATTGATATTTCCATTGTAGTACAACATGAAGTTGTTTTTACAGTACAGTGTCCATTAGGTTATTATTTCCTTAGATTTGTTCAAGGACTAATGAGATACATTTCTGTAAGTAGCCACAACAGAGTTTGCAAAAATATGTAAAATGGAAGTGATTAATAAGAGGATAGGGTTCAAAGACTTTTATTTCATTTTGAAAATGGCTGGAGAAAAGCTATGTATGCAAGGAACTCTGGTAGTCTCATTAGATCAAAATAATTAAAATCTTTTTTCCCCTCTATAGCTCTAGCAGAATCAAAACGAGGAAATCTCTTAGGTATTCTGAATTGTAAATGTCATTTCTGAAGATGGATCTAGCAATGATAACACCGTTAGAAAAAGAACTAAAATGCAAATAGTAATAATTGATTATGTGACTTATGCCCATCGCTAGTAACATCAGATTTCAAGAAAAATAAAATTAAACTCCCTTTCAATTCCTTCTGTTTATATTTCCACCAATCATAAACCTTGCTGACCTGGTTTTGTCATATAATTCATTCCCCAGGAAAACAAGACAAACCTGTGGGAGCTGAAGTGAATTTTACCTTCCCCGTATTCACTTTAATCCACATCAATATTTTAAAAAGGTTAATGGACAAGTGGTTATCCTGCTGTGTAGAGTTTGTAAATAGCCAGACTAGGCCCTCTACTGGGAGAGGCTTTTTGGTTTTAAGTCTGTTGTGAAAGAAATCCAGCTCAGCCTAACTTTTAAAAATGGGGGCATTTACTGTATCTAATAACTGTGAACTCCAGATCGGATGGATCTAAGAATACAAATGAGGTCATTGAGTTATCCATTTATGGGCTTTCTTCCCTCCACTCCCCTCCCCTCCCTTCTCTCCTAATCCAACCATTTCTCTTCTCTCCGCTCCCTTCTGTTCCTCTCCCATCCCCTTTCCTTGCCTCCTCCCTCAGCCCTCAACACATTGCTGTGCTGGCCTCATCCTCTTTTACTGAAGCCAGTTTTATAGCCCTTGATTCATATCTAGTCAGCCTAACAAACTGTGTTGACCTACTGGCTTAAAAGAAAACAACTATTTTATAATTTGTCATGATTCTGTGGGTCAGGAATTCTGACAGGGCACAGAGAGACGGCTCATCTCTTATTCACTTGCTGAATGCAAGATCTTGACTCTCCAGGATGCCTTCATATGGTGTTTGTCTTTCTCAGTCTGACTTATTTCACTTAGCATTATACCCTCTAGGTCTTTCCATATTGTCCCAAATGGTACAATCTCATCCTTTTTAATGGCTACATAATATTTCATTATATATGTGTGTGTGTGTGTGTGTGCGCGTGTGTGTGTGTGCACATACACAAAACATCTTTCTTATCAATTCATTTATTAATGGATACTTAGATTGCTTCCATAGTTTGGCTTTTGTAAATAATGTTACAGAATATGTAGGGGTGCATACATCTTTTCAAACTGGTGTTTTCATTTTCTCTGGGTAGATACCCAGTAGTGAAATGATTGGATAATATGGTATCGCCATCTTTAATTCTTTGATGAACCTCCATATTGTTTTCTACAGTGGCTATACCAATTTATCTTATGAATATAGAAATTCATTACTAAATGTATTTTACAATTCTTGCAAGTAGGGTAAAACACTACTATGCCTTGATGTATTAAATTTTAATGAAAAGTCAATTTTGATTTGCTAGTTATTTAAGATGTTTATATTCCCAAGTGAGATTTTCTAATCGTTTTCTTTCTTTTATGGCTAGGATTGATATTAGGTCATAGTATCTTTGCAAAATTAATTAAGTATTTTTTCAACATTTTTCCTTCTTAATGTATGATATTTTCTTTGGAAATCTTAGAAGAAATTACCATAAACCCATCTAGTTCAGGAGCCATTCTTTGAGGCAATAGTCTCATAATGCTTTTAGTTCTTTCACAGTTGTGAGGTTTGAAGTATTTTTACTGCTAGAGTCAATTTTTTGTAATTATATTTTTTATAGAAAAAGGATTCATTTTATTGTCACAGATTTGGTTTTATAATCTTCCCACTTGCCTCTTTGCACCCTAGCAGGGTTACCTGTATGGACTGAGTGAGATCCCTTACTCTTTGGCTTCTTGTTGGGTTCAGTTAATGGGGAACCCCATCAGGATATTGGAGTAGAAGGGGTGTTAGGTACTCATTATCCTAGTTTCCTCACTGCAGTTCAGCTCAGGGTGTCACAGTTACTGTTGGTTGCCTTGGACTCAATACTCTCTTTGTCAGGTATTGCACTGTTTTGAGGTTTCCTTGTACCCTGCATATGCCTTTACTAAATTGTCCTTGAATTATCTTAATTTTTGTGTGCCTATGTGTTGTGCTGACATAGAATTGAAGGTAAAGTCAGTTGATATTCATATTTACTTTTGTCATTGCTATTTGTGATGGTTATTTTACGTGTCAACTTAACTGGGCTACAGAGTGCCCAGATATTTGGTCAAATATTATTCTGGGTATGTCTAAGAGAGTTTCTGGATGAGACTGACATTTGTACAGGGAAACTGAGTAAAGCAGATTGTTCTCTTTAATGTGAGTGGGCCTCAGCCAAACAATTGAAGACCTGAATAGAGCAGAAAGGCTGAGGGAGCTCCTCCTGCCTGTTTGAGCTGGGACATCAATCTTTTCCTGCATTCAGACTCAGACTGAAAATTCAGCTGCTCTTGAGGTCTTGAGCCTCCTGGTTTTCAGACTGGAAATCACATCATCAGCTCTCCTGGTTTTTAGGCCTTTAGATTTGGACTAGGACTACACCATTGACTGTCCTGGGTCTGCAGTTTGTTGCTGCAGATCTTGGAACTTCTAAACCTCCATAGACATGTGAGTCTATTTCTTATCCATCTATCTATCTATCCATCCTTTCATCTATCTATTTATCTACCTACCTATCATCTGTCTATTATCTATCTCTTGATCTCTGTGTGTGTATAATATTTTATCTAAATAGTAGCTTTGTTATTGTTTTTCTAATAAGTTGTAAGAATTCTTTATATAATTTTAATATAAACTCCTTGTCAGATGGAGCATTTGCAGATATTTTTCCCACCCCATTGTCTTCCTATTTGTTGATTTTTTTTTTTCTGTGCAGAAGTCTTTTAGTTTGATATAGTCCCATTTGTTTATTTTTTATTTTGTTTCCTGTGCTTTAGGTGTTATATCCAAAAATCATTGCCAAAACCCATGTCAAAGAATTTTTTCTTATGTTTTCTTTTGGAAGTTTTGTGGTTTCTGTTCTTATATTTAAGTTTTTAATCCATTCCAAGTTAATTTTTGTGAATGGTCTAGGATAGGGATCTACTTTCATCTTGTTTAATTTTTTTTAAAGAACCATCTCTCGGGCAATTATCATTCTAATTCCTAAATCACTTATTTCAATTTTCATAACTTAGTATTTTATTTCTTCTATTTTGTTTTATTTTGTTTCTTTTCCTTCACTTTTTTGCAGTTTTTTATAATATTTTGAGTTGAATGTTTAGTGTATTTTCTGCCTTTTCATCACTCAAATTTAGAGAGAACAAGAAATTTTATCTGAATACAACTTTCAATTACATATAACTTGGGCTACATCTTATAGATTTTACTGTTCTGTAGTTTTACTTTGATGTGATCATTAATTAGGAGAGGAGATCCGTCTGGAAAAAAGCAGGCTAAAATACACTAACTTTTCTACTGAACCAACTTGACTCTCTACAAGCATAATGTACAAAACATAGGTAGTATTTTTTAAATATCTGGTTGATCAGGTTTTGAAAAGTGAAATCTCTTATCAACTTATAGTTTTGTACATTTTGGACAGAATGTGGTCTGTGTAATTTGCTTTTCATCATCAAAATTTATTTGCTGCATAAAATATGGCAAATTTTCTAATTCTTCTGTGTGTGCTAAGGAGAAAGAAAGGCATGTGCTTTGTTTTCAGGCTACAGAATTCTAGATCTAGATGTAATATCTTAATTTTAACTTCTCAATTATGTTATTTCAATTCTCCGTGGCCAAATTTATTTCTGTCTACTTGATTTATCATTGGTTGATAACAGTGTGTCAGCATAACATATAAACATTAAAAGAGTAAAGATAATTTGAATAATAAAGCCATGATGATAAGAAGAATCCTGAACATTTGTCTAAGCTATTTTGTCTCTCATAGACAACTTGCCACATAAACATCTATGTCACATTAGTTCTAATGGTTTCCTATTGTTGCTGTAACAAATAACCACAAACTTAATAGCTTTAAAACATACACATTTGTTCTCCTACAGTTCTGGAGGTCAGAAGTCTGAAATGGCTTTCACTGGGCTAAAATCAAGGTGTTGGGTTGGCTGCATTTCTTCTGAAGGCTCTGGAGAAGAATCTTTTCCCCTTGCTTTTTCCAGTTGCTTGAGGCCATCTGCATTCCTTGGCTCATGACCCCATCTTCCATCTTCAAAGCCAGCAGCTAGTATTGTCAGATGGTTATATCTGTCTTTCTCTTTGTCTAACCTCTGCTTCTGTTGTTACGTTTCCTCCTCTGACTTGCCAACCTCCTTCTTTCACTTATGTGGACCTTTATGATTATACTGAGCCCACCCAGATAATTCAGAATAATCTCTTGATCTCAAGATGCTTAGTTTAATCATAGCTGCAAAGTCACTTTTGACATGTAAAATAGCATATTCACATGTTCCAGTAATTAGGACATGGATGTTTTTGAGAGGCCATGATTCTGCCTACCATACCAGGCACTTCTGAAATTTTTTCCCAAGACTTTCAGGGATGTAGATCATATATCTACATTGCTGCAGTCATTTGCTTCTTATCATAAATGCAATGTAAATATGCTGACCCAATGTTATCATCTATTTTTTAAATCTCAGAAAAATGTTTAATAAACTGAATTTTAGAATCATTGTGTGACTATATGATGGCTTTGACCTTTGGACAACTAACTTATGTTTTAGTAATGGTATCTTTTGGTTTTCATATGTTAATCTGCAATTCATTTAATATACAATGATTTTTATCATGTTTTAAAATGTGCCAAAAAGTTTCTAATTACGATTAGTAACCTGCTAATGGGCAGTATGGAAAATATAAACTCATTTTAGACTTTACAAAGGTAATTCTTTAATTAATTTACCCTTTTCCTCTGTCTCCCAAAGAATAATAAGATAAATGCCTTTCTTTCTGTGGTTTAAATGGACCTACTTTTTGCTTTTTAGAGCTAGGAAGGAAGAAATATGACATAATATTTGTCAAAGATATATGGCTAACATATAAATTAAGCATAGAAATGGCACCTTTTTATTTATTACAGATATGTACTATTGAAATTAGGCCAATTAAAACCCTGCAATCACCTTTAAGTGTTCTAATGAAAGGAAGAGTCATCAATGCAGCAAACTTCATTGTTTTCTTGTTTTGAGAAACTGCTACAGGCATCCCAAACTTCAGCAACCACCACTCTGATTAGTTAGCAGCCATCAGCATTGAGCCAATACCCTCCACGAGCAAAAAAGATTACAACCTCCTGAAAACTCAGATGATGGTTAGCATTTTTTAGCAATAGAGTATTTTTTAATTAAAGTATTCGATTAAAGTGTAAGACTGTTGAATCACAGACCTGTACCTCTGAAACAAATAATACATCATATGTTAAAAAAAAAAGAAGATAGTAGGAAGGGAAAAATGAAGGGGGGGAAATTGGAGGGGGAGATGAACTATGAGAGACTATGGACCCTGAGAAACAAACTGAGGGTTCTAGAGGGGAAGGGGGTTAGGGGATGGGTTAGCCCGGTGATGGGTATTAAGGAGGGCACGTATTGAATGGAGCACTGGGTGTTATACGCAAACAATGAATCATGGAACACTACATCAAAAACTAATGATGTAATGTATGGTGATTAACATAACATAATAAAATTTAAAAAATGCAAAAAAAAGTTAAATAAAAAAATAAAAGTATTATTCTCTAGATATAATGCTATTGTACATTAATAGATGATGCTATAATATAAACATAACTTTTATATGCACTGGGAAACCAAAAACTTTATTAGACTCATTTTATTGCAATATTCACTTTATTGTAGTGGTCTGAAACTGAACCTGAGTTATGCCTATATTGATCTCTATTTTTTTCATAGCTCTTCAAAACAGAAACTTCTGGGCACTCTCTTTTAAAACATTCTTTTTTTGCTCATTTATGGAGAAAATGTTTATTTATCCTAGCCCTGATAACTTACTAGCTGAAAGCCTAACACTATTTGGTAGGGGGAAAATAGTTCTAAAGGCTATGTGTTCATCAACCCAAATATAAAACTTAATCTAAGATTGATCTGGCCAGAAACAACAGCAGCAGAAGTACCTTGTGAGTATTTAATCATTTTTTGAAAACTAAATTCACCTTTGCAAATCTTCTAAAGGTCAAGGAAATAAGAAGCTATGAAGGAAAACAAAACAAAACAAAAAACCTTAAGTCATATATTGATCTTCACGGCTTTCCTGTTTAGTTACACGGGGATTGTTAGTATCAAAATACGACCTAAAGGGGTGGGGGCATTCAAAATATACCATAACTTCTTATTTTCAATTGAGTGTTGTTGGGAGAATAATATAAATCTCAATAGTAATGATATTACAGGACTTTTTCAATGGACAAATTGGAAGGGTCTGAATTCAAACTAAAGAATTCTTCATTTTATTGTCAAATATTAAGCAGAAAACAACACTATGCTAAGCCAATTAATAAAGAGGTACCCAAGCTGTAGGACTAAGACACCTCTTACAGAATATAAAGTAGTGGCTCAACTTTACACTGTGAACTTATAAAGTATGGACTTTTGGAATAATTTCCACTTGCTCAAGTAAAAAGGAGAAATACGTAGGAGGTAGAGAAAAAGTGAAGAATTAGGAGAACTCAGAAGGGAGAAGATGATCTTGAGCAACTTAGAAGCCTCTTACTTTAGATATTTTCTTAAAAGCTTATATTTAGTCACCGATACTGCTTTTTGAAAGGGTATTGGCAGGTGAGGACTAACATTGTTTTTTAAGCCCTACAGTTATTTAAACATTACAACTTTGAAGGATTCCAGGCATAAAAATTTGTTTTAATATTAAATATATACCAAATAATATTTATAACATATGTAGTTTAAAACAAAAATATAACCAATAGTAGCATTTTAATGCTCAGTTTAAGAAATTAAACATTATCAAAACACTTGAAACTCTTTGATTCCTCCTTTTGCAACCTGATCCTCCTTTCTCTGCCCGTAAATTATTATGTTCTCAATTGTATTTATATAATTCTTTTGCTCATCTTTACAATTTTACATTCAGCTTTAAATGCTTATGAATGTCACATAAAATTGTGTATTGCTCTGAAGATTGCTTTTTAAATTATTGATAATGAGTTTCTAAGGTTCATCCATGTGCGTTTCCATAGGTTGTTCAATGTCAGGGTAGAATATTCTAGTCTACGAATATATAGCTATTTATAGCCCAAGCTTCTGTCCATGGACATTTGGGTTATTTCCTTTTTTTTTTTTTTTTCCTATTACAAAATAATGTTGTTCTGAAAATTCTTGGATGCGTCTTCTGGTGCATAAAGGGAAGAGTTTTCTCTGATGTACATCAATGGAAGTAAAATTTCTGGGTTACTAGGAGTAGAATTTCTGAATTAGCTCATTTCAGTTGACTAAATATGCCAAATTGTTCTTCATATTGGCCACACTCCGCCCAACATTCTTTTTTTATTTTTAAGATTTTATTTATTTATTTGAGAGAGAGAGCATGAGCCATGGTGGGGCGGGGGGCAGTGGTGGGCAGAGGGAGAGAGAGAAGCAGACTCCCCACTGAGCAGGGAGCCCAAAGCAGGGCTTGATCCCAGGATCCTTGGATCATGACCTGAGCTGAAGGCAGATACTTAACTATCTGAGCCACCCAGGTGCGCCTCCTCCCAAAATTCTATAATGGGTTTTGATGTACATAATTTTGAATTTGGTATTATCAAACAATTTAATTTTTACCCATGCAGTAGATATTAAATATTATCTATTTGAAAACTTTAATGTCTATTTTCCTGATTACCAGTGAGGTTTAATAACTTTCTATATGTTTATTAGTTACTTGTTTTTCTTTTATGTGTTTGATCTGTTCATAATTTTCTGTATATATGCTGTTGTGATGCTTGTCTTTGTCCTCTTGATTTACAGAAGTTCTTTTTATACTTTTGATACTAAATATTTCTCAGTCATATATGTTGCAATATATTTTCAGTTTCCTTATATGTATATTGATGATTTGAAATTCTTGATTTTGAGTAGTTAAGTTTGTTAATCCTTACTTTTATTATGTTTCTTGTGTCATTTTGTGTCTTGTAAAATTTCTGTTTTATTCTCAAGTCTCTCAAATATGTGCTGTGATAGTTTTATTATGTGTCAACTTGGTCAGGCTACAGAACTCAGTTACTTAAACACTAATCTAGGTGGTGCTATGAAGGTATGTTGTAGATATGACTAAGATCTATAATCAGTCGAATTTAAGTGAAGGAGGTTGCCCTTGAATAATCAAGGTGGGCTTCATCCAATCAGTTGAAGTGGGCTTCATCCAAATAATTGAAATTTGAAAACTGGGGTTTCCTGAAGAAAAAACTCTGACTGAAGACTACTGCTTTAATTCCTGCATGAGCTTCCAGCCTGATGAACTGCTCTGGAATTCAGATTTGCCAGTTCCCACAATCACCTGAGTCAATTCCTTAAAATTAATTTCTCTTTCTCTCTTTCTCTTTCATCTATTGCTTCTGTTTTGATTTTTTCCCCTTCGGAAAATCTGATGGATACATGCACTTATATTATTTTCAGAAATGTTTGTTCTTTAATGACTCACATTTAGACCTTTTAGAAAACTGAAATTGATTTTGGTTGCATAATCAAGTAGGGATAATATTTCCAATATTATTTATTGTGTAGCCTCTCTTACCAACTAAAATATAGTATCAGTTCTGTCATAGACCAAGTTTCTATGCCCATGTGAATGTATAACTGATTCTCCATTCTATGCCATCATTCTTTTCATTTTTACTGAGGAAATACCAAACTATTCTAATTACTATAGCTTTAGAAAAAAACCTTGGTATCTAGTGAGGCCATAAAAATTGTAAACTGCCATAAATTTATACTTCTGAGATTTTGATCACATTAAATGATATGAATCAAGTTAGAGAAAACTGATAATTAAACATACTATACATTTTTACCAATAAAAATTGATTACATAACCATTTATTTAGGAATTTTGTAAGTTTTTATATATGTGATTTAAAATTTTCTCTTTAACATTCTTACATGTTTTGTGATCTTTTTAATCTGCTTGCTATTGGAACTAGTACCACTTTTAAAATCATATATTCTGTCAATATAAATTCAGTTAACTTTGTATTTAGATTTTTATATCTAGAAAACTTATTAAACTTTGTTATTATTCTTTTGGGTTTATCAATATATAATTATATCTGTGACTAAAATAATTTTATTATTTATTCTCTAATCATTCTTCATTTTATTTTATTTCTTACAATGTTAAGTCCAAGGGTAAGAGTGAATATTCAGGCTTTTTTCTACTTAAAAGAGAATAATCTAAACTACCACTATTAAAAATTATATCTGCTTTAGGTTTTATTGAGCTATCCATTCTTAGATTGGGGAAATTTTCTTGTATTTACAGATTGATATAAATTTTGCATGGATTCCTTTTAAAAGGTTTTTAGTGCCTTTTCTGCATCTGTTGATGTTTTCATTTGATTTTTCTCTTATTTAAAAAATAAACTGTCTTATTACCTTTCCAAGATAAGACTAACTTGGTCATTATATATTATGGCTTTGTTGATCACTGAATTTAGTTTTCTATTAATGTATATAGGATTTCTGCATCTAAATGTATGAGTGAGATTGACCTGTAGTTTTCTAATTTTATAACTTTTATCATTTATTTTTTCAGTTTTATTGAGATTTATTTGACATATAACATTGTAAGTTTAAGATGTAAAATATGTTGATTTTGTGCACTTATATATTGCTAAATAATTACCACTACAGTGTCAGCTAACACCTCCATCCTATCACATAATTACCAATTTTGTGTGTGTGTGTGTGTAGGTGTGTGTGGTAAGAATATTTAAGATCTACTCTCTCAGCACTTTCAAGTATATGGTAAAGTATTATTAACTATAATCACCATACTATACACTAAATCTCCAGAACTTTTCATCTTGTAACTGAAAATTTATATTCTGACCAGTACCTCCCTATTTCCTACCCCCTACTCTTGGGTAACCAACATTCTACTCTCTGTTTCTGTGAGTCTTGAATTTTAGATCCATATATAAGTAATATCATATAGTATTTTTCTTTCTTTGTCTGACTTAATTCATTTAGCGTAATAGTCTCAAAGTCCATCCATGCTTTTGCAAATGGAAGGATTTCCTTCGTTTTTATAACTAAATAATATTCATATATATGTGATAGTATATATTCATATTATATGATATATATGATACATATTGAGACATGTATTAGTAACATATGTGTTAAATATATCACATATCTATAAATCTATAACACAGACTCATATGTATGTATGATATATATATATGTGATATATATATATATATATCACATTCTCTTTTCCATTCATATATTGACAGGTATTTAGGTTGTTTCTGTGTCTTGGCTATGGTGAATAATACTACAAAGAACATGAGAGTGTAAAATATTTCTTCAATATCCTATTTTCATTTCCTTTGGGTATATATTCAAAAGTGGTATTGCTGGATCATATAGTAGTTCTATAATTAATTTTTTTTAAAGATTTTATTTATTTATTTGACAGAGAGAGAGAGACAGCGAGAGAGGGAACACAAGCAGGGGTAGAGAGAGAGGGAGAAGCAGGATTCCCGCCGAGGAAGGAGCCCAATGTGGGGCTCGATCCCAGGACCCTGGGATCATGACCTGAGCCGAAGGCAGACACTGAGCTACCCAGGCGCCCCTATAATTAATTTTTTAAGGAGCTTCCATACTGTTCTCCATACTGCCAGTACTGACTGACATCCCCACCAACAGTGCACAAGAGTTCCTTTTTCTCCACCTCCTTGCCAATACTTGCTATCTTTTGTCCTTCCAAAGAGCCATTCTAACAGGTGTGAGGTGGTATCTCATTGTGGTTTTGATTTGCATGTCCCTGAAGATTATTAATGTCAAGCACCTTTTCATGCACCTATTGGTCATCTGCCTGTCTTCCCTTTCTTTTTTCTTTCGGTGCAAAAAGGTGCTTTTATTATAGCACAGGTACAGGACCTGTGGTTGGGATTGTGAGGAGTAACTGATCATATACATGTTGTATTCTGAAAATTTTGAATTCATTGACTAGCTTAACATTTTTTGGCAGTGTCTTTAGGATTTTCTATATATAAGATCCTATAATCTGCAAACAGAAATAACTGTATTTTTTCCTTTTCAATTTGGATTTCTTCTGTTTCTTTTTCTTGCCTGATTGTTTCTGGCTAGGACTTCCAGTACTGTGTGGAATAGTAGTGGTGAGAATGGGCACCCTTGTCTTGTTTCTGATTTTAGAGGAAAAGATTTCAACCTTTCACTATTGAGCATGATGTTAGATGAGGGCATATATGGCCTTTATTATGTTGAAATACGATCCTTTTATATCCAATCTATTGAGTGTTTTTATCATGAAAGAATGTCATATTTTGTCAAATGCATTTTCTCCATCAGTTGAGAGATCATATATTTTTCATTCTAATATGTACCACATTCATTGATTTGTATATGTTGAACCATTCTTGCACCCTAGTGATAAATCTCACTTGATCATGGTGTATGACAATTTTAGTGTGCTGTGAATTTGATTTGCTAATCTTTTGCTGAGGATTTTTGTAATTATATTCATCAGTTATAGTTTTCTTCTAGTTTTTTTTATATGATGTTGCTATCAGAGTAATTCTAGTCTCATAAAAAGAGTGTGACAGTATTCTCTCTTCTTCATATTTTTGGAAAAGTTTGAGAAGGATTGGTATCAATTCTACTTTAAAATTTGGTAGAATTCACTGGTGAAATGATCTGGTTCTGGGGTCTTCATTGTTGGGAGGATTTTGGCTACTGATTCTATCTCCTTACTTGTTATTGATCAGTTCAGATTTTCTATTTTTTCATAATTGAATCACAGTAGGTCATATGTCTCTAGAAATTTGTCCATTTCATCTAGGTTATCCAATTTTTTGCATATAATTATTCATAATCATCTTTAGTGATCCTTTGTATGTCTGTGCTGTCTCACAGCATTTGGTCCCCATTTCATTTACTTCTGATCTGATGTGAGCTTTTTTTTTTTCTTTTTTCTTAATGTTTAGGTGTTTATCACTATAAACTCTTAGAACTACTTTTCTTCCATCCCGTAAGTTTTGGTATATTGTGTTTCAACTTATTCTTGTTTGTTTCAAGATTTTTTAAAAAAGATTTTATTTTTAAGTAATCTCTACACCCAGTGTGGGGCTTGAATTTACAACCTTGAGATCAAGAGTTACATGTTCCACCAACTGAGTCAGTCAGGCACCCCTGTTTTGAGGTATTTATTGAGTTTCCTTTTGATTTCTTCTTTGACCCATTGGTGGTCCAGAAATGTGTTGTTTAATTTCTATATATTTGTGCATAGTTGGAGGGGAATAGCTACAGATGAGTATGGTGATGCTGGTTAGTAATAGAAAACAGTGCCTGATCCAGGTCCATAAGCAACTGTGTGGTTCCTGGGTGTCAGGTGTGCTCTCTCATGTTTGTACAGTCTCCCTCTGAGCATTGGCCTGGCAGGGGAGGCTGGTGACTGGCATCAGGCTGGTAGCATGCAAATGCGTAGCTGGAGGGGCTAGTCCTAAGTGGGTGTATGCTGGTGGGGTCAGCTGTGGGGTTCTAGGCTTGTGGGTTTTTTTTTTTTAAGATTTTATTTATTTATTTCGGAGAGAGAGAGAGAGAAAGAGAAATAACACAAGTGGGGTAGGGTGGACAGGCAGAGGGAGAAGCAGACTCCCCCCTAAGCAGGGAGCCCGACTCAGAACTGGATCCCAGGACCCTGACTTCACAAATTGAGCCAAAAGCAGATGTTTAATGAATGAGCCCCCCAGGTGCCCCTCTAGTTTGGCGCTCTGGTGTGGATGAGTGGGGAAAACAGGGAGGGACTCAGGCCGCTGGCATCAGTGACTGTGAATATCTATGAAACAAAAGATGGTGAAATTTGCAATGGATCTATGGCAGTTGTGCTGGCCATGGGTTTCTTCTTTAGGGGCAAAAGCTGCTGGATTTATCTGTGGAGCAGGTCATTGTGAGCTGCAATTACTCCCAGTGTGTGTCTGTTATTGGTAGTCTCTGCTTTTTTCTTTGTTCCTAAACATCTCTATCATCTTAGCTTTGTCAGTCTGAGTGGGGTGAAATCAAAATAGAACCTTTGTGCAGGTCCCTGAAAGGCTGAGGAGGCTGGTTGTTTTACCCTGCTCTTCCTTTCTCAGTGAGGGGACCTCTTTCTAGTTGGTGCTGTCCAATGCTATATCTTGTTTTTAATGTCAAGGTTATTGTGTAGGAAAGCAGTCCTGGGCCACTGAAACCATGCTTGTTCCCAAGAAAAATATGTCTTCAGTGTTAGCTCTTCACTAATACCTGGGAGATAAATAATGAGCCCTTGGAATATTCTGCCTGATAAAGGTATTTTGTATGCCTGAGGCTTTGGACCACTTCATACCAGTTTTGATCAGATAGTTAAAGCCAACAATATGATTTATGGTGAATGCCTATTTTTGATCTAGGGGTCTGAAGTCTGAGTATCTAAATTAGGTCACACAAATGCCTAATAAAAACTCTTGATTCCAAGGCTCATTTGAACTTCTCAGTTGGTAACACTTTTAATGTGTTGTTATATATCCTTGCTGGGAGAATTTAGTGTGTCCATGAGACTCTATTGAGAGTAAACATCTAGAAGCTTGTGCCTGGTTTCTCCTGGCATCTGCCCATGTTCCTTTTTCTTTTCTTGACTTCAGTCATATGCTTTCACTGTAATAAACTGTAGCCATCACTGTGACAACTTTTCTGAGCCCCGTGAGTCGTTCCAGCTAATCATTGAGCATGAAGGTTGTCTTGGGGCCCCCTGATACAGTTGGCTTCAGAAGTAGAATTCACTAGAATAACACAGACTCATTGAAACATGATGAAAACATTGTTTGGAAAAAGGAAGGGTGATGGGGGGTGAGGATGACAAATCCCTGATACCTTGATGGTTACCAAATAGTGGTATGAGTTAGTAGTTGTGTTGTGATCAGTTACTACAGGTAAAAGTTATCAATGGAATTTAGAAATGGTAGACCTATTACCTGAGGAGTTGGCTCACTTGATATATACAAAAACATAACATAGTGAGAAACAAGCCAATATTCTATACTTGGTTAATTTTTTTTTCTGTAATAGAAAAAATGAAAGTAAAGGATGGGGTTGGAATAGGTCTTGGCATCAAATTTTAGCTTGTCTGAGCTATGACCACCCGCTTTAGGGCTGTTTCCAATGGGAAAATGTGTTCTGGAAAACACAGATAGCACTTCTATGATTTATGGTCATCAAGAAGGTAGTCCAGGTAGCAGGAGCATGTTTATGTGTTTGCAAAATCAAGAAACTACTGAAACTGGGGATATATTATGAGAGAGTTTTCTCATTTTGTGGATTAATATAGTCAGCTTCCTGAGGAACCTTTACTAAAGTAAGTTATCATAGTAACTAATTTCAAAGCAACCTTTTTGGTTTTTAATGCTGTGGAATGGAGGACGATGTTTGTGTTAATGCAGAACTGATATTTTGCTATTGAACCATCAAAACTGGCTGCTGTATGTTATTCAAACACACAACAGGTTTTTCCTAAAGGAACAGCTAGCCTGGTGGACTGAGTAAAAGACATTGTAAAGTTGGTTTATACTGAAAAATGGAATTGTCCTTTCCTTCCTTTGATTGGTAAGTGGAACTCCCCAAATAAAGTGGCTAATATGCTGCATATTCAGGGCATGCTGTATTGGTTTTATGATTATTGGGATGTTCATCCATTTAATATTCTCTTTTACTAAGTCATGGTAAATGCTTTAAGTGGGCCCTTGCATGGGTATTCCTTGTCACCTGCTGTAAAAATCAAGTAAAGATCCAAAAAGCCATATCAGATTTGTTGTCTCAGCTTTCCCTATGAGACTTAAAGATTCTAAAAAATATTAGAATGATTCACAAGGGAATGGGGAATGAAAAAGAGAATGGTCAAGAGATTCATCCCAACAGGTTGCAAGTCTTTAAATCATTATTAAGGAGTGGAAAGAATAAATGATGAGTTCAAAACAAAAGTCTTCAGAGATTTGATAGACAGATGGGATCCAGGCCTGGTCCCCCAAAATTGAAGAGCTGTAAATAAATCTGTTCTATTTATCCTAATTTGGAGAAATTAAAACAAAAACAAAAAAAGCAGAAGGGCAAAGATCACAATGAGAAACCTGAGTTTGAATTACCAGAAAGTGATAGTCTGGTAAACTAAAGAGGATGAAGTTTGACCAGTTTCTTTGCTTGACCCTTGGCTGGGGCCGTAAGACCATATGCACATGTGTGGACAAAATGAACAGTGATTTGAAAAGAAACTTTCCTGGAGCTCCTTGACATGGAACCCCTGTACATTGTGATTCTAAAACTTATTGGTGAAATCCTAACAGGGGCCACAATTATAATGGGAGGATATGGACATGTAATAGTTGATGGGTTAAAGTAAAAGTTTGGATAAAAATTAAAATATTTGAGCAGAATTTATATGATGGGGTTATGTCTCTTTTATCTGAATGTATTATTGAGATGCATATTTATATCTGACAAGAAAATATTTATCCTATCTAATATTGTAAAATAGAAGCTATATAAGTTTGTCCTTCAACTAGTATTAATTGGACATGCTAAATGAAAATTTACAGAATATCACACAGTTGTTAATTGGAGAACAGTATTAGATATCTGGTGGAGAAAAATAAATTATCACTGTAATTAGTGACAAGTTAGAATTTGGAGTACTGATACTGTCAAATTCTCTGTGCAGTTAACCTGTGTGACCCATGAGAAAGGAAGATGACTCATAAAGACAAAGCGTAGATTATCAAGGCTTGAATAAAGTAGTACTTCATCTAGCATCAGCAGTCCCTTGTGTGGTTTCAAAAGTGTAAAAAATACAAGGTAAAGAAGACTGGAACTTGATGACTGATCCTACAAATGCTTTATGCTCTATTCTCATCTTATAAAAGAGCCAACCAGGTTGCTGCCATATGGGAAGCATCCCAATTTACCTTTATTACATTGCCACGAGGCTAATGAATTCACCAGTTTACTGTCACAATTTGGGTAGAAGAGATTGGAACTTAAGGCAGGTACCAAGTGTAGTAATACACTATCTTGAGATTATAATATCATAAACTGAAGAACATGCTAGGACAGGCTTAAATGTAATGGTGACACCCATGACTAAGTGTGGTTGATAAATCCAGGAAAGATCTTAAGACTCACTTAAATGGTGAAATTACTTAGGGAATAACCTAGGCAGGAGACATCCATGATATTCCATGGGCAGCCAAAAGTAAACTGCTGTATTTCCTACCTCTGACACTAAGCAAGAAAAACAGTACTTTGTCAGGTTGTTGGGATTTTGCAGGATACAAATTCCACAACTAGGAATATTGTTAGCTCCTATCCATAAAACTGCCTGAGAAAAGGCAGTATTTGATGGGAGTCTGAATAACACTAAGGCATGTCGGAATTTTAAAAAAGGAGTGCCTTAGTCAATACTTTAGGACTTTTATGGTCCACACTCAGATACAACTCTGAAAATATCTATAACTTGCTTTTACATAGACTGAAGGTTATGGCAAAATCCCATGAGTGCCTCTCAGCAGCAATAGCTGGGAGTTGTACCAGAAAATTTCTAGATGTGGCAGTATGGTATATGCCACTTAAGTGACAATTATTGACTTGCTATTGGGCATTACTGGAAACTCCCCTATTACTGAGGATCATAAAATTGACCCTAAAACCTAAAATACCCATAATGTCCTCAATAATGTCAGAGAAACACTCTAAGAAGGAAATCAGTGTCCAAAAGGGTTCCATAATATAATGGAAATTGTTTACATAGGAAGATGCTACTTGAGAAATACAAGGAGGTATTTACCATATTCATGAGCAGATAACCTCTTTTCCTCTAGGGCTGATTTGAGACCATCTTAGTTGGCACCTGATACTGCCATATGAGAGGTGCCCTGTGAATAGATCTCAACTGATCAAAAGAAAACTGCTTGGTTTATGGATAATCATTGCAAGCACCCTGTTTGAAAGGCCACTGCACTCTGACTCCTGTAGAAACTCTGACTGATGAAGGTAAGAACAAATCAACTCTGTGGGCTAAATTGCATGCCATTTTCCTTATAGTGATGGAATAACTGAATTACAATAAGAACCCAGGTGTTTATTTATTTATTTTGGGGTAAAGCGATAGAAGTTTATTAAGTGAAGATACAGAAAAAGCTCTCAAGAATGAGAAGGGTCCCAACAAGGCTGCCAACAAGGGCTTTTAGAGTTGGTCTTTTATAGAAAGTTAACCAGGGAACTTAAATCCTTTTAACATCTCTATTGATAACACCTTCAATGGCTTACTTCCTTTTTAGGGGCTGGTTATGTTTAGATGTATATAAACTCATGAATTTGTATCCTGCCAATGGCCTGGCCATATGTTCAAGAAGATGACAAATGGGAAACTGTGTTGTTAAAGGAATGTCTGTATGAGGCATGGACCTAGGGAAATCACCATGGGAATTTATTTGGTGCATTAGGTAGGATGTATTAATGTGCATCAGAAGAACACTTTTGCAGGATCAAAAGCTGATTGGCACCAACAAATGGACATCCTGGTGCAGTTGCTGGAGGGGGTCAGCCAGGTTCATGAAACAAGAGGAAATGGAGCAGCTGCAGCAATGCAGAGATGGATGAGGATGGACATATTCCTGCTTCACTCTCGGAGGCAAAAAATGCCAGCAAGACTTGTTCTGTCTGCCACCAAGAAAGACAATCTGCAGATGGCTATGGGGCAGACTCCCCAGGGGCAGGGCCCTGACACATAGCTGGTAAATAGATTATATCAGGCAACTATCAGTAGCCCTGGGATGGTATAAATGGGTTCTGACAGGAATAGACACATTCTGGACTAGGTTTTGCATACCCGATGGTTAATGCAAATGCTCACAACACTATAAAAAAATTGGAACAGAAGATACAGTACCAATTTGGACCACCCAGTTATATTGCTTCAGATGAAGAAATACATTTTTACAATTCATAGCATTCAATGAGGTGCAAAGAGTTATAACATCAAATGGACATATCACATGCATATCATCTTCAAAGAAATAGTTTGATAGAAAACGGACAGCTACTTGAAACATCTGTTGTCTAAAGTGGGAGGATATAAAGGCATGAAGTCCTGACTTACGTGCCTTTGCAAATGTGTGCTCACACTCAGTATAAGGGGGACCAATAGAGGGAATTCACCCCAAAGGGAGGATTCCCCTACTTTTTTGGGGAATCTGGGGAAGAGAGTATGAGGGAAGACTATCTAATTCTTCTCCACATCACCTTAACTTTCTTTTTTTTTTTTCCTACTTATTCAATGGTCTTGAGACTATGGTTGCAACTGTGGGTGCTAAAAGCAGGGATGACCCCTAAGCAAGAAACTGTAACTATACATTTAAACTTTTATGACAGAAAAGGGCCTGAGGGGGTGGACTGTGCCTTTGCCCCATGTGGAAAAATTGGAGTTGTCAGTAAACACAGCTGTATTGTCTAGTGGTTGGGATAGTCTGCTAGTTCTATACCTAGGCAA
The DNA here is from genome assembly GCF_964656455.1 of Halichoerus grypus. Classification (NCBI taxonomy): domain Eukaryota; kingdom Metazoa; phylum Chordata; class Mammalia; order Carnivora; family Phocidae; genus Halichoerus; species Halichoerus grypus. The sequence continues at coordinate 66,431,944 of NC_135721.1, read as the reverse complement.
CCCTGAACTGTCTGGATGAGAGTGGGCAGAACAGAAGGTAATTGCTAGACTGGTATTACTGTGTGGGCGAGCACACTGGCTGGACCTAACATTCTTTCCAAAAATGGAAAAGTTTGGGTTAAAATCAATGTCAAAAAGAGAGCAGGAGAAATGGTAGCTGAGAGTGAAGGTTACACAGAGAGGGAAAATCCATATGACATTCGTGCCTTGAAGGAGACTCGGAGAAAGAGAATGAAGTTGTCTCTTAGCACAATTATACCAGCTGCCTGAAAGGATGAAGCCACAGGTGCAAGGTCACAACTTTTTTGAAGCCTGGCAAGGTTGAGTGGAAGCCTAGAAACCTGCATCATTCTGGGAGACATTTTGGTCATACACTATGATTGTGTCCTGGACCAATTTTTGATGACTGAATACAACTCTAGTCATCTGCCAGTATCATTTGACTCTTATTATTCAGATTACATCTACTTCAAAAAATATGATTTGGAAAGAAATTTTCAGGAATTACTTTCTTCTGGGCCATTGGACCATACATTGTACAACTCCTGGCAGATTGATGACTGTTAACTATAAATCTTGATCAAATTCTTAGAAAGGTGCTGGTCATAACAGACAAAATATAGCCGCTGCATTCTGACATGCTAATGTACACTGTGCTCAAATACATATTATCCTTGTTTTTATGGGTGGCAACCTACAGAAAAGTTTTCTCATTTTTCTGTCCTGGAGCAGGTTTATTTCAAGCTCATTTTTACACTGTGCAGGTAGCTCTTCAGCTAGAATTTTGTAGGGGTTTCCCACTACATTGTCAACATTGAGCAGGATAGTTTTATCTTGTCCCTCGTTCTCTTTCAAAACATGTGCATCATCAAGTTTTGGCATGTGCCATGTGGTGAAAACCAGCATCAGAGCTGATTTTACCTATTAGATTTCAGCTATCCCCAATTTTTGGTTCCTGATTAGTGCTTGTTTTCTCACCACCTTTTCTTTTTTTTTTTCTCACTACCTTTTTATTTCTTTCTTTTTTTCTCTAACTTTGGAATTTGGGTTTTTTAAATTATTATTATTATATGAGTTGTTGCATATTTATTCAAAAAGAATCATGTAATACATTATTTTCCATTTACAAAAGCATGGAGGTAGAATTCTGATTGTAGAGAAAATTAAACATTGAATGATCATATGTAAAATGTACTACCATTTGAATATATATTATTTCAATCATACACATACACACACATATGCACATACATAGCACTAGTTACTACCTAAAAAACATTTTGCCACGTTATTAAGCTTTTTTTCAGAAACTTAATTCTTTATATCTTCTTAACTTTCTTTCTTATTGTAAAAGTAATGAATGTTAATCTAGGAAGCAGAAATACAGATCACTAGAGAAAGAGAATTAAGAATTACTACCACTTGTTCATAGTAGCTGTCATTTGATCTTATGACAAATATGAGTTTATACTAGACATGCTCTCTTGCAGCGTACTTTTTTTTTACCTCACAAAATATTGCAGATGCCTTTTTTAGCTATTGAATGTATTTCCAAAATATTTTAAATGATTCATAGTATTCCATTTTATGTAAGCAAGATACTTTTAAAACCAGTCCCATATATTTGGTCTTATCTGTTACGAAACTATTATTTGAATAATGTGCACATTTCCTTTACATGCATTGCATAAAATGGAACTGTTTAAAAATTTGTTCCTGATATTTTTATTTTACTTTATGCTATCATAATTCTCCTTGCATATAAGTATTTACCCACATCTCAGATTATTTCTTTTGTATAGAATTCTGGAAGTAGAGTCATTGAGACTCAAAATAGGTGATTATTGCATAACTGCTTTTCACAAAATTTGTGCAAGTATCACTTCTCACCAGCATTTTTTGACTATGCACATTTCAAGTTATATTTTCCCTTCATTAATCAATTCAGAAAATATTTGCTTATTTTTTATTTAAAAATCATTTTAAAGAAGTATTTTACTGTTTGTATTTCAATTTATTTAATTACTAGGCTAAATGTTTTTCATATACTGATAGGGCATTTATTGTTCTTCTGCTACTAATAGTTAATGAAATTATTTTTCTACTTGGTTTTAGTGCTTTTATTCTCATTTTGAGAATCTTCATTAAGCCAAACTTTCATAATATTTGTGCAGTTTTTTTAGTTCTTTATTTGCTATTTAGTTGATTTTTAAATGATGTTGTGGCATGCAAAAAGTTCAGTCTTTATAGGATCAATTTTTTAATAGATTTTTTGTTGCTGTTGTTATTTCTTCTATTGAATTTTGGCTGAGAAAATCCTTCTCACCTTATATTGTTGGTATTTTTCATTAAAAAATATATTCCAGCTGAAATATATTTTAATATATGTTATAAAATGTGGATCTGACTTTATATTTTTAATAGGTGGCTTAATAACTAGCCCAAGTATGTGCGTGTCTTTAAACTCAGTTGGAATCATGGGATATGCCTTTTATTTTAGAATTTTGGAAAATTAAGGGCACAAAGCTAAAACACATGTATAAAAGGGAAAAGTACTTTATTCTACATTTACCATGTCATCGTTCATGTTTAAGTATAATATGACTGTTCATCTTATTTTATATGCCTGCATCATCAAATAAAACACTACATAGATTTTATTTCTTTCTAAGAATTGGTGAAGTTTCCTTTTTCTCTACTCTTATTTCTTCTTGACAAGTTTTGCCAATTATAATATAGATTGCTTGTGGATGGATCTGTCTGAAAGGATATTTATATCTGAGCACAGCTAATTCTAGGCACAGATCTAATGTCAAAATAAAGTAATCAGTATATATCCTGTCCCTTGCCTCTCTGCACCAGTGTCAGATTCTGTTTCAGGGAGCAACAATACAGCCCCTTCTTCTTCTGCAGTGACAATCCAGGTGAGATAACAGAGTGTTCAATTAGCTGAGCTAATGGAGCAGCTCCTCCAGTTAAGCACGGAGAGCGGTTTTGAAGCCTTCATGCTTCCTGTTCAATTTCATTCTCTCTGATAACATTTTTAACCGCCTGACAAATCCTCTTTATTTAAAGGCATTCTTCCCATACCTTATTTGTCAGGCGATATTCCAGTTAAATTCCCCAAAATGTCAACTTTGTTGGGCACCAAGTAGAAGACTTTGCGTAAGTCTCATATACGTTGCATTTCTCCAGCTTGTCATCTTACCTCTTCCATGTTTGAATTCATTCAAAGTGAGGGGAGGGCAGGCTGCCAACGCTGAGAGAAATCCTTGCCACAGTCCTTCCCATAGTTTGCTCCAGACCTGCTGTCTTCCTGGAGAGGAAGCTTTCAAATGTCTGAGAGAAGGAAGTAAAATTGTCACTTTCCCTGAAATATACAGTGTTGACAGCAAATGTGGTAATTAACAGAAAATAAAGAATGCAGACACAGCAGTGGGACTGGTGGTCAGAGGCCATTCTTTTGACTCTGTCAGTGCTGGAGGGAGCTGGGCTGAGCTGATGTGTCGTGGCCTATGGAGGAACATTGGATTTGCATTCAGAAGATGTGACTCTGAGCATAGGCTCTAACACTTAGAAAGGCTGACACTCCCTTCTTCTTTCAGCCTTTGTTTCCTGGTTTTTATGTCATATGGTTATTATGAGAATAAAATGAGTGATGTGTGAAAGTGTTTTATAAATCAAAAGTGTTGTATGAAATAAAAGGACATGTTATTGTTGTTATTCCTGATGGGCAAACAGTGCAGGGAGGAGAGGATTTTATTTATAGACCTTTTCTAGGAGACTTGTGGAGTCAAGTGAGGAGGATGGAACAAACGAGACCAGAATTACAGATGGTCAGTCATCCTACAGGTTATATTAAGGCATGTCCTTTAGAACCTGGTCACAACATTTAGAATTTTATTTGCTTTGCTTGAAATAGGTACCGTGACAGCATGTTATTTTCTTACTGAGTAGATAAGTCCTAAAATCCAAGTCTTTAGGAATAGGCTCATATATCTATCCATCTATTCATCCATTTATTCATCCAGATGATTAATATGCGTCCTGCGCTGATTTCGTGTAATGTACCAGGTTAAGCTATATGATTGCAAAGATAAAAAATACATGATGTCTGCTTTTGAAGGAGTTCGAAGCCCTAAAGCAGTTATAGATTTAGTTGTTCTTTTTTTTCAATAAACAAAATCTCAAAAGAAGGCCAAATAAGTAAAATCAAAGATGGTATAAAAAAACCACTCTTAACTATAAATTTAAAGACAATTTTGTATCATTTGGAGAGGTCCTTGATTTATCTGTTGTTTCATTTTATTTTCAGGCTATTTAATTTTACTATAGGGTGGCAAGTATGTAACTCCTATTTGAAAGCTTTCAGATCTATTTAAACTTTTCTTACAAAGTCAAAAACCAAATACACTATCTGAAATAATTGTGCTTAAGCATCTTCTATTAAATGAGGCCAAGTTACTGGACTCAAAAACAAGATTATTGAAATGAGCCTAAAACAAGAACCTTCCAAAATACACTGGCCCTAGGCAGGCTCATGATTTCATGTCTATTCAAAATATTTCCTTTGAGAATGGGTTTAACATTTATTTCATGGGGTTAAAGGAAACTTGGGTAAGGCATGTTTTGTTGTTTGTTATTGTCCACTCAGGGAAGGGAATCGAACATTTTATATTTCATTACTTATGTGAAAATTCATGCTTAGAGATCGGAGTTAAGTGGCAACAAATTTTAGATTTACTGAAGTTACATTTTATTACTTTTTATAGTTTGGTTTAGTTGGCAGCTGCCCAGCTGGCTTGCCCTTAGTCTGGCTCAGAAAGGAGCCATATACATTCTTCTTTTATGCTTTACCTTTTCTTAGAGAAAAAAACAACACCCATCAGGGTACAATCAGATCTCAGTGTTATCAGTCTTCTTTTTCTTCCACTCACTCACCCTTGTGGAACTACTATATAAACAGCTTTAAGGTACAGGGTTATACTTAAATTAGGCTTCTCTTTTTTTTCCTTCCTTCTTCTTTTCTTCCTTCCATCCTCTGTCCCTCCTTCCTTTCTTTCTTCCTTAAGATAAAGAGAAATTTTATCATAAACTACTTAGAAATGACATAAGAAAGCATAAATGACTCAAGAAATTAAAGATTATTCATTTTTTAATGCATTCTTTCCAGTTGCTATATAAGTATACCTATATGTACATATAGGTAAGTGTATGTATACATTTTTACAAATTTGATTTGCCAAATTACTGTTTTGTAACCCTTTTTGTTTGCTTAAAATATAAGCATCTTTTAAAAAATATTTTTCTTCAACATAATACCTGTATTCCAATGCATGACTTTACTAAGGTTGATTTAACAAGTCCCTGGTTATTTCTAAATGTACATTATAAACTATATTGTTACATCTTATAGTTAAATTTTAATGTGCATAAAAATTATTTTATTTGGACATACATTATTATAAATGGAATAACTATGTCAAAAATATTCATATATGAGGCATATAATGACACTGCAAATTTCCAAATTCTCTTCTAGAAATGTGCACATTTATACTTCTTACATATGTTCACCTGCAAACTTTGCTCAAAGTCCTATTTACAAAAAAAGATTCCCCAGAGCATTTCTTTTCTCTTTTTAAACAACATAATATTCCTAACAGAAGAAAAATTAAGTCACTTTTTTACAAGTAAGTATAGCTTTAATAAATATTCTAATGAATTTTAACGATATAGTCATGGAATGTCTAAAAAGACAGTCTAGTTGAGAATAAATATTATTGCTTTCATAATGTGAATTGATAAGAAGTAACAAATATGAACAAAATCAAAGCAAAATAAAAGTAATGAATTATTAGAATTAGTATGAATTAAAACTAAGCAAGGTGACTTTCAGAATGGAGAAAGCTATGCATTATGGCAGAAAGAGCACAAGTCTTCTTACATTGCTGGCTCCACTTCCAACAAGCCACATGCACAATGTCCTGCAAAACTGATAGCTGGTTTAATAATCAATTTCCTATCAATAAAATTCTGACAATGATAGGGGTTTTTGTTGTTTTACCAGATTTAAGGGGTTTTTTGTAGGACTACTGAAAATGATAAATCATGTTGAAATATGTGTGAATAAGTATGAATATGCTTGCAGTGCAAAGTGAACCAGGAGCAGCAACAGCGGAATATCAGAGCAGAACATCAAGCCCCACCCCACCCTCCTGAATGAGAATCTACATTTTAGCAAGATCCAGTGATTTTTAGTCACCTTAAACTTGAGAAGCACTGGCTTAGAAGAACCAAAGGAAAAAAAAAATCATCTTTTTTAAACAAGAGATATTTACCTAAACCTTCTGTCAATCTTTTCTCCAGAGGCTGATGGTAGAATGAACATACTAACTAGAGTATGAAGAATAGAATAAAATTGGGTGAGTTAAGAAAGGTCAGACAAGGGGCGCCTGGGTGGCTCAGTCGTTAAGCGTCTGCCTTCAGCTCAGGTCATGATCCCAGCGTCCTGGGATCAAGCCCCGCATCGGGCTCCCTGCTCAGCAGGAAGCCTACTTCTCCTTCTCCCACTCCCCCTGCTTGTGTTCCCTCTCTTGCTGTGTCTCTCTCTGTCAAATAAATAAATCTTTAAAAAAAAAAAAAAGAAGGTCAGACAAACTATGTTCTAGAGTTGGCCTTTCCACTCAGAAGAAATGTGCCTATTTTGAGTTACGACTTTTTGAGCAAAAAAGGCTAACTAAATAACTAACATCAGGTAGTAGCAATTGGATCCATATATGTTGAAATCAAACTCACCTATCCTGGTGGTGGGGTGGGGAGGGGGAGAGTAGATGAGTAAAGGACAGCAGTGAGTCCTCCATTGGTTAGGTTCCCATAACCTTTTGCACTCAACCTCATGGTGGCACTTACCATGCTGATTTTGTGAGATTCTGCATTTTTGTTGATATCTCCATTAGACTGTACATTTCCTAAGGGAAAGACTGTGCTTTATTTATTGTTGAACCCTTAGAAATTACCTTGATATCTTGCACATAATAGGATGAATGCAATATTTAGTAGTAATACTGAACAGATCAAATTTACATGGAAAAAAATCACAATATTTGCTGAATTACATGTCCAATCAACCTAAGAGCATATAACAACTGATTATTTGGAATCTCTATGCTGTTTGTAAATTGAAGTGTACTTGGCATATAATATTCTATTAGTTTCATGTGTATAGCAGGGCAATTGGGCATTTGTATACATTGCAAACTTATTACCAAAATTGATCTAGTTATCATCTGCCACCATACAAAGTTAATACAATATTGTTGATTGTATTTCCCATGCTGTACATTATATCCCCATGACTTACATATTTTATAACTGGAAGTTTATACCTTTTGATCCCCTTCACACATTTCATGTTTCCCCAGCCAACCCCTCTGGCAACCACCACTCTGTTTTCTGTATCTATGAATCTGGGTTTTATTTTGTTGTTTGTTTTGCTTTTTAGATTTCACTTATAAGTGAAATAATGTAGTATTTGTCCTTCTCTGTCTAACTTATTTCACATGGCATAATACTCTCAAGATTCATTCATGTTGTCACAAATGGCAAGAATGCATTCTTCATGTTGTCACAAATGGCAAGAATGCATTTCATTGTATATATACCACATCTTCTTTATCCATTCAACTATCAGTGGACACTTAGATTGTTTCCATATTTTGGCTATAACACACATGGGGATGCATACATCTTTTCAAATTAGTATTTTCATTTCCCTTGGGTAGATACCCAAAAGACGAATTGTTGAATCCTATGTAGTTGTTTTTTAAATTTTTTGAGGAATCTCCATACTGTTTTCCACAGTGTTTGCACCCGTTTACATTCCCACCAACAGTGCAGGAAGGTTCCTTTTTCTCCACATACTTGCCAATACTTGTTACGTCTTGTCTTTTTGATACTAGTCATCTCACTCATGGGAGGTGATATCTCATTGTGGTTTTGATTTGCATTTCCCTGATGATAAGTGACGTCAAGCATCTTTTCATGTTTCTGTTGGCCATCTGTATGTCTTTGGAAAAATATCTACCCAGACCCTATCCCCTTTTTAAATCAAATTGGTTTTTTTTTGTTATTAAGTTGTATGAGTTCTTTATGTTTTTGGATATTGACTCTTATCAAATATCAAATATATGATTTACAAATATCTTTTCATTCAGTGTGTTGCCTTTTCATTTTGTTGATGGTTTCCTTTGCTGTGCAGAAGGTTTTTAGTTTCATGTAGTCCCATATGTTTATTTTTGCTTCTGTTGCCCTTGCCTTTGGAGTCAGATCCAAAAAACATGGCTAAGACTGATGTCAAGGAGCTTACTGCCTATCTTTTCTTCTAGAAATTTTATGATTTCAGGTATTAAATTCAAGTATTTAATCCATCTTGACTTAGTTTTTGTGTATGGTGTAAGATAGTGGTCCATTTTTATTCTTTTGAATATAGCTGTCCAATTTTTCCAACATCATTTATTTCAGAGACTGTCTTTTCCCCATTGTATATTCTTGCATCCCTTGTCATAAATTAATTGACCATATATGCATGGGTTTACATTTGGGCTCTCTTTTCTGCTCCATTTATCACTGTTTTTGTTTTATGCCAATACCATATTGTTTTGATTACTACAGCTTTGTAGTATAGTTTGAAATCAAGGTTTACCATACCTCTGACTTTGTTCTTTCTCAAGATTGCTTTGGCTACTTGGGGTCTTTTGTGATTCCATACAAATTTTAGAATTATTTGTTCTAGTTCTGTGAAAAATGTCATTGACATTTTGGTAGGGATTGCACTGAATCTATAGATTCCTTTAGATAGTAAGGACATTTTAAGAGTATTAATTTTTCCAATTCATGAACATGTTATATCTTTCCATTTATTTTGTCTTCTTCAATTCCTTTCATCAATGTCTTATATTTTATCAGTGTACAGGTCTTTCACAGGTTAAATTTATTCCTAGGTGTTTTATTCTTTTTGATCCAATTGTAACTGGGATTGTTTTCTTTTTTTCTCTTTCTGATAATTCATTATTAGTATATAGAAATGCAATAAAGTTTGTATATTAATTTTGTATCCTGAAAGTTTACTGATTTCCCTCCCTTTTGAGGATAGATTCTTGGTCAAATGGTATATTTATGTCCCCACATTCCACTGCAGAAGCCTAAGTCATCCCTGAAGGCTTTTACTGCCAGATTCCTTTTCTCACTACCTACCATGGGCACATGGTGTTTGTTCTACTGATCAGACTCTTCTGAGATTAAATTTTGATTGACTGATCAAGAATGGAAGAAATGGCTATAATTTATTTCAGCAAAGGCACCCTGACTAGTCTGTGTCTACTATGAGTCCATCCTTAATAATTTTTTTTTTATTCTAGTTAGCTGGAGTTTCCTGGGTTCTTGCCATTGCCAAGAAATTTCCACTGTTCTTCCTATTGATTATGACAGCTCTCATTAGCCACTGCCCACCTTTTTTTATTTTTATTTTTTGCATATAACTAAAAGTCCCTAATCATTATAGTGGTTAAGACCATAAGCTTCAGAAGCAGATAACCTAGGTTCATATCTTGGTCTTCCACTTACTAGTAGTTGAGTGAAATTTACTTTATCTCCCTTTGCATATTTGCTCAGGTATATAAACAGGTATATTAATGTCTAGTACATAGGGTTGTTCTAAGAATTACATTAGGCAACATAGAAAAAATGTATAATATAATTTCTTGGAACCCAATAAGTGCTCAAAATTGATAATGGTAACAAGTTAATTGAACCTTAGTTTCCTCAACTGTAAAATAGGTAATAATAATACATGTTACATATGTTTTCTGGGAGAGTAGAAAAAATATGACATGTGTGCATTGTATGTAAAGCATTATAACATGCGTGGTATTCATTTATTATCCTTGGTGGATGATTCTGTAATGTTCCTTGGCTTGGCATGATGTCATCATGATCATCATCAGTATCATCATTATCATTAATATCTCACATCCCTATGTGAAGTATTTTGCTTTAAATGTTATAGACAATATATTTGTAGTAATTAATAGCTATTGTTATCCACATTTTATAGGTAAAGAATCTCAAGGTCAGAGGATTTAAGTGATTTGCCCAAAGTTTCTCAGCTAACGGTTAGGTAGTGAGGACCTAAAACCACTCATGTCTGAATCCAAAGCTCATGCTTTTTGTTACAATGCTCTGAAGGTGAATGAAAAGTTCACAGTTGTTGGTTCAATGGGCCTGTCTTTCAAGCAGGAAAAAAAAGAAAATATCTAATTTTGTGAAGTGTATTAACCAACTAACAAAGGAATAACCTTTTTGTCAAGGTCTCTGGTCCATCTTTTGGTTCTGAATTCTTTAAACCAATTGAATTTCTCACTTATTATTTGAAATACAGAGCATATTGTGTCACACACACACAAATGTAAGAAGTTTCTAAGTAGAAGGTTGAGTAGTTACCAAAGTTTAGTTTTCTGTAAACTTTATGTAAAAAAAAAAAAGTTCTTACAGAATTGTTTTTACAAAAAAAATAATAATATTGGTTGGTTAAATTTTATCAAAATCTATGCTTCTAAGTGCTGGAGCTGTGAAAATTTGCTGTCTTTATCAGACAAGGTATCATGTAAAAGGTAAAGTGTATAAGTAAACACCTACTCTAGAACACAACATCTCCCAAGGGAAGGCTTTTCCTACATCTATTTCTCTTATAATGTAACACCTTGTCAGGTGTTTTTATTTCTTACTGACTGAAAAATAAGAATGATTTCTGGGGACTTGAAACTTACTGGGTTCAGATTCTGAAACTTAAAGGAATTTCCTTCATGTTGATATTTATGTAGTCTTTGAACAACTACAGACTTTCAAAACACGCAATATATGCAAATGAAAGTTTAAGCAGGTGATTTGAACCATCTTACCTGAACTGTTAGTGGAATTTCTATGATACATTTTCTCTAGGATATATCAATCCTTTCTAAAATCAAGATTTTGTTTTGGTTAATATATACAACTATTAAACTGAAGAAGACATAAATTTATATATTCACTAAACAAATATATCTTGATTGTCTTCTTTGTGTCTTGTGATAGGCTATGGGCTGTGGGTAGAAAGATGAAAGAGAATCAGATTTCAAGAAATTCACGGTCTGTAGGAGAAGTCACAATAGAGGCAATTATAATAAACTAGGTGAACTGCTATGATAGAGACACATAATTACTTGGCCTGGGAATCCTGAGGAACATTTAACCTGCATCTCATATTTGACATAATATGAGAAAGCTAACCTTCAGTCAGAGTTGAGTATTGATGGAAGTGTGAAGGAAAGCTATGTTCCTAGGCTTTAGTGTTATGGTGATCACAAAATTCATCATTTAATTACATTGTTTTCCATACACTGTTGTAAGATTGATATATAGCCTAGTAGTTAAGAGTATAGCTTCTGCAATCAGATATTTTCATGTCTAAAATCTGTTTTACACTGGCTTGGGCACATTTTTTACCATTTTAAAACTTCATAGTCCTTAATTTTAAAAGGTAAATGGTAGTTGTTTCATCTCATATTAGCACCATTTGGGTATTAAACGAAACAATCTACAGAACACATGTTTAACACCTTTTCTCTCATGTGGTCAGTAAGTGATAGCTACTATCATTGTTATTGTTATCATCATCATTATTATTTCCTCTCATAGATTGTATGTTTATTTTATTGTGGACATGATACAGTTTTTTAATAGTAGAAATTTTGGAAATAAGAAAATGTAACCAGCATTTGTTCTGGAGGAAAATTAAGAATGAGAAGGATTCATGTGCCGGCCATTAGGTGAAACAATGAAGCATATGAGGTAGAGGCTTTCTGAGCAGCTTGGAAAGATGGCTGCTTTAGAGGAAAATGCCAGCCAAAGGATTCTAAACTTCCATATAGGGCATAACACTTGGTCTAACATAATGCCAATTTTATGGTTTTAACATTTGTCCACAAATTCCCTGATTCTCTCCATTCAAGAGGTAGAGCCTAATTCTCTTACCTTTGTATGTTGTATGGCCTTATTAGAAGTTATTCACTTCTAATAGACTATGGAAGAAAATGACAGTATGCAAATTCAGAGAGTAGGTAAAAAAAAGCCCCTGTAGATTCTGTCAAAGTTGTTCTGATTTGGTCTTTCTCAGATCACTCACATCGTGAGGAAACTCTGTAGCCTGTGCAGGGGCCCATATGGCAAAGAACTGAGGTCTCCAACTGATAGCCAGTGATGAACTGAGGCCTCCCAAGAACTTGGGTCTGAATCCTTCTCTAGTCAAGTCTCTGGACTGCAGCCTCATGAAAGACCTGAGCCAGAACCAAACAGCTAAGCATGTACCCCAGCTGATATATTCTAACTGATCCCAATTTATCTTGTCTTTATATAATCTCAGACACTTACATCTCATCCATTTAGAGATTGTTACAAAGAGATTTTGAGATTCTCGTGAAACTAGCTTTCCTTCCCTTAGTGTTGGGAGAATACTCTTGCCTTCTTGGCAAGAACGTGACAAAAGATGTTGTGCCCTTCTCGGTGTATCATATCAAGGATCACATGATATCCATATGTCTCATTGTTGGTGATGCTAATTTTGGTCATTTAATTGAGATGATGTATTCCAGGTTTTGCTACTATAAAGTTATTAGTTTTCACTTTGTAATTACTAAGTATTTTGAGACTATGCAAATATTCTGTTTTTGATCATATATTTGCCTATTAATTTAAGCTTGGGATAATTATTACTGAGGTGTTTGCCAAATGGTGATTTTTCTATTTCTATCATTATTTCTACATTTATAATTGGAATTCTAGTATAAGGAAGAGTATTGCCTTCTCCCCTCTAGCTTATTTATTTAATTACTTTTTAAAGAATTTTTGTAGTATTTTTGTAACTTACTTGCAAATATGAAACTATTTCAAAATAAAAAGCTAGAAAGTTTTTAAAATCTTAAAAAAATCTCTTAATGTTTAGTCAAGGAAGCCACTGAAGTGTCTTATAACTTTAATGTAGTGTAGGGCTATTTGTAAATTTAGATGTTTTCAAGTAATATGTGCATCACTGAAATAGAATTGAGATAGTATTGTCAAGATCACCATTGACTCTGCCAATTATGATAATACAATTTCTATTAGAGGATAGTCATATACAAAAGTTTGAGACAAATATTATAGTAGTTATTTCTTTCAATTATTGGACTCTATCCTAGTAAATTTCCTTTCAAAGTGAACATCTCCCAATTCTAAATGATGAACAAATTCATTTTTTTAAAAAAAGAACCATATGTTGAGGAGTCTTTAATTTCATCCTAGCTTTCCCAGTGTTGGTATAAGCATAAGGAATAAAGAAATGGCCAAAATAAAAAGGTCTTAAGTTTTCATATTTTAAAATCTTTTGTCTCAATATTCTAGATAGTATCAAGGAAACTAAAATTGATTAAACTTATACCACACAGCTGACTCTGTTATTCTGTTTGTACATATATTAGACAATGTTTATTGCCACTGATAGGTCTTTTCACTTATTAGATTAATGGATCCTCAACACAACTGCTATGGTGGGTATTATCTCTATTTTATAGATGAGAACATGAACTCAGAGAAGTTAGTTATCTTCTCTACGTCTCCCTGCTAGAATTATGAGGATTGTGATTTAGAAACCACATAGTTTTTCCTTGGCATCACAATATCTTAGTCTATATTTAAATAAAGAGCCATGTTTAAATTATGACATATTTACTGAGATTGTAATAATCTTTCTTGTATTTTGTCTCTGTTTTCTAGTATTTTTTCTTTTACTAAGCTCTTTGTTCTTTTTTTCAAATTAATTTAATATTGTAGTTTTTGCTCAGAGTGGAAATTGAAACAAGTCCATTTTCCTGAAATGTAGTTTTGATGCAACTGTTTCACAAGGATAAAAATAGAAAGGAAATGAAGATCTCCATTACTGTGTTTATGATTATTTGACATTATTAGAACCTGCCTATTCTTGGTAAAGTATGGTTTTTATTCTTTATAACATATTATTAAACATATTGCCATTTATTTTGCCAAGTAAAATGTAAGAGGAAAAAATAAGCTGAAAATATTTTCCTTTAGCTGCAATGTTAGTAGCTCTATTTTCATTTGATCAGCATTAGTTGGCAAAGAGGTGCCCTGGTGATGGTCCTTGGCTTTGTTTTGGCAAGGAGGTCTCAGAAAGATTTCCCAATTAGTTTGGATACAATGAAAAGTGATGAAGCAGCATAGCTGGTTGGATATATGGAACAGGAATACATATTAAAGGGAATTCATGTTGTACAATACACTTTCAAAAGAAAGATGCTTATTTGTACAACTAGAAATGCAATACCCTAATGCTTTCCTTTCCAAATGATGTATGATTGTCTGTAGTCCTCTGCATTGTTTATAAGCTGAAAATATTGTAAAGACAGTGTGATGGTGAATTTTATGTGTCAAATTGATTGGCTATGGGGTGTCTGGATTAAACATTATTTCTGGGTATGTTTGTAAGGGTGTTTCAGAATGCAAATGGCATTTTAATGTGTGGATTCTATATTGCCGTCTCCAGTGTGGGTGAGCATTATCCAGTCTGTTGAGAGCCTGAACAGAAAAAAAGGTAGAAGGAAGGAGAAATTCATCCTTTATTCTTGCCTCACTGATTGAGCTGAGGTATTTCACCTTATTTTCTCTGGCCTTCACACCGGAATTTGTATCATTCTCTCCTCTGGTTTTCAGGCCTTTGGACTTGGACTGAATTATACCACTGGCCTTCCTGGGTTTCCAGCTTACAAATGGCAGATTGTGAGACTTTTTGGCCTTCATAATTGTATGAACCAGTTCATCAGAACAATTTCAATAAACACATATATATTATATGTGTAATATATATTATCCTTTATATATTATATAAAAACACATAATAGATATAATACATGATAGATGATAGATAGATAGATATCTTATTGGTTTTATGTTCTCTGGAGAACCTTGACTAATACAGGTAGGAACAAAATATTTTAAAACAAATGATCTACAGCACTTTGTACACAATTGCTATCCAATAAATATTTATTGACACTGACTAATGCCTTTGTCTGGAGTCAGTGAATTGATGTGCAGTACCTTCAAGAATTAAAGTTATAGTGGATTAAATCTGAAGAGTTATTCATAGCATCCTGGTAAGTGGTCTGGTTTTCCCTTCTTTGTTCTGTTTCTATCTGCATTACTTTGTGTTTTCATTTTTTAAAACTGCAGGACTCTGATGACACTGTTCCATTCCCATGGATAGCCTAGCAAACCTTTTAGAGCTAAATGAGCAAAGACATGAATCAGCTCATTAAACAGATGCTGGGCTATGGGTCTGAAAGAAATGGACAACCTAGGTTATAAATATTAATTGGACAAAATAGCAGTCAGGCAACACTCCTAATTTTGAAAAATGTGCAATAAGAAAGGGTGTTATAAGTACATGTTAAATAAGCCACTCTGAAGACATCCTCTGAGAAAAATTCCACATAAAAATGCACAGAATTGTAACTTGTTAGAGTAATTGGAGAGAAATACTCTGATTTTTCAAAGTATTTTTAGGATAGACCCCTTACTTTTCCTTATGATTCAATCAATTTAGAATGTCTATTCAGGAGTAATGTCAGTAGGAAATCAGAATAGGAAGTCTCAGCCCTTATCTCCCACAGAAACACCAATTTAACAACAACATATGGACCAAAATACTTTTCTGAGAAGTTTTGAATCCACTTAAGAAGTTACAGTACTTCAGACAAGCACAAAACCAAAAAAAGCCACATTGAAATGGGTAAAAAGAGCAATCTCACTTTACCCATATCAGCTTCTCCTCCAACAGCATAGCTCAGTGACTTGGTCTATGACTTCTCTCTCATGGAAAAAGAGAAAGTGGAGTGTGCATCCAGTGCCCCTGGACTCTCAGTGCACTGCCTGAAAAACTAGTTTCTGTCTTACCTCACCAGGAGTACTAACAGAACTAGCATAGTTCTGGCCTCTAAGAACAAGGAAAGGTACAGTGGCTTGCTCCTGTTGGCAGAGCTGTGCAAGATTGGGAGAATGTGCAGAATCTGAGGCATAGAATCTGGGGGAGAAGAGCGGACCATGCCCCCAGCATCCTGGTTTTTAGGTATGTTTCCAAAGGACTGGTTTCTGTCTTGTTGTACATGGAGAGCTGATGGGATGAGCATGGTTTGGGTGCCTAGGGACAGTTAAAAACAAAGGGAAGAGGCAGGAAGCTTGCTATACCCTGCATTGTTCTACAAGATTGGGACAAGGTGCAGAACCTGAGGCTTCTTTCCAAGAAGGGAGGAAAAGTGGAACATGCTTCCAATATCCCAGGTTACAGTGGAGCAGTCAAACACCCAAGGGAACAAGAGATTATGGGCCCCTGAAAAAAGTTAAAAATCTTAAATCCCTATAATTGGCAATTTACACACAAAAGTCCAGAGAAGATACATCCATAGAAAGGGTTTGAGAAGCTCCCAAAATGTCTAGCTCAGGTGATTTGTGAATATCTTTCCCAGTTGAACCCAATTGGTAAAGACTGGGAAGAATAGCTATTTCTTCAAATATGTAGATATCAACACAAAGCTACAAGAAACAAAGAGAATCAGAGAAACATGACCTGATGAAAGGAACAAATAAATCTCCAGTAACCAACCTAAAGAAATGGACATCTATTTATTATTTGACAAAGAATTCAAAATTATCAAAGAGGCTGAATTATAAGAGAATTATAAATGAATTATAAGAGAACACAGATAACTAAATGAAATTAAGAAAATGATACATGAACAAAATGAGAATATCAACAAAGATATTATTATAAAAAAGAACAAAAGAGAAATTTGGGGCTGAAGAGTATAGTAATTGAACTAAAAAATATTGCTGGAATTATATAACAATTGGCTTTATCAAGGAGGGCAAAGAATCAGCGAACTAGAAGACAAGTCATTTGAAATCATCCAGTACTAGGAACAAAAAGAAAAAAAAAAATGGAAAAGAGTGAAAAAAGCCTAAGGGATTTACAGATTACCAGCAAGCCATCCAATACATTATGGATGAAAATTTCCAAATCTGGGGAGGAAAATGGACATTCAGATTCGTGAAGCCAAAAAAATTCCAAATATGATGTATCCAAATAATTCTACCTCAAGACACATTATAATCAAAAGCAAAGAGAGAATTTTGAAATCCATAAGAGAGGAACAACTCATCATATACAAGGGCACCCCCATAAAACAACCAGATTTCTCAGTAGAAACCTTGAAATTCAAAAGGGATATGAATGATATATTCAGAGCACTGAAGAAAAAAAAAAAAACTAAGAATACTATATGTGGTAAAACTGTCCTTCAAAAATAAAGAAGAGAAAAAAACTTTCCAGACAAACAAAAGCTGAAGGAATTCATCACCTCTAGACTTGATTTACAAATAATGCCACAGGGAGTCCTTCAGATTGAAATAAAAGCCTTTGTACAACAATACAAAAGCATATGAAAGTGTAAAACTCACTGGTCAAGGTAAATATGTAAACAAATACAGAATACTATAATGCTGTAATGCAGCTGTATAAGTCACTTTTAAGTCTAGCATAAGAGTTAAAATACAAAAGTATTAAAATAGCTATTATTACAAAAATATGTTAGGGGCACCTGGGTGGCTCAGTTGGTTAAAAGCCTCTACCTTTAGGCTCAGGTCATGATCCCAGGATCCGGCTTCTTGCTCAGCAGGGCGTCTGCTTCTCCCTTTGCCCCTCCCCCCACTCATTTTCTCTCGCTCTTGCAAATAAATAATAAAATCTTTTTAAAAATATGTTAATGGTACACAGTATAAAAAGACGTAAAGTGTGGCATCAATAACATAAAATGTGTGGAGGTAGAAGGAAAAGTCTAGAGTTTTATATGCAATTGACGTTGTTTATTAGTTTAAAATAGATCATTATAGCTATGTTTTATGTAAGCCACATGGTAGTGAAATACCTATAGGAGATACAAAAAAGTGGAGGGGAAGGGGAAGGGGCCAAAATACGTTCTAGAAAAATTGAGTGAGTCACAAGGAAAGAAAGAGAGGACAAAAGGGACAAAAAAAACCTACAAAACAGACACAAAACCAATAATAAATCCTTCCCTATTAATAATTGCTTACACATAAATGGATTAAATTTTCTAATAAAAAATATAGAGTAGATGAATGGATTTAAAAAACCAAAACTCGAGTATATGCTGTTTACAAAAGACTTACTTTAGCTTTAAGGACCACATGGGCTAAAAGTGAACGGATAGAAAAAATCCTATATGTAAATAGTAACCAAAAGAGAGCAAAGGTAGTATATTTACTTCAGAAAAAACAGACTTTAAGTGAAAACTGTCACTGACAAAAAGAAGATTATTATATAATGACAAAGCAGTCAATTCATCAGGAAGATATAAAATTGTAAATATAGGGGCGCCTGGGTGGCTCAGTCGTTGAGCGTCTGCCTTCAGCTCAGGTCATGATCCCAGGGTCCTGGGATCAAGCCCCGCATCAGGCTCCCTGCTCTGCGGGAAGCCTGCTTCTCCCTCTCCCACTCCCCCTGCTTGTGTTCCCTCTCTCGCTGTGTCTCTCTCTGTCAAATAAATAAATAAAATCTTTAAAAAAAAAAAAATTGTAAATATATATGCACCCAACATCAGAAAATGTGAATATATAAAGCAAATATTGATGGATATGAAGGGAGAAATAGATAGCAATACAATAGTTCTAGGAGACTTCAATACCCCACATTCAACAATGGATAAAACACCCAGACAGAAAATAAATAAGGAAACAGTATACTTGAATGACCCTATAGATCCAATAGACTTAAGACACATATATAGAACATTCCAACCACCAAAAGCAGAATACACATTCTTCTTCAGTACATATGAAACATTCTTTTTTTTTTTTTTTTCATATGAAACATTCTTAAGGACAGATCAACTTAGGTCACCAAAAAACTGTTAACAAACTTAAGATTGAAAGTATACCAAGTAACTTTCCAACCACAATGCAATGAAACTAGAGATCAATGACATTAGGACAGCTAAAAATTCACAGATATATGACAATTAACACACTCTTTAAAAAATTGATAGATCAAAGAAGAAATCAAAAAGAAAATTTAAAAAATATCTTGAGGTAAATGAAAATGATAATACAACATACAAATACCAAAATTTATGGAATGCAGAAAAATCCTTCCAAAGAGAGAAGTTTATAGTGATAAACACCTACATTTAAAAAGAAATATTTCAAATAAAAACTTTGCACCTTTAGGAACTAGAAAAAAGAACAAACTAGCCTAAATTGACCAAAAGGAAGGATAATAAGTATTAGAGCATAAATAAATGAAATAGAAAAACAATAGGAAAAAATCAAAACTAAGGGTTGGTTTTTGAAAAGATGAAATTGAAAAATCTTCAGCTAGAAAGGTCTAAAAAAAGGAGAGAAGACTCAAAATCATAAATGAAAGGAGACATTGCAAGTGATACTACAGAAATACAAAGGCTTATAAGAGACTTCTCTGAACAATTATATGCCAACAAATTGAATAATCTACAAGAAATGGATATTGCCAGAAACATACAACCAACCAAGACTGGATTATGAAGAAAAAGAGAAAATCAGGGCGCCTGGGTGGCTCAGTTGGTTAGGCAACTGCCTTCGGCTCAGGTCATGATCCTGGAGTCCCGGGATCGAGTCCCACATCGGGCTCCCTGCTCAGCAGGGAGTCTGCTTCTCCCTCTGACCCTCCTCCCTCTCATGCTCTCTGTCTCTCATTCTCTCTCACAAATAAATAAAATCTTAAAAAAAAAAAAAAAGAAAAAGAGAAAATCATGAACACATAGAAAATCTGAAGAAACAAATAATGAGTAAGAAGATGAGTCAGTAATCAAAAGCTTCCCAACAAAGAAAAATCCAGGGCCGGGTGACTTCCCTCACTGGTGAATTCTATTAAACATTTAAGAAAGCATTAATATAACACATTGTTATATGTCAAATAAATTTCAATTTAAAAAACCCAAACATCTTTATTACATGTGCTTTAAACATTTCTCTTAATGCATTACAGAAAAGCTATCATATTCATTATCTGAAATAATGCATATGTCAAAGTAGCTTGCACAGAACACTCATATACTCATGGTTAATACAAAAAAATTAATAATAATTCTTCTCAAACCCTTCCAAAAAGTTGAAAAGGAGAAAATACTTCAAACTTATTTTACAATGTTAGAATTACTCTGATACCAAAGCCAGATAAGGGAACTACACAAGAAAAGAAAAGTACAGTCCAATACCTCTTGAACATAGGTGCAAACATTCTCAAGAAAATACTGGTAAACAGAATTTAACAGTACATAGAGTGGATAATACTCTAGGATAAAGTGGGATTTATCCCTGGGATGCAAGGATGGTTCAACATATGCAAATCAATAAGTATGATACATCACACTAATAGAATGAAAGATAAAAATCATATGATCTCAATAGACACAAAAAAGGATTAGACAAAATATAACACTTTTCTGGATAAAAACTTTCAACTAGTTGCATATAGAAGGAATTTACCTCAACATAGTAAAAGCCATTATATGATAAAATGTCAGCTAACATCATACACAATTGTGAAGGATTGAAATCATTTTCACTAAGATCAGGAAAAAGACAAGGGTGCCCATTCTCACTACTACTATTAAACATAGTACTGGAAGTCCAAGCCAAAACAATAAGGTAAGAAAAAGAAATAAAAGGCATCCAAACTGAAAGGAAGAAGTAATTGTCTCTGTTTGAAGATAACATGATCTCATACAGGTATACCTCATTTTATTGTGCTCACTTTATTGCACTTTGCAGATACTGCTTTTTTTTTCCCCCACAAATTGAAGGTTTGGGGCAACCCTGAAATGAACAAGTCTACCAGCACCATTTTTCCAGCAGTATTTCTTTCTTCATATCTCTGTATCACATTTTATTAATTCTCACAGTATTTCAAACTTTTTCATTATTACTGTATTTGTTATTTATTACTGTATTTGTTATAGTGATCTGTGATCAGTGATCTTTGATGTTACTTTTGTAATTGTTTTGGGTGCCATGAACCATGCCTATATAAAATAGTACTTAACGATAAATGTTGTGTGTGTTCTAACTGCTCAGGTAACCCACCATTCCCCCATCTCTATCCCTTTCTGTGGCCTCCCTATTCCCTAAGACACAACAGCATTGAAATTAGGCCAATTAATAACCCTACAATGGCCTCTTAGTGTTCAAGTCATACATCTTTAACTTTAAATCAAAAGCTAGAAATGATTAAGCTTAGTGAGAAGGCATGTCAAAGTTGAGATAGGACAAAAGCTAGGCCTCTTGTGCCAGTTAGCCAAGTTGTGAATGCAAAGGAAGAGTTCTTGAAGGAAATTAAAAGTGATACTTGAGTGAATACATAAATGATAAGAAAGCAAAACTGCCTTATTGCTGATAGGGAAAAAATTTTAGTGATCTGGATAGATCAAATCACCCACAACATTCCCTTAAACAAAGCCTACTCCAGCGCAAAGCCTGAACTCTCTTCAATTCTCTGATGTTTGAGAGAAGTGAGGCAGCTGCAGACTAAAAGTGTGAAGCTAGCAGAGATAGGTCTGTGAGGTTTAAGGAAAGAAGCCATCTCTATAATATAAAAGTACAAGGTAGAACAGCAAGTGCTGATTCAGAAGCTGCAGCAAACTATCTGGATTTAGCTAAGATAATAAATGAAGCTGGTTACACTAACAGATTTTCTATGCAGACTAAACAGCCTTTTATTGGAAGAAGATGCAATCTTAGACTTTTGTAGCTAGAGAAGACAAGTCAATGCCTGGCTTCAAACCTTCAAGGACAGGTTGACTCTCCTGTTAGAGGCTAATGTAGCTGGTAACTTCAAGTTAAGGCCAATGCTGATTTACCATCTCCAAAATCCTAGAACCCTTAAAATTTATGTTAAATCCACTCTACCTGTGCTTTATAAATGGCACAGAAAATCTTGGATGATAGCACTTCTGTTTATAACATGGTTTACTCAATATTTTAAGCCCCCTGTGGAGACTTACTGCTCAGAAAAAAAGTTCCTTTCAAAATATCACTGTTCATTGACAGTAACTCTGCTCACCTCAGAGCTCTGATGGAGATGTACAGTGATACTAATGATTGTTTTCATGCCGGCTAACACAACATCCATTCCGCAGCCCGTGGATCAAGGAGTCATTTTGACTTTCAAGTCTTAGTATTTAAAAAATGAATTTCTTTTTTTATCCTTTTTTTATTATTTTAATCACCATACATTACATCATAAGTTTTTGATGTAGTGTTCCATGATTCATTGTTTGCGTATAACACCTAGTGCTCCATGCAGAATGTGCCCTCTTTAATACCCATCACCAGGCTAACCCATCCTCCCACCCCCCCTCCCCTCTAAAACCCTCAGTTTGTTTTTCAGAGTCCATCGTCTCTCATGGTTTGTCTACCCCTCCGATATCTTAAGGATAGGTACCCTATTTCTTTTGGTAGTATTTGTTTTTTCTAGGGATTTACCGAAATGGGATCATAATATGTGGTCTTTGACTTCTTTCACTTAGCATAATATGTTATGTTTATTTGTGTTGTTTTTTGTTTAAATAGATGCTTCTTTAAAGTTTCTGAGTAGTGTTCTATTCTATGGATATAAAACAGTATGTTCATTTACTGGTTGATAGACATTTAGGATGTTTCTAGTTTGGGGCCATTACAAATAAAGCTGTTATGAAAATTTAGTACAAATCTTCGCTTGTTTCTTTCTTCTTTCTTTCTTTCTTTCTTTCTTTCTTTCTTTCTTTCTTTATCTCTCTCTCTTTCTTCCTTTCTTTCTTTTCTTTCTTTCTTTTTAAAAATGTTTAGGAAAAAGATTGTTGAATCTTATATGGTGAGTATGTATTTAAGTATGTAAGACCTACAAACTGTTTTCCATAGTATTGTGCCATTTCACATTCCCACCAGCAACAGAACTCCAGCTGCTCCACATCCTTATTGATCCTTAGTATTGTCAGACAGTTTAATTTAGTCATTCTAATGGGAGTATAGAAGTATCTCATTGTGGTTCTAATTAACATTTACCTGATGACTGATGATGTTGGGCATCTTTTTGTGTATCTTCTTTGGGTAAGCATTTATTCAAATCTTGGCATTTTTACTGGGTTGGTTGTATTTTGATTAAATTATAAGAGTACTTTTATGTAGTCTGGATATAAGTATTTGTCATATATGTGCAATGTGATTATTATTATTATTGCTTTTATTCTGTAGATTTTCATTTTCTTGATGAGTATCTTTTCATTTTTTTGGATGAAGTCTAATTTATCAATTTTTTTTTCTTTATGATCTGTCCTTTTCCAGGACCAGAAATCTACTTAGGAAATTTTAGCATAATCCAGTGTCATGAAGATTTTCTCCATTTTCTTATAGACCTTTTATAGTTGTAACCTATAGTCTTAGGACAGTGATGAATATAGCAAAATCACTATGAACCCTGAGTATTAGGAGCTGAACACACAAAATATACTTTTAAATATCAGAAGTGATGAAATTCTATTTGGAAGAGAATATGGTATTTGAATTCATATAAGCTAGATGGTCAGTTTTTATTTAATTCCCTTTTACTACATACCTCCTGTATATTAGGCATTGTTTTAGATGCTAGATAGAGAGATTGTAGTTAACTAAGACCAAATTACCATACTTGTAATGCTTTAATTCTGAACTTTTATGCTGGTAAAGCATCAGTTGATATGTCAAGTTGATTATATAGTTAGGTAGTAACAATTCAAAGCAAATCATGGAGCAAGATCAAGTCATTAAAGGGTACTCTGAAGATTATACTTACTAATGGAGAAAAGGCTTTAAAATTATAGTCATATAAATATTATCAGCTCATATAGAGCTATGTATTAACATTTTTGAAAACCTGATATTGAAAGGATAGATGACTCTAAAATATCATTTATAGCTCAGTGATAACATTGAGGGAAACTTTTGATAATAAACTAGTTTAAAACCTATCTAACAACATTAATCATTAAATGACCTTAATTATATAGCCATGAAGTTTGAAAATATGGAATAAAATGTAGTGGAAACTATAATGTGACTCACCCTGGGTTTAGCTTTAGATTCTAAAAAGGATGTCATAGTCATTCAACTAAACTTTTTCTTGAGCTATGTTTACTTGATGCTGAATGATTAAATATGTGATTGGGGAGAGTGGACGTTTCATTGTATGTTTCTGGCTACAGTGATTTACATTAAAATTTTCTGATGGACGCCTGGGTGGCTCAGTTGGTTAAGTGTCTGCCTTCAGCTCAGGTCATGATCCCAGGGTCCTAGGACTGAGTCCTGCATCGGGGGTCCTTGCTCAGCAGGGAGCCTGCTTCTCCCTCTGCTTGCCACTCCCCCTGCTTGTTCTCTCTCTCTCTGACAAATAAATAAAAATATTTATAAAAAAACCTTTTTGAAAAATATAAAACTGAATAGCATTTTTGACATTATAACTAGGGAAGTGCAACAGAATACTTAAAAGAAAGTGATACTATCCTTAATGCTCTGGATTTTTAAAAATTAATTAATTTATTTTAATGCTGTAGATTTTAAAGAGATAAATTTTAATGTTGCTAACATTATCCTCCTAAAAATAGCTCTCCAATACTAATTTTCAATATAGATTTAAGAATATTTTGGAAGGCAGACTTTGAAATTCATTTAAGAATATAAACTTTTAAATTAATATTTATTACTTAGTATACATATTTTATTACATAAATTATTTTATTAAATCCTTATTTAATACCAATAAGTGGTATTACTGCCATCCACTTCATAAAGAAGAAACTAAAGTTTAGGAAAATTAATTTATTCTTATAGTTTCACAGCAGGTAAGAGAGAGAATTAGCATTTGGGTTCAGACACATCTAGATTCAAAGTTCATGTTCTTTCACCTTGCACAACTCTGGGCAACAGTTAATGCACAGTGAATGACAAACAGTAGAGCTTATGGAATATTATCTTTCTAAAAATGAATGTTTCCAAAATAAACCTAAAAAGCCATATCATTATCAGTAGCTTTGCTTAAGGAGTTGAAGGAAATAATATAGTATGTGATGGAATGTAGTTGGTTGGTTACCTTAGTTCCCTCTCTTAAAGAACTAGAAATTCCTAAAATCTATTACCCATTCTGAAAGGGAATACATCTGACTGTCTTTTATACCATTAAGGTTTAAATATTTTTTATTAATTTATTAAATATAGGATTATAAGTTCCAGCTAATTGTAAAAGCACAAGGATAACAAAGTTAACAAGCTTTGTATCATTGTCGCTACCAAACTGCACAAAAATAATGCTATCTATGCTTTAAATGAGAAAAAAAATAAAATTAAGAATATATATTAATGTACTGCTGTGAGATAATTGAATAATAAGCACAACATAAAGCACAATAAAAACAAAGACATACAATAGAAATTTTGAGGCTGAAAATAATAGAAATATAGAATAAATTTTATTTAGCCTTAAAATAACTTTGAAGTGCTTATTACTGTAAAAATAACAAAATATTTAAACTTATTACATCGTGGATAATGAAATAGTTCTTGCTGCCATTTTGTAGAAGCAGTTAAATTGAAATGTTTTTAAATCTGAGGGAAAAGATTGATGAAAATGGGGAAATGAGTTAAATTTTAGATTAAATGTAATATATTCAGAGAAGGATCTTAGGATACCTTTATTGCTCCAAATAAGATTTATAAGGGGCTGAGAATAGACTAGTGCAGATCCGTCAATAGCACATTATCAGTAAGAGATACTTTTTAACATAACCCAGAAGATTAGGGAAGGACACACAGAAAGTTAAAGAAGATATTCAGAAGAATAACAGGAGAGTAGATTTATATGGTAACTTTCATAAAGTAATGACTTTGAAGTGCCTTTAAAAAGAGAAAGATAGCAAGTCAACTGTTTTTCATGTACATTTAAAGCAATAGGCCCAATGGCCCAGGAATAGGAAATTGTGGAGGAGAGAGCTACTTCTTCACAGTGCACAGGGCAAAAAAAATGAAAATGGAGGTATGTCCAGATTTATACCAATCCAGTATCGATGATCCCTGCTAGAGTGCTGAACTAGACTTGCTAAATAAATGGAAGCGAAATTTTAGAAGCAGTTCAAGGCAAACAGGGATGTGTTCCATATCTCTCCCCTGGTCAGAGGAAACTAACATAGTATTAGCAAAATAGAAAACTGACTCAGTTTCTTGGAAATGATGGAATAAATTAGTACTGCCATTTCCTTCCAGTTGCAGTGGGTATAATATTTTGTTTGAAAACACACTTAAGTTGTGTTCACTTCTCATCTGATGTCTCATTTAGTCCAAATCTCATGATTTGTCTAGAAGGCAACAGTATCGCTGGCTGAGGCTTGGAGCTCTTAGGAGCAGTGACTGGCCCACTTGTAGGCCACACTAGGTAGTGATTTTATGATGCTATAGTCTAATCAGAACAATTCAAAAATCATTTCAGCACTGAAGTGTAGCAGGTGAGGATTTAAGTTTATAGACTCAAAAAATGAAAGTTTAAATTGTTTTTTATTGTAGTAAGAACACTTAACTTGAGATATACCCTCTTAAAATTTTAAGTGTGCAATACACTATTTTTGACTGCAAGTATAATATTATACAACAGATCTCTAGAACATATTCATCTTGTTTAACTGAAACTTTATGCCAGTTGATTAATAACTCTTCATCACCCCTTACCCCCAGCTACTGGAAACCATCATTTCACTCTGATTATTTTAGATAGCTCATATAAGTGGAATCATGCAGTATTTGTCTCTGTGTCTGGCTCATTTTATTTAGCATAATATCCTCACAGTTCTTGCATGTTGTCATATAATGCAGAATTTCCTTCTTTTTAAAAGCTGAATAATATTCCATTGTATATATACCACATTTTCTTTATCCATTCATCTGTTGAAGGACATTTAGGTTGTTTCTATATTTTTACTATTGTGAATAATATTGCAAAGAACAATGTGAGTATTAGTATTCCTTTGAGACCCTGATTTCGATTCTTTTGGATAAATCCCCAGAAGTAGGATTTCTGAAAGCTTCTTTTCTAGAATTGTAAAGATTCTTCAATTCTATTTTTCAATGTTCAGTTCACTATTTCAATTTTCTTGACTCTCTAAGTCGAGCACCCTTTCTCAGAGTCCCTTGCCAGCTCCTATGCAGTACATAACTCCAGAAAAGCCCTATACAAAGACCATGCTGTGCAAAGTGTCTCCCAAAGCTCTGCAATGTGTGCCCTACTATCTTGTCAGGATGAGAAAAATAACCTCAGCCAATTTGGGACTGCTACACCCCATTCTTTCTGGAGGTTGTCTCTAAATGAAAGGGCATGGGGATCAACATCTAATTTTTTGTGTGTCACTTGCCCATGCTCCCATCTCTGAAATAGTGTCTCATTGTTCTTTGCTCAGTGATCCTTGCAAGTTGCTGGTAGGTATGTGGGAAATTTTGTGAGGAAGGATGTGTCAGGCCCTCTGTTGAAGGTATGGGTAAAATTATAGTTCATAATTGATTGACAATAAGTTGTGTAGTTTTTTTGTTGTTATTGTGTGTGTGTGTGTGTGTGTGTGTGTGTGTTTTACATTACGACTGTCAAGGTTTTTTATCCATAGATTTTAACGTTACATCAGTAGTGTTATTTCTTTGGACTCTGCCAACAGCATTTGCCAGCAACTGCTGGTGGATTAAGAGCAAGTTGATAATTTGACCTCTAAAGTACTAAATGAATCTGCTCTGCTAATCCTGGTTTAGAAGTGCTGTCATTTTATAAAATCTCACTATAATCTATTTTAACTCTGAACTGAAGCTTAACACATAAATAACTGATTTTGATCATATGCATTCTTTGAAGTTATAATTAGAATTACTACTTACCAGTAATACATTTCTATCTCTTCTGGTAAACTATATTCTTATCTATCTCTACCTATCTATCCATTCATCTCTTTATTTTTGTGTAATAAAAATTGTAACTTGACCTGAGACCTGAGATACTTAAGAGTGAATCTCCACTCCTCTAAACCTTCTGGTAGGTAACTTTCACTCTGGACAAGTCACTTAACCTTTCTGGATCACAATTTCTTTATATGCAAAATGATTTGGGAACAAATAATCTCTAAAATTTCTCTGAAATCTATAATTCTATAAATTTATGATGTCCATCTTTTGACATGCTGATACTTAAGTGTAGACAGTTACTCCATAGGAGGTTGCTCAGCTTCTGGCCTCAGGAGTCAGAGCTGCTGTAGTGGCTACAGTACCATGTAGGGCATGAAAGTGATGGAATCAAAGTACCTCTTGCTTAGCAGACCCAGTGCTGTAATAAGTGGCAGCAAGTTTAAATAGGAAGCTTCATTTGGAGGTAGGATGTATTTCATAGCTAAATAAATGCCAACAACAAAAGTCAAAATTCACAGAAAAGGAAACAAGGAGTCTTAGGAAATGATTTTGTAGAAATTAGAGAGGAACTAAGTCTTCTAGGGTCTTATATCAGTGTCAAGAAATTAGTAATAAAGCAAAAATTGAGAGGCATTGAAATGTTTTAGGCAAAAACTCAGGTTTGAGTTTTAGGTTAACTATACTTATGACAATGAGAGTAGATCTGAAAAGGCTATACCAGTGGAACAGAAAAGGGAAGAGACAGGTCTCAACTGAGCAGTGGATGGGGAGACAGGATTAAAGCAGAACTAGCTATGAACAGCTGTCAAAGAAGGTGTCAGGGGAAATCATGGAACAAAAGACAGGCACTGTATTCTGAAATTCTTCATTCATAGCTTTCCTGTATCTTCAACCAGATCATACCCAACTTGAGACTGAGGCTATGATACCTATTTCTTTTTTTATTCCCCATAACTTCTAGCAGAGACAGGACTCGGTTTTTGCTCAGTAAATAGTTTTCATTTGTCTTGACCAGTTACACCAAAATAAGACCTCTACGAGCCAGTATTTTGACCTGATAGTATTTTGTATACTTGTGTGCTGTCAACCTTTTCCAGAGGTTTCCTGACATGGTATTGGCATTTACTAGAAGCTTTGTGAAATTCGGCCCTCTTTATTATAACATCAATAAACCTGACTTGATAATAGCTATTGATGTCAATAAAGTTTAAGTGTTTTACCACAGTCATTATGTCATTGGGATGCTAATTGACATTAATACTAAACCCAATTTATGACTATTTTTTATTGCTGTTTTATGAACTCAATGTTCTTCGTGAAGGCAAGCAAAACACTGCATATAACTTCCCTGTTCCCTCTATCTCAGTATAAAGAACATAGTTGAATCTTTTCAGAGTCTGAAACTTGTCAGTTCACTGTAAATGTATTAAACTATGGCATAAATGCCTATGTATATAATGTTTCCCATCCATTGGCATTGACTAATAGCTCACAAACTCACAGGTCTATTTAAGTAGCATAGTTCATGAAATAGTCTCATTAGTTCAAAAAGTCTAATTAATAGTTTAAAACAGACACACACACACATTTACATATGTGGGAAAGTTATTATTCAGTATATGCCAGTTGGGAGATCAAATCCTTTAAGACATGAAGTTCAAGGTAAATAAATAGTTAATAGAATCCTTGGAAGAAAAAAAAAAAGGATCCCAGACACAGATAGCATAATTCAAGCCCTCTGAATTTATGCCTAATCAGAAAACAAGTAGATGGAGGGAATTCCTCAACACATATACATTAAGCAACACTATGCATCAGGAATTGTTTTTGGTGCCCATGATACATCAGTGAGCAGAACAGAAGCATATCTCTTCTTAGTGGAGCTTATTTCCTGGTGAGATATTATACAGTACTGCCAAAAGATAATTTATTGGATTGTACTGGATTATGAAGTTAAGAAATGTTGATAATCTAGAAAGGAGGAGGAAGTGTCTCAATGATACTATTAAAAATGGCTATAGAAATCAGAACACAATAGAGATTTCTGGGTAGCTGTCATAAATGCCCTGGTTTTATTAGTAATTTTCTGCAAAGCCTGTCTCCTTTTCTAACAATTTCTATTTCTTGATATGAAGACTCTTAGCAAGGCAGGGTACTTCTCATTTCCAGAGAACTATATCATTCCTCTGGTGACTGAAGTTATTTTGTGGGTGGCCTATTTTATGTCTCTTCTCTTCCACTTAAGTGAAATTGTTCTATATGCTGTGTGCTATGTATTGATTAACTGTACTATGAAAGAGATAAGAAATGATACATGCTGATGACCTGCATGAGGGTTTACTTCTATTAAGCTATATGCTCTTGTTTATTTTAAGACAAATTATCAAGTAAAAGTTCTGTTAGAAATTATATCTCTGGAATCTACTCCTTTCAGAGAAAACAAAGCCATAAACTATAGGCAATTTGTGGCTCTTTCATGAAAGCACTGTAACATCGGAACTGGCTCCATTTTATTTTATTTGGATGAATAACAATATTTTAAAAGAAAATTTTATTCACTGAAATGCTCATAGAGATGCTAGAGAGTCACAAAATTTATATACTTAAAAAAAAAAAAAAAACAGGTGAGGTAGCATACTGAATTATCCTGATAATTATAACTAAAAGAACATGCATTTTGTAGAGAAATTTGGCCAACATGATACAGATCATATGTCTACATGAAATAAATTATCAGATTGTTATTGAATTATTCTCATTTGTTAGCTCCATAGACATAACTTTAAAGCAAATAGAGCTAATTTCATGCATATGGTATTAATGTTTAATCACCCTGGTATTTCATTATCAGTGAATGTTTTATGTGAATTTTGTTTTTGGAATTTTCCTTCTGACAACCACAAAATAATGAAGAAAATACATGATAAAATATTATAGGGGCCCCAGGGTGGCACAGTCGGTTAAGTGTCCAACTCTTGATTTGGGCTCAGGTCATGATCTTAGGGTCTTGAGATGGAACCCAGTGTCAGGCTCCAAGCTCAGAGAGGAGTCTCCTGGAGTTTCTCTCTCTCTCTCTCCCTCTGCCCCTCCCTGCACTCACTCACACTCTCTCTCTCTCTCTCTGTCATAAATAAATAAATCTTTAAAAATAATATATTTTTAAAGATTAATATTATGATAATTAATAATAATGATAATATTAAGATAAATATTATATATCATATTTATTTTGAGGCTGGACATGGTCACAAAGGGACTCAAACTATTTAAGGAGATCTCTGATTTGCCCTTATATGTAAGTGTGTATGTAGATATAGTTCATTTCAATATTTTTTTACATGCAAGTGTTCTACTCATGTAATAGTTTCAATATTTTATAACAGACTATGAAAGCACAAATGAAGTATGAAATTAATTCATTTTATAAGATGAAGGAGATAGGAGTTGTCTTATTTAGTCTACTGGGTAGTTTACATTATAGGTAGAGAAAATGTATTCTTTATGTTTCCCAGAGGCTGTGGTAAGGAAACTGCTCAGGACCAGATTTCTGCCCAGTTAGTGGTTTCAGGGGACCAGACTACACTTCTCAGGATTCTGTGTAGGAAGGCTGAGAAGAGAATCAATGAAAAGATGGGAAGCCATGCGAAGCATGACCTAACACCTCTTCTCTAATCTCCAAATCTTTAGTAAATTTAATTAAAGTCACAAGATGCATGACTTAGTCATTTTTTTTTAATGGATACTGAAACAAGATGGTAGGAGCAGAGACAAGGAAACTGGTGAAGTAAATTCATGAATAGAAAATAGGAGATTTATATTGTCCTAAGTTGTGACAATAGAATTTGGATGAAGTTCACAAGAGAGAAGTTGACTCCATTTTACATGGCTTCAATTACATTAAGCAGGAACCCCCTTTATTCTGTCTACCTATGGCTCTCTTCTCACCTCTGTGACTTGAGTTATCTTTTATACCTAATAACTTGTCAAATGCTCTGCTTTCATAAAACAGACCTCCAGCAGGTATCCAAATAGTTACAGTTTCTTACTGTTATTTATTGGTGCTTCTGTGCTAATTTCTTATTTAGCTTAGCAATGCTGGGTATATGTCTTCTATCTTGGCACTCTATAGAAGAGTTGTTTAATGATGACTATAATAACAAGTTACATTTACCACCGTTCAACCTTGACTTAGTAAGAAGTGAAGCATTCTGCCTTTTTACCACAGCTGTTTTCACCAGCAGTTCATGCCCCCCCAAAAGAATCAGCATAAAATAACATGTGTTTTTCTTCTACAATTCAACTGATTTAAATAAATCCACAGGATATGTAAAGTTAAGGGAGTGTTGTTACATTTATGAGTTTATATACTAGGAGTTTGGGTTCAGAAGAGAGTGGCATAATCAGAACCTTGCCAGTGCAGATCTTCAGGGTCAGATTGAATATTTGTGTCTATAAATCCAGGTCAGCAGATTTAGTCAATTTTCCAGCCAGCTGTAGAGAGGCACAAAACAGATATATTGAAATAAGAATGATTCTGGGGTCTTTTGGTGCATGTACACTCCTAGAAAGTCCCTCTCTCTTTTCTTCTTTTTTCGTTAGAGGATTATATCTCTCTCCCTTTAGAGGCTCCTCATTCAGCAACTTCTCTTGTAAGAAAGGCCACCTTACATGATGAACTCCAGTCTCTGCCTATACTATGATGTGAATAGCAATTTCTCTCAGTAACAAAGTAAAAGGCAATAACAAAACAAGTCTAATCTTTCTAGGGTACCCTGCTACATTTAATACTGTCATTTATTCCACATTGGAGATGTCTAATTAAATAGATGTAAAGAGATAGAGACAGATTGAATTAAGAGATTGGTTCTCCCAGATTGTGTGCTACTTGGCCCCAATTAAATTCTGATTTTATCTTTGGCTACACAACCTTTCTTGGATTGTACAAGGCTATTCTTCCTTCATTGTGTTGTATTTTTGTGGTGAGGCCACCAAAGAGAGCCCCAGTCTTTAATAAAAAAAGGAAACTTTTTAATGTTTAGGGACCTTGAGACCAAAAATGTTTGTTTCAGTGGAAATCATATTTGAGAACACCTGGGATGAATGAGACAGTGAAGGACAAATACTGATTTAGAGAGTAGATAGTTCAAGTAAAGGGCAGGAGCAGAGATGAGGAAGCCCTAGCATGGGAAATAGCCAGAGGCCAACTACTTCCTCCACAACTGAGAATCAGCAGAAACTAATGAAAACAGAGAGGAGTGGTGACTCAGCAACAAAGCAGATTAAGGCTCTTGAGCTCCGTGGTATCTTTCTTCCTCCCTCCTTTCCTTTCTCCATATCTTCCAGCTCTCCTTCATAGACCCTCTTTCCAATATTTATTGAGCAATGCCTTATTGCCAGACTTTGGGTTAAGTGCTGGGGATATAAAGTGACAATGACCTTAAGAAGCTAGCTGATACCTATTTTAAAAGTATGAGAGGGTAAGGACAAGATTAAGAATAAATTAACCCTTCTCAGATATAGGGGGAGAGCATGGTCCTTTTAGGGGTTTGCAAGCGAGCTGGTTTGATTAGAACCCAGAGTACTTGGTTGTGTGTGTTGGAGAGAGCAGTGCAGCAAAGGGGTGCATTATAAAACATAGTGTAGAGAAACAAAGTTTGAAAGATAAGCAGGGGCTGGTGTAAAGCTGTTCAAAAATATATAATAATTTGGACATTATCTGGAGGACAATGGAGGCCTGTTCAAGTATTTTAATTAAGAAGTGACATGATTAGTTTTGGATTTTTGCAGGATCATTTTGGCTGCCATGTAGAAAGAGGATCAAGAGGAAATGAAATTTATCTATTATTCATTAAAGTATTGAAATTGGTCAGGGAGCATCTTCACAGACAAGACATGTCTTCATTTACTTAAAAAAAAAATTAAAAGAGATTTAAGGTTTTCTTTTGTGACTTGGAAACACCATAGTTTTAAAAAAAGAAGAAATACTATATTTAAGACAAATACAAATAGGAGAAAGAGCAACCATATTTGTGCATGCATGGGGCTTCTCAGATTTGAAAATTATTTTTATAGCAATTACTTTATACCATAAATCTCTCAACACACATACATACACACACACACATACTTTCTGTCACTGAAGCAATTATCATTCTCATTTCCGTTTGTTCTAAAAAATAATGTCTTATCTGAAATGGAAATGGATCCATACAATGGGTTGTCATGGTTACTTGTCAAGGCTTAACCAATATCTCCCATTTTAGAGTCATCCTTGGTTATGAAGACCAAAAACTTTTCAGCTCTGAGCTATTGCCTAGGGACCCCCAACTGATAATAATTATCATTCACCATATTTGGTTTGTAAATGTACTGGTTTTCATCACAGGGCCATTATTTCCTGCTTAAAGATCTTTGTCAATAGTGTCAATAGGATAGTGATAAGAACAACTTCAAGGGGCTGATAGGAATTTGCACGTTTGAGCTTTCTCTTTCCCAAACCAGTCATGGAGTCTGCATTTGGCTTTGCTTCCTCAGGAGAATTGTATGTAGTACAGAATTATCACACAATTTAACACAGCTAGAACTCTG
Organism: Halichoerus grypus; assembly: GCF_964656455.1. Lineage (NCBI taxonomy): Eukaryota > Metazoa > Chordata > Mammalia > Carnivora > Phocidae > Halichoerus > Halichoerus grypus. The sequence goes on along the minus strand of NC_135721.1, from coordinate 66,397,225 downwards.
GCCTGAAGAGAAACCAGAAAAAGATTCGGGAAGATAAATGGTAGGTAGGTCAAACATAGACTAAGAAAGGGGCCCGGAGAATAAAGAATCTCATTATAAGTTTAGGGATATTTTAAATCTCTTAAATTTCCTTTTCATACTCAGCAAAATTCTACTAAGATTGTGAAGCAGTATTATTTGATTATTAGTCTTCCTGTGACCACATTTAATATAGTTTTCTAAATGCTTTTCTAACTTACTACCTCTTCATCTTTGCACTTTCTTTTGAGATGCAGAGTATAAAATATTCTTGTCATTTGTCATTTGAAGACAATGATGTGCAAAAATATTAAATAACTTATCCAAGGTTGTATACTTAATGAGTAACAGAACAACGATAAGATTCCAGTAAAACTCCTAATCCTAGCCTCTTTTCACTCAGCGGTGATCAAAACAGATTTGGATATAATCATTAAGTTCTGCAAAGAATTAAAAACAAAGAGTCATTTGATCCATTATGTGGGGTTTGATTATTTGAGCATCACTCCCCACCACCACCACCACCTTTGAAGATTGAGCAAATACTGGCAAAGATGAAGAAAATATTTGAATATGAAAAAATTTGATTTTGTGAGGAAATTTTTTTTTTTCTTTTAAAGAGACAGACTTTATTGTAAGGATTTTTACACTGAAGAATTCAAAATGTGGTAACGTTTTTTTGGAATTTATTGATTTGTATTTAAAAGGAACTGTTGACACAGATTCACCAGAAATCATCGGAACAAGCGCGAGAAAACAGTTAATACTCCCAAAACAGTAAAATAATTCCAAGACATGTGGTTTCTCCAACAGAACAATACTGTAGATGCTGTCACTGATATGAAAACTGTGCTCCTTACTCTTCTAAACACACAGTGGTATATAATTAACAATATTAAATCAGTTCTGTTCTTTCCTGAATATATAAAAATTAAAATACCAATTAAGAAACTAATATATCTTCTCTTTAAATGTTTTTTTACAGATACAATTTCAATATTTTCATTCGATAGTGATGTGGTTTAAGAGATTTTTTTCATTCACAAGTCCAACACTCCACGCCAAAAGAACAGATAGTCTGTAGTCTCATATTGCAAATAAAGACTTCAGGAATGCAGCAACGGGCATTTCTAAAATATAAAATGGATAGAATTCTGAGAGGATACACGCAATAAAGCTTTACTAAGCAGCTGGCCACAGAACTAGAACATTCTACTGATGATTCCAATGGGACTCCAGATGCTTCCAAACTCGAACTCTCATCTTAGGCTTTGTATTTTGCTTTTGCAGTTTCACTAATGACACAAACATGATTCAAATCCCTGAAGTATTCATTATAGTCAAGGGCAAATCCTACAACAAACTTGTCTGGAATTTCAAATCCAACAAAGTCTGGTTTATAGCCAACACTTCGAGGGGTCCTCTTCACCAGCAAGCTTTCGACCTTGACCATCTTTGGATTATGCTCCTTGACCAAGGAAAGCAAGGTTTGCATTGTTTTGCCAGTGTCAATTATATCCTCAACAATCAAGACATTCTTTCCAGTCAAAGTTGAGAGATCATCTCCACCAATTACATTGATGTCCCCTGTTGACTGGTTCATTCTGTAGTTCTTCAGTCTGATGAAATCTACAGTCATGGGAATGGATCCATCACAATTTCTGTTCAGTGCGTTGATATAATCCAGCAGATCAGCAAAGAATTTATAGCCTCCCTTGAGCACACAGAGGGCTACGATGTGATGGCCTCCCATCTCCTTCATCACATCTTGAGCAAGCCCCTCGGTCCTGTCCATTATCAGTCCATGAGGAATAAACACCTTTTCCAAATCTTCAGCATAATGATGAGGTATACAGAATAAATAAATCTAGGTCATAACCTGGTTCATCATCACTGATCACGACGCTGGGGCTGCAGGTCGCCATTACGGAGCCGGCGGGCGCGTGGGTTGACTGCAGCCTGAAGAGGAGGAAGCCGGCGGTGCAGCGGGGGAGGCGGAGGTTCCACAGAAGGTGGCGACACGCGGGAAAGCCCTGTGAGGAAATTTCTTATCGACAACTGATTTTCTTGTTTTTCTTCAGTAGTTTTCTTCTTTCTATTTCCTTGATTTCTGTTCCTATTTTATTCCTTCCCTCTACTTACTTTGAGTTTAATTTGCTCTTTTTCTAGCTTTTTTTTTTTTTTAAGATTTCCTTTATTTATTTGAGAAGGAGAAAGAGGGAGAGAGAGAGAGAGCACACGCACAATAGCAGGGGGAGGGAGAAGCAGACTCCCCGCTGAGCAAGGAGCCCTGACCTGGGGGGTTCCATCCCAGATGCTGGGATCATGACCTGAGCAGAAGGCAGAGGCCCAACTAACTGAGCCACCCAGGTGCCCCGTTTTTCTAGCTTTTAAAGTGGAAGTTTAGATCATTGATTTTACATATTTCTTCTTTTCTGATATAAATACCTAAAACTATAAATTTCCTCTAAGCACTGTTTTAGATTTACCCTACAGATTTTGATAAGGTGTATTTTCATTTTCAACCAGCTGAAAATAATTGCCAATTTTCCTTGATATTTTTTTAATTGCCCATGCATTTTAGAAGTGTATTTTAGAATAATATCCTTGTACATTAATATGCATACATATAAGGGATATTCCAGGTGCATTTTGTTACTGATTACTAATTTAATTCATTTATGGTCATAGAACATACTTCTTACGGTTATAATCCTTTTAAATTTATTGAGAATTGTTTATGGACCAGCACACAAGTGTATCTTTTTTTTATTGTTATGTTAATCCCCATACATTAGCACACAAGTGTATCTTGAAGAGTGTTTCATGTGTGTTTGGAAAGAATATGTATCCTCTAGTTGCTGAGTGGAGTGCATTAAGATGTCAATTAGATTCATACTTATTTTGTGTCTTCTTGTTCTATGAATTACTGAAGTAGGGGTTTTGAAATTTCTAGCTCTTTTTTTTTTTTTTTTTAAGATTTTATTTTTTTATGATTTTTTTTTTTTTTTTTTTTGAGAGAGAGAATGAGATAGAGAGAGAGAGCATGAGAGGGGGGAGGGTCAGAGGGAGAAGCAGACTCCCCGCCGAGCAGGGAGCCCGATGTGGGACTCGATCCCGGGACTCCAGGATCATGACCTGAGCCGAAGGCAGTCGCCTAACCAACTGAGCCACCCAGGCGCCCTGAAATTTCTAGCTCTTATTATGAATTTATTTATATCTCCTTACATGTCTGTCAGGGTTCTTTTTCTTGAATTTTGAAGTTCTTATTTTAGTTGCATAGACATTGGGGTTTGTATTTCTTCTTGAAGAGTTGACCCTTTTAAATGTACAGTCAGTTCTTATTATTCATGGTAGTTATGTTCTGTAATGTCACTGTGAACACTGAATTAGTGGATACTGAACCATTCATTGCTCCTAGGGAAAATATACACATATATGTGCATATATGACATCGATTAAATCCTAAAAACAACATGTCCTGGTAGACTCTACTTTCTTTTCTACATAACAGAAAATATGGTTCAAAAGTCTTAAGTGATTTGCATGAGGCCATGCCACCAACAGGTGTCAGAGTTGAAATTTAAACCTTATCCCTCTGGCCCCAGAGATTGAGCTTCTTGTACTATACCACATTGCCCTCTACTATCTCTTTACTCTGGTGTATGAGAGCTGAAAAACAAAGGAAAAGCATTACTTTGTTCAACGTCAGCTAGGAATTTGCATGGCAGAAGACTAAAATTATTCCCAGTCCTGCACATGTCCACAAGTGACCATAAAAGTATGGGGAATATTGATTTTGAGGTTATAAATAAATTTTAGCCAGTGTCAGATTCACAATATGGAATCCACACATACTGAGGATCAACTGTATCTCAACTGATAAGCAAAAAGTTGATAGGTAATAAGTAATACTCTTTGTTCTGAAGTCTATTTTATCTGACCTTAAAATAGCCATTTTATTTTTCTTGTAACTAGTGCTTTTGCATGGTTTATCTTATTCCATTTTTTTAACTTGTAACTTAAATATCTACGTATTTAGTGTGAGTTGCTTTTAGATAGCAGATAGCTGAGCCTTGAATTTTTATAAAATCTAACAACTCTATCCTATTAATGTTTTATCCATGTACATTTAATGTAATTACCATTATGTTTTTTATATATCATGTTGCTATTTATTTTCTATTTGTGCCATCTTTACTCATTCCTGTTTTCCTTTTCCCCCCTTTTTTTTAATTTTTGCATTAAGTGATTTTTAGGATTACGTTTGTTTCACTTGTTTCTTATTGCTATACCTCTTTGGTTTTTTTCTTTACTTTTTTCTCTTGGGCAGAGGCTCATGTGGGTCTTTGAGCCTTTTAAGAAGACCATGAGGTCAAAATTATTTTCACAGTAATACTGAGTCATTTGCATTTTCCCTCTCTTTATTTGACAAATGTACCATGGGGTTTCTGAGAAGATATATGCCATGTCATGTTACAACAGATTAAAGGTGAAGGAGATTTGAGAATCTGTCTCTTCTTAGGCCAACATTAAGGAAGTTTGCAAAATGTGAAGTAATGACATGCTTTTCACTCTTTTTTGCTTTGTTAGATACAGTAATTTTTCATAAAATATGTTATATATTTGTTAACATGAGACTATTATTACTATTTTAAGCAAAGATTTAAAAATTAATTTATAATGTGATAAAAACTGATAGATAAAATCCATACAAATAAGTTCTTTAGAATCCTCAGTAATTTTAAGACTACAAGGCTTTGTAAGATCAAGAAGTTGGAGAAATTCTGCTTTGTTTTATCAGATGAGTCTCTAACTTATCACAGTCTACCTGCAAATAATATTAAACTATATAGTATATAGTATAAGAGCATTGCAGTAGTATCCTTTTTTCAATCTTCCTTTTTCTGTGCTATTATTATTTTTTTATTTAAATTGAATTTAATTAACATATACTGAATTATTAGTTTCTGAGGTAGAAATCAGTGATTTATCAGTTGCATACAGCACCCAATGCTCATTACTTCATGTGCCCTTCCTAATGCCCATCACCCAGTTACCTCATCCCCCCACCCACCTCCCCTCCAGCAACCTTCACTTGTTCCCCATAGTTAAGAATCTCTCATGGTTTGTCTCCCTCTCTGCTTTCCTCTTATTTTATTTTTCCTTCCCTTCCCCTATGTTCTTAAATTCCATATATGAGTGAAATCATATGGGATTTGTCTTTCTCTGACTGACTTATTTCACTTAGCATAATACCCTCTAGTTCCATCCACATCATTGCAAATGACAATGCTTTTTTGCTGGCTGAGACATTCATTGTATATACAGACTACATCTTCTTTATCCCTTCATCTGTCAGTGGACATCTGGGCTCTTTCCATAGTTTGGCAGTTGTGCACACTGCTGCTATAAACATTGTGGTATATGTGCCCCTTCAAATCACTATGTATCCTTTGGATAAATACCTAGTAGTGCAATTGCTAGGTCATAGGGTAGCTCTATTTTTAACTTTTTGAGGGACCTCCATACTGTTTTCCAGAGTGGCTGTACCAGCTTGCATTCCCACCAACAGAGGATGGGAGAAAACTCCCCTTTCTCCCATCCTCACCAACATCTGTTGCTTCCTGAGTTGTTAATTTTAGCCTTTCTGACTGGTGTGAAGTGGTATCTCATCGTGGTTTTGATGATGCCAAGTGATGTTGAGCATTTTTTCATGTGTCTGTTGGCCATTTATATGTCTTCTTTGGAGAAATATCTGTTCATGTCTTTTGCCCATTTCTTGACCAGATTTTTTGGTTTTGAGGTGTTGAGTTTGGTAAGTTCTTTATAGATTTTGGATACTAGCCCTTTATCTGATAAGACATTTGCAAATACTTTCTCCCATTTTGTAGGTTGCCTTTTAGTTTTGTGGACTCTTTCCTTTGCTGTGCAAAAGCTTTTTATATTGATGAAGTTCCAATAGTTCATTTTTGCTTTTGTTTTCCTTGCCTTTGAAGACGTGTCTAGCAAGAAGTTGCTGTGGCTAAGGTCAAAGAGGGTGCTGCCTGAATTCCCCTCTAGGATTCTGTTGGATTCCTGTCTCACATATAGGTCTTTCATCCATTTTGAGTTTATTTTGTGTGTGGTGTAAGGAAATGGTCCAGTTTCATTGTTCTGCATGTGGCTGTCCAATTTTCCCAACATCATTTGTTGAAGAGACTGTCTTTTTTCCATTGGATGTTCTTTCCTGCTTTGTTGAAGATTAGTTGACCATAGAGATGAGGGTATATTTCTGGGTTCTCTATTCTGTTGCGTTGATCTATGTGTCTGTTTTTGTGCCAGTACCACACTGTCTTGATGATTACAACTTTGTAATATAGCTTGAAGTCCAGAATTGTGATGCCTCCAGCTTTGCTTTTCTTTTTCAACATTCCTTTGGCTATTCGGGGTCTTTTCTGTTTCCATACAAATTTTAGGATTGTTTGTTCCAGCTCTGTGAAAAAAGTGGATAGTATTTTGATAGGGATTGCTTTGAATGTTGAATCTTTATTTCTCTGTGAAAATACTAATTTCCTTCAGGTGTCATTTTTCTTCTGCCTGAAGAATTTCCTTTAACATTTCCTACAGTATGACCTGCTGTCAATTAATTTTCCCCTGACAAGGAAATCCTTAGGAGTTACAAATATCGGATAGTTTTGATGAGTGACTAAATTAGAGACATAGCAAATAGAAGATATTTTAGAACTAGAGTTGGCAATATTTGGCAACTGATTGAATGGATGGGGTAAAGTATGACGTGCTAAAATGGCCCTCCTGGGGTGCCTGGTTGGCTCAGTCAGTTAAGTGTCTGCCTTCAGCTGGGGTTGTGATCCCAGGGTGATGGAATCAAGTCCCACGTGGGTCTCCTTGCTCAGCGAGGAGCCTGCTTCTCCCTCCGCCTGCTGCTCCCTCTGCTTGTGCTCTCTCTCTGACAAATAAATTTAAAAAAAAAAACTTAAAAAAGCAAATATTGGGAAGGTCTATCCAAAAGTATTATTATTTTTTAGATGATAAGATTGTCATCTGGAAAACCCGGAATTCACTGAAAAAAATCACTGTCCTTAATAAATGAATTAATGTGTGTATGAAATCAATAGCTATCCTGTATATAAGAAATAATCTATTAGAAAACGTAATGGCATACAATAGCAGCAGCAACAACAATTAAAATTATTTTTTTAAAGATTTATTTATTTATTTTAGAGAGAGAAAGCACATGCATGAGTGTGCCCAAGTTGGGGGAGGGCCAGAGGGAGAGGGAGAGAGAGAATCTCAAGCAGATTCCCCACTGAGCATGGCACCCAACAGGGGGCTTGATTCCATGACCCATGAGATCATGAGCTGAGTAGAAATCACAAGTCAGATGCTTAACCGATTGAGCCACCCAGGTGCCCCAACAACAATTAAAATTCTTTATCAAAATAGAACAACTAATTGAAATACCTGAGGTAAGGAACTACTAATAAGAAATGTAAAAAGCTGATAAAAAGAAAACTATAAAGGACTTGAAGGAAAAATTAAATAATTAAAAAGATCTTGGAACTTGAGGCTTAATATTGTAATTTTGTCCATTCTCTCCAAATGAATCTATAGGTATAATTAATTCATAATATAAAATCAAATGGATTAATCTGGTGACTTTATTCTGAATGTTTATTGTGAATGAATGAGAGCATCATATAAGCCAACTTTTTTAAATGCTAAGGAACCTTGTCCTCTCAAATATTAACATACATTATAAAGTCATAATGATCCTAGTACAGTAATGATTATTCAGATTAGTGAAATAGAATGAAAATCATGGCCATATTTAAGTTTATACCAGGATTTATTATATGATGAATATGGGCCAAATTGGTAAGAAAATGAGAGATTAATAGTATTGGACAAGAGCTGTTGATTGGAGAAAAAATAAAATTAGATCTGTATTTCATAATACATGTTAAAATAAATTTCAAAAAGCTTAAAGATTTGAATGTAAATGTAAAACTACAAAATTACTAGAAGAAAAATACAAGTAGACATCTGTGTGATCTTGAGTTTGAGGATTTCTTAGCATAATAACAAAGATAAAAATGATTAAGAAAAATTACTTATTTTGGCTCATTTAAAACACATGGCTAAAAATATTTAAAACCAAATACTATAAAATTCCATTTATGAATTAAAATAAAACCAACAATTCATAAAATCTTGTGATGGACAAGGGCTAGATATAATTAATATATGAATTCAGTTTACTAATCAATATGGAAAAGATGTATGTATATACACTAATTAAAATATTGGGCAAAGCACATAATCTGGTAATTTGTTAAAAAGCAACACAATTCATGAAGTGACATATGACAAAATTTTGTGGCTTCAGTAATAAGAGGGGGTTATGAGAGATAAGAGATAAGAGAGAATTAAAGCACTAGAAAGAGCACGTGGGATGTTAGACAAGAAAAAACAAAACCCTAGAGCAAGGAAAATGTCAAAGATAAGATGTGTAATAAGTGGAACTACTTTTTATTATAAACACTGCACTCCTTTGAGGGGAAATACTTTCTTCTACAATTAAGATAGTCTGAGCCATGTAATTTTCTTTGGCTGAAGAAATGTCTATTTCAGGCAAAAGTTTTAAGAGCCATTTTGTTCTTTGCAAGATTTTCTTTTTATCGGCTACCGTGTTAGAGATTGCACCAAGTAGAGACTACTGGTGTGTCATACCTCAAACCTCCAGCCAAACCACAGTGAAAATGTAGTCTTGGTGAGAAATAGACCTTTAATGTTGTCAGACACTGAAATGATGGGTTTATTTGTTATGTCAGCATGATTTAGTATATTCTGGTCTACTTTATGTTTTTGGTTTCCCGTTGGAAAGTTGACTGACACATAGAGTAGAGATTCTAAACAGAAAAGATAATCTACCTAAAGAATGTGTACAAAGAAGAGAAGGTTTGGTAGGAGAGAGATATTAAAAGATTGGTTTGATATAAGTAGAAAGGTTTAGTAGAAAGTGATGAGAAATAAATGTAATAAAAAGGAAAAAATAATAGTAGACTGTGAAATGCCTGAATAAGAGGTTTGTATTTAATTGAAGACTTGAATGGCAGTGCTTCGGTTTGGAGACTACTACTTTTTTCTTGTTCCTCTTATTATTGTTTCTATTTATTATTATTATTATTATTATTATTATTATCATCTGAAGTATTTATATGAGAAAATGTATAGTTATAATGGAGAAGTGGCACTCCAAATTATCAGTGGATAAATATGTTCCATACTACGTTCCAAATAAATTAGTCATAAAACTCATATGACCCTTTGAGTTTTTACCAATGGAATCCTAGTAATACTTCTTCACATGTCAACTGTCCATTTTCCAAGGTGTCTAAAGAATGGAAAGATATCCACAGAGAACTCAGATAACAGAGAAGTTATGTGGTAGTATAAAGTTGTTTCTATCATAAATAAGACTAGAATGCAGATGCCCACAGTTCTAGCCTACTGCTGGACCTAATGAAGTACACTGGCTCAGCAGTTGTGAAGCTTGGAGTTGCTATTTTTGTGCACAGATTTCAGACCCATGGTGGCAGACTGAGACATAAACTGTGTTTGCCTCTTTGGATGGTAAGTGACATGCTACTTTGCTGTGTGTTTAGTGTGAGAACACTGTGAGGCTCTGTGCAGGTCACAATTACCAGTAGTAGCATATCAGCTTTGAGATATTCTATGTGTGAATACCAACTGCTTCCATGACTTTTTTTTTTTCACTATTTAACTTTACTCTTTTTCTTTTTTTTTTTTTCATTTTTTATTTAAATTCAATTTAGTTAACATATAGTGTATTATTGGTTCCAGGGATAGAATTTAGTGATTCATCAGTTGCATCTAAGACCCAGTGCTCATCACATCAAGTTCCCTCCTTAATGCCCATCACCGAATAACCGCATCCCCCAACTCACCGCCCCTCCAGCAACCCTCAGTGGTTTCCTAGAGTTAAGAGTCTTTTATGGTTTGCCTCTCTCTCTGTTTTTATCTTATTTTTCCTCCCCTTACCCTATGTTCATCTATTTTGTTTCTTAATTCCATATATGTAGCTTTATTCTTATTCTTAACTGCCTTTTCTAACCTTAGCTGTATTCCTTTTGTCTTTGACTTCCTTAAAGTCTGCGGACAGACACCATGTTTCTGTCTTTAGCCATTGTTTCTTTCTCTGCATAATCTTTCTGGTGGTTCTCCCTGGAGTTCAGTATCAAATACATTTGATAGTATCTACCTTTGTGTCTCTGGATCATACTTTTCTAGTGAAATCCAGGATTTTATCTTTATTTCCCTGATATCTCGAATTCAAGTTGTCCTAAATGAGTTTATAATTGTTTCTATAATGCACAACTAACGGTACCATCATTCACCAAAACACTAAGTCAACAGCCAGGATGATGCCCATAAGATTCCTTTTCTTTTGCTTCTTGTATTTTATTAGTTTTTAAGTCCTATCAATTACATTTCTTGCATTTATCCCCTCCTCTCCATTTCCATCTGAATTGGTTCTTATCACTGCTCACATAGATTATTGTAATAACCTCAGAAGTTCTCCATGGTTCCAAACTTCTCCATCTCTGATTTATCCACTCCCTATACCAAGAATTATGATTCTAAAACATAAATCAGGTCCAATTATTTCACTTTTTAAAAGCTTCCAATATTTATACATTACCTAGTCCATGGCATTCACATTTATGTGTACATAAAGCCCTTTGTGGTCTGTTGTCTTGTTGACTTGTAAGCTGCATTTCCACTCATATCACTCTGTGCCCCTAGAGCAAGCATAATGTGCTGCTTCACTCCTATTGGCTATGCATATGCTTCTCACTCTGAAATAGCCCTCTACCTACTGCTCACCCACCAGTCAGACTCCTACTCTCATTCACAATCAACCTAAACATTCCCTGCACAAAGCCCTGGGTGGAAAGTGCTTGTATGTTGGGTTGTCACGATATCTTCTTTCCCCTACCCTCAGTTTAGCCATTATCATAGGCAGTCCTTTGTTTACTGATCAATTTTTATAATAGATCTATATGTTCCTTTAGGAAAAAATATGTCTCTATATATCCAGGACTCAGGTTAGTACCTGGCACATAGTCAGTAATTAATAAAAAGGTGTTAAATATATGAAGGGATAAATAGATGCATAGATTTTTGGCTTTAAAAATATCAGTATATCTCTTCTTCCTGCTGTAGTAAGAAAGATAGTTTGTGAATATCTTAGAGACTTATTAATTTTATTTGCCCATTAGATTAACAAAGTCATGGCACTTTAAACTGGTGAGGCAGCAGTGGTACTGGGTAAGGGCTGAGGGCTGGCAATATTAGATTTCTTATGCTTATTTGTAATTTTATGGATAATTAAAAATAATTTTTCTATTCTGGTTAGTCTCTTGTCTGCCCAAAGAGAGACAAAAATGATTGATGTTAAAAAGTTTTTCTTTGATTAGAATTTAAAAGATTCTTTAGGTCTTCTGAGGGAAAAAAATATTTATTTATTTTTCAATGTAGACATAAAAGCAAAATCTGTATTTTTTTTGAATAATCTGTATAAAATTTGTTCTTTGATACAGTAACCTACATTTAGGTTGGTTTGAAAATTGTTTCTATTTTAGGCAATTCAGAGCTTACAAGTCATATAATGATGTATTTCCTCAGTTCCTGGGACCTGGCATCATAAAACACTCTTGGAGGTGAAGCAGAGTGGTGGTGAGGGAGTTGTTTTTATTTAATAAAAAATATTGTTATACAAAAAGCAAAACTGTTATTTCAAACAAGGCATGTAAGGATTTGGTTAGATCTGACTCAAATGAAAATGAATAAACTAATTTTGATTCAAAAGCTGCAGACTTTGCCTAGTTGTGAAATAAAGGTTTCTCAAGGTTGTAGCCATGGCAACCAGCACTGAAGGAGCTAAGCTTTGAGTGCCCTTGTCCTCTATCACTGTTAGGTTATAGATCCCCTATCTAGAGGAATGGTATTGGCAAGTTGGTAGTGAGAAATCACCAACTGAACAATTTACCACCATTAAATCTGTATTTTGTATAATTAGCTAATGGTTATGATTCTTGGTAACCTCCTATCAGATTAAAAATTGGAACTGTTTCCAATAGAAAACCCAAAGCTTTTGGTCTGCCTTTTAATACATATACATATATATATATAGTATACATTATATATACATGTATTATGTATTATATATCTATATGTTTTTTCAATTCAGTGTGTTTCCACATGAGCCTCTGTGTTGGGGAGCAATTATGGTCTTACCATAGTGTCCTGTCATTACCTCTTTCACCCCTATCTTGATAACTACCTCAACATCCCCACACAGTAAGTTGATAGCATTGTAAGAGAAATTTGATGGCACAGCGCTTTGCTCAATGTAGGGAAAAGACCCAGGAGGACACACAATCCCTCTCAGGAGGTATCTGAAATTCCTTTGAGTAAAGATTAGATCCACTGTTCCTGAAAGGCTCCTAAAAGCTGGTAATGGCTTCTGATATGGAATTTTAGTTTGGACTTTCCAAAGCCTTTTTTTACTTCTTCTCTATCATTTATCTCCCTTCATTCTCATCCCTACAATAAGCATATAATGAATTCTTATGTATTGGTTGTTAACCTTTCTTAATGATAGTGAAGGTAGGAAAGAATGTTGGAAATATTAGAAAAGTGGAATAATAGTAATATTGTAATAATTTCCAGATCTTAATGTGAGACTTTGTGCTGAATACTTTATATACTACTAGTTCTTTTAATTTTGAGTGATCCAATGAAACATTATTATCTCCATATTACAAATAAGGAAATTGAGTCTCAGGAATGTTTAACAACTTGTTACAAGGTCAACAGCTAGCATGTGTCAGTACTAGAACTTGAACCCAGACTTTTCTTGCTCCAGTGTCTGGGGTTCTTAACCTCCCTATTGCCTCCCATCTGTAGATCTATAGGGAGTTTTAGCTGTCCGATTGATGTTAACATGACACTTCTCAATAATTCCTTTTGGATTCCTATTTTTTATGAGGCCAGGTTTATTAATTTAGTCAGTAAATATTTATTGAATGCCTACTATGTGTCAGGTGGTATTTTAAGCATTTAGAATATTTGTGAGTAAGAGAGATTAGCACCCTGACATTATGGATCCTGTGATTTAATGGAGGACAAAATTCAAACAGAAAAACAATCAAATAAAGAAAATTTTTAGAGGTAGTGATTCATATTCTGATGAGAAAAAAAAAAGAGATGGAATGTGTCTTGAAGTGTGTATATATAATCGTGGGGGTGGGCTATTTAAGATGAGGCCATTAGGGAATAACTACTTCTGAAGGAAACATTTGCTCTAAAAACTGAGTGTTGAGAGATAGACACCACATTGTGGTTTAGGCTAGAAGACTTACCAGGCAGAAGTTCTGAAACACACCTAGCATGTTTCAGAAATTGAAAGAAAGTCATAATGAATCGGACAAAGTTGAGAAATGAAAATAGAATGGTACCATCTAAGACTGGGGAAGTAGACAGTGGTCAGATTATATGGGATAATGCGGACCCTGAGAAAAAGATTAAATTTTATTTTAAAGCAAAGGGGGGAAATTTAGAAGATATTAAGCAGGATAGTGGCATGATCTGATATATGCCTGTAAAACAATCACTGTGACTGTTGGGTGGAGAATGGATTATAAAGCAATGGACAAGAATGGGAGCAGGGAGATCTGTGAAGAAATTCTTGGTGTAATCTGGATTAGAAATGATGATAGTGTGGATCAGGCTGGTGATAGTGGCACTGGAGAAAACTAGACAGATTCAGGATACGTTTTGAGGGCACTGCCAATAGGTCTTGCTGATAGATTGGGTATAGAAGAATGAAGGATAGGGAGGAATTAAGGGCAATTATTGATTAAGGACAACTCTGCAGTTTTGCACTTGAGTGACCAGGTGGATGAATGTGACATTTACAGAAATGTGGACAGCTGAGCAAGAAGCAAGTTATAGAATTCGGGGTAATCAAGAGCTTCATTTTAGGATTAAATCCACATTCTTTAGCCTGGTACCCACCTTGTGTATTTATCTCTAGTTAGGTGCCATCTACATAGCAGTATTTAATAAATGTTTATGGGATTGACATGTGGAAAAGTCAATGTGCTTACCTAATTTTTCTCAAACTCAAGTGAAATCATTCACTGAGAAAAACTTACTGATTCAAAAATCATATTGCCCATTTTTGGAAAAGGTCAATTCTGCCCCATTAATCACTAAATAGGCATAATCACTTACACTCTAAATTGTAAGACTGCCTCCTCATAATTCACCAGACTTCTGCAAAACCCTTATTAACCCACTGCAAGAAATATTCACTTCCTAAGTGAATACAATATTTGTATATCAGCCAGAGATAGAGAATCCCATTGTCACTTTATGAAAATTAGCTTTCTTTTCCCTTGAGGTAAATTGCAGATTCTTGCAAATAATATAAAATGTGACCTATGTTCCATATGATAAGGGAAATATCTCCAATCATCCAGATTGCTCAACAAGCCTTATTTTTTTCACTCACATTTTAATTGCTGTAATGTGAGCCTCAGAGCTCATTAAGTTTTTTAAGGCACCATATCTTGGGTGTAAAATATTTTTATTGAGAAAATGAATTTTTTCCTGCCTTGAGAATAGCTCCCTAATTAGAAAGCACATACCATTAGTGCAAGTATATCACATTAAACATACACTCTGATGAATTGATAATTCATCTCAATCTCAAATTATAATCATTTTATTACTTTTCTGCCAAAAAGAAACCTCCAGTGAAAGGAGAAAAGCATTAAGATATTTTGAAAAATTGGACTGTTCTTGGCTCACTGAGGTCTCCTGAACAATCATAGTTGGCTAGATGGTTTGTAATAATTTGATAATTTTCCCTTATTCTGTCAGCAGCAAGTCAGCATTTGAACCTACTGCCTCCAAGCTGTCACCCTATCAAGACTATTATGGAACTGTTTAAAAATTATTTTCCTGTAATCTCAAAATTTTTAAACTCCTTTGAAGGGGCTGCAATAAAAGTTACATCTGTTATCATTAAAATATCCTCCATTTATTCTAGACGTTAGGGTGATTATATGAAGAGCATGGTCTATATCTTACCACAGACACTGAATAGCGCCAGCAGAGAATGTCACAGAATCAGCAGTTTAAGGCAGCATATAATACATTAGCTTTCAAATTTTCTTCATTAGAAACTCTCCAAGTTTAATTTACTCAACTGTATGGAGGTTAAAGATCTGCTGGTAAAGCACTCATCATTAACAGTGATTATTCATCGTCACTCTTGAGTAGGCAAAATCCACTTTTGGAAATTTTCTCTGCTAAGGAGAATCAATGGGAGCTGGGAAATTTCAGTGGGAAGCTCCAGGTCACAACTCTAAAGCTTGAGACTTAAAAATGGAGAGGAACCTAGGAGTCTCTCTCAGGTGGGTAGAGTTGTATCCTTGTCAGAAAAGAGAGGCAAGAGGGAAAGCAAGAGTGACCAAAATGGCCTTATTGTTTCCCTCAGCTTGACCCTCAGGTTTCATCCTGAATTTAAGCCCTTGACCTTCCTTTAAAAAAACAAAACAACAACAACAAAAACATTCACTTTAGAAAACTTGAAACTATAAATTCTGCCCCACTGAGATATAAATCATCTACAATTCAGGAATGTATTTCACAAGGACCTGAGCCATCCCTTTGAACTGTAATCACCAAGAAAGATAACACTCCAGTCTCCCATTCTCTCTGGGGAGGTAGGAGCCCAACTCTGATTATCAACCGTTATCAAATAGTGTTGGCCTAATTACATTAATCAACCTTCTGTCAACTTTTTGGAGATTTTTATTTAGAAGATCTTTAAAAAACCCCAGTCTTAATTAGGATATAGATCTAGAATATTCCTCTTTACTCTTCCAAGCAGCTGAGAGGAATCAAGGAGGCAACCATTAGTCTTTATTTCTCACTTCTTTCTTTTATACCCTAAAATCTGAGTATAACTCTGCACAGAAAGTCATTACAGTGAGCTTCATAATAAAAAAGTAGAATATAAGAAAAGTCTTGAAAATATAGAATTTGAAACAATGGAAAGGAGAATTTTTTTTTATTATGTTATGTTAATCACCATACATTACATCATTAGTTTTTGATGTAGTGTTCCATGATTCATTGTTTGCGTATAACACCCAGTGCTCCATTCAGTACGTGCCCTCTTTAATACGCATCACCAGGCTAACCCATCCCCCTACCCCCCTCCCCTCTAGAACCCTCAGTTTGTTTCTCAGAGTCCATAGTCTCTCATGGTTCGTCTCCCCAGAAGGAAGGGGGGAAAATCAGAAGTGGAAAGGAGAATTTTAATTCTTTTTTATAGTTAAGAAAGCACTGAGGGAGAGGTTTTCAAGATATATTGTACTGAAAAAAAAAAAAGATATATTGTACTGAGTCAGAACAGTAATTGTAAATCACTGGATTTCTCTTCCTGTCTGTGTGCAGTTTTTCCCATAAAGAACCTCATCAACTGAGAATGTATTGTGCTCTTAACATTTTCTATTGAAGAAATTCCAGAACTTTTTGCACTTCTTCATTGGAACATTCAATGATTATGTTTAGCAGTGTTTCTTTGTGTCTCATTCTGAAGTTCTAACTGCAACTAAAATTTATTTCTTCTTACGCTAGACATTGGGTTGTGGGAAACTAATGTTACAGGAGAAAAAGAAAAACTCTTCCCTTTTACATTTATTTCTCTAAGAGAAAAATAATGCTTAAAAAATTTTAAAAAGTTGTCTTTAATCCTTTGATTTCTGGAACGAGGAAAATGGTGTCCTGAAGATCCTTGAAAATTTCCCCTGGTCAGCTGACTCTCAGCACAGTGATTTGGTTAATTTTTGGAGCCCCTTCTCTGGAAAATATTTTCTTTCTCTTGATCCTCTCATCCCTATCATTGTATATCTTCCATCTCCTTAAAATCTGAAAAAAGGCTCTGTCAGCAGCTATTACATTAGACAGTATGAATTTGTTGTTGTTTTTTTTTTTAGAGAGAGAGAAGTGAACAGGGGGAGGGGCAGTGGGTGAAAGAGAAAGCTAGGCAGGCTCCATGACTTTTATATGTTTTTATATATATATTTTTTATTATTTATAGGAGTCACCATACAGTACATCATTAGTTTTTGTTGTAGTGTTCCATGATTCATTGTTTGCATATAACACCCAGTGCTCCATGCAATATGTTCCCTCCTTAATACCCATCACTGGGCTAACCTATCCCCCAACCCCCCTCCCCTCTAAAACCCTCAGTTTGTTTCTCGGAGTCCATAGTCTCTCATGGTTGTCTCCCCCTCCGATTCCCCCCCCGCCGCATTTTTCCCTTCCTTCTCCTAATGTTCTCCATGCTGTTCTTTATGTTCCACAAATAAGTGAAACTATATGATAATTGACTTTCTCTGCTTGACTTATTTCACTTAGCATAATCTCCTCCAGTCCCATCCATGTTGATGCAAAAGCTGGGTATTCATCCTTTCTGATGGCTGAGTAATATTCCATTGTATATATGGACCACATCTTCTTTATCCATTTGTCTGTTGAAGGGCCTCTCAGCTCTTTCCACAGTTTGGCTATTGTGGACTTTGCTGCTATGAACATTGGGGTGCATATGGCCCTTTTTTCCACTACATCTGTGTCTTTGGGGTAAATACCCAGTAGTGCAATTGCTGGGTCATAGGGTAGCTCTATTTTTAACTTTTTGAGGAACCTCCATACTGTTTTCCAAAGTGGCTATACCAGCTTGCATTCCCACCAACAGTGTAAGAGGATTCCCCTTTCTCCACAACCTCTCCAACATTTGTTGTTTCTTGCCTTGTAGATTTTTGCCATTCTAACTGGTGTAAGGTGGTATCTCAATGTGGTTTTGATTTGAATTTCCCTGATGGCTAATTATAATGAACATTTTTTCATGTATCTGTTAGCCATTTGTATGTCTTCTTTGGGGAAGTGTCTGTTCATGTCTTCTGCCCATTTTTTGACTTGATTATTTGTTTTTTGGGTATTTAGTTTGATAAGTTCTTTATAGATCTTGGATATCAGCCCTTTGTCTGTAGTGTCATTTGCAAAAATCTTCTCCCATTCTGTGGGTTGCCTCTTTGTTTTGTTGACTGTTCCTTTTGCTGTGCAGAAGCTTTTTATCTTGATGAAGTCCCGAAAGTTCATTTTCGCTTTTGTTTCCCTTGCCTTTGGAGACGTGTCTTGAAAGAAGTTGTTGTGGCCGATGTCAAAGAGGTTACTGCCTATGTTCTCCTGTAGGATTTTGATGGATTCCTGTCTCACATTGAGGTCTTTCATCCATTTTGAGTTTATCTTTGTGTATGGTGTAAGAGAATGGTCGAGTTTCATTCTTATGTATATAGCTGTCCAATTTTCCTAGCACCATTTATTGAAGAGACTGTCTTTTTTCCATTGCATATTTTTTCCTGCTTTGTTGAAGATTATTTGACCATAGAGTTGAGGGTCCATATCTGGGCTCTCTATTCTGGTCCATTGGTATGTGTGTGTCTGTTTTTGTGCCAGTACCATGCTGTCTTGGTGATCACAGCTTTGTAATATAGCTTGAAATCAGGCAACGTGATGCCCCCAGCTTTGTTTTTCTTTTTCAACATTTCCTTGGCGATTCAGGGTCTTTTCTGATTCCATACAAATTTTAGGATTGTTTGTTCCAGCGCTTTGAAAAATGCCGTTGGTATTTTGATCAGTATTTTGAAAGTATAGATTGCTCTGGGCAGCATAGACATTTTAACAATGTTTATTCTTCTGATCCATGAGCATGGAATGCTTTTCCATCTTTTTGTGTCTTCTTCAGTTTCTTTCATGAGTGTTCTATAGTTCCTAGAGTATAGATCCTTTACCTCTTTGGTTAGGTTTGTTCCAAGGTATCTTATGGTTTTTGGCTCTCTAAAACAAACCTTTCCCTGAGAACTACTGTACATCCCAGACCATTCTCCCTGGTATAAAGAAAGTGGCTCCCTTGTGGTAATCAATACAGAAAACCATGAAGGAAAAGAAACAGAAAACCAACTAAAGGAAATGATGATAAATAGCCCTCCAGGTTGGAACTTTTCAGTCTTTGTTTCCCTATCCTTTCTCCCATTTCTTATCCACCATCTCAAGATGACCTATTTGGATATGAATGTAGATTTTCCCTGTCCTACCCGTGTGAGCAAGAGAACTCAGGCATGGAATGTGGGACCCGTGGATTATCTCTGACCTGAATGAGTGCCACATATGAAATGCCACATTATACAGGATGGAAAACAGAGAGAAAGCAAGCCTGCTAAAGAGAAGACTTCTCCACACACACAAATCTTCTGATACATTAGCAATCACTGGGGCAATACAGGAAATCATAAGTAGGTTGAATTGCTTTTATGTTTTAATATTCTCTTTGTTTGCATTTGTCCTGGTGTGGAAAGCTCCCCTTCCATGTGTGAAGCTGCACTGCAGTCTTCAGTACAGTTAAAGGCTCAGTGTGCAACTAAAGCTTAAAGAGCTCCAACAGAGCCTTGGTTTTTTAGGAGTGGATAAGCAGGGACTCTATAACACACACAGATGGGGAGAAACACTGTGACCTAAGACACTAAGGCTTCTAGCACCCAGAAGAAGATATTGTGCTTGCTCAGAGAAATGAACTTTGGATGTTTGCTGTGCTTACAAATTGCCTACATAACTTTTTTTTTTTTTTTTGGCAAAGCTAAAGATGAGAGTTTTGATGATTAATGTAATAAAATAACATACCTGGAGGCATTATGGGACTCTATGTGGCTGTAGGATAGAGGGATAAGGTGAGAGGTAAGTACTGAGGGAGTGCAGACTAAAGGCTTTTGGGAGGTGATCAGAGAAAACAAGAAGACAAGGGCTCTGCTGACGTACAAGAATAAGAACAGTAATATCTGCATCTGACCAGGACCTGAGAAGTGAGGATGCAGAGGTGGATCAGTGGAAACCTTCATGTCTGGCAGAGTAATCCATTTTTTTTCTTCAATATTTATTGAACAATGCTATAAGTCAAGGGTGCTAGATCCAGAGGCTACTGAGAAGAATAAGATATGCTTACTATCTACAAGGATACAGTAACATAGACGTAGAAACTGATAATTACATTTAAATAGATCCAAATCAATGAAACAATATAGAATACTATTAGGCCCAGAAGGAATTTGGGAAACTGTCAAGAATAGTCAGAAAACACTTCCTAGGAAAGGAAACATTTTAGCCAGGATCTGAAGCATGAATAGGGATTTTCCAGGCAAAGAAATGGAGAAATAGCAGTTCAGATTGAGGAAACAGCACACCCAAGGGTATGCTGTAGAAGAGAATATTTTGTGTAGATAACACTGAATATTTCATTTATGGGGAAAAGACAGAAATGGACTGAGAGAAAAATAGGGAGGAAGATGAGGCAGACCAGCAGATATCTCGGAGGGCAAGAGACCTCTGGAGTTCTGCACTTGACCAGTGTCAGCAGAAGTGATAGATGGAGGATGTGTATGTACAAGTCAGAACGTCAAGAAGTTACACCAGCCATGTGAACTCTGAGGTGAACTTAATTCTGAAATGTAGCTCTGGGCCATCAAAAGCTTCTTTGATATTCACTAAGACTCCAAATCACAGAAACTAAATTCAGGTTGTTAAAAGGCAAGTTCCTGCATATATGTACTTGGAAAAGATGATTTAAGTATGGGAATTCACCAAATCACCAAAATCTATTGTGCTTTTATGTGCATGGTAATGTACTACGCACAGTTAGCATAGTGAAGTACTTGTTCTCAAGAAGCTTATCATTAAGCAAGGAAGAATTTTGTGGACTTCATTTATTTTAAGAGGCTATAGCATGCTCATGTCTCAGGATAGTGAACCAACCAAGAGCCTGTTGGGTACAAGGCAGTGGGCCCAATGTTTGTTGGGAATTCCCACACTAAGTGAAGTAGAGATTATTATCTAATTTAAAAATGAAAAACATGCTTTAAAAGCCTATAAAACTTCTCCAAGGATACCCAGATAATTTTTTGTGTCAGAGCCAAAATGAGTTCAAGTTTACCTAACACTAAAACCTGCCTTTATCCTCTCATGTGAGCTGCCTCAAATCAAGTAGAATATAAATATTTGCAATATGAAGAAGAAGCCTAAATTTTCTTATGCTACTTCCTGTTTAGTTTAAAGAGTGCTGTGAGGGGGCACCTGGGTGGCTCAGTCGGTTAAGCGTCTGCCTTCGGCTCTGGTCAGGATCCTGGGGTGCTGGGATCGAATCCCATGCCGGGCTCCCTGCTCAACAGGGAGCCTGCTTCTCCCTCTCCCGCTGCACCTCCCCCTGTTTGTGCACTCTCACTCTCTCTCTCTCTGTCAAATAAAGAAATAAAATCTTAAAAAATATATATTAAAGAGTGCTGTGAGGACTTCTCTGGAAGGAAGGGACTCCAGGTGCAGAGGTTTATGTAAAGAAAGGCTATGTAACTGATTACCCAAACCCTCAACTGGTGGCTTATATCTTGGTCAGTTTACTGTCATTTTGGATCTGCATTTAGGAACTGGATCAAGAAAATGACTCTCTTACCACTCTTACCACACTCATAAGACACTAATGTAAAAGCCACAAAGCCAAATGTTACATTTATACTAGGTCACTAATCAGACTAGACATTCACTTCTGATGTGGACATATTCTTACCTCATCAAAAAATTACAGAGAAATCAAGCAGAAAATTGTTAACAAAAGTTATAAGATGGATGAATTTCTAAATGCCTGTCTAAAATACTACCAAGATAAATTGCATTCACCCAGCAAGGAATTATAGAACACCTTGACATAAACTATCACATTTAAGTACCGTGCTAGGTCTTGAAGGAGAATCTGGAATCAAGAGATCAAATGTCACAGTTACTCTCCTTCAGAAGCTCTCAGTCTGCTGGCAGAGGCGGCCAAGAAATAGACAATTCATTTCATTATGGAAACACCTGGAGAGCCCTTTACTCAAGATGGGATCAGGTGGGGAAAGTTACAGAGGCCGTCTGGAGTATGCAACACCTGAATTATATCATGAACAATGAGCAGAAATTCCCTGAAGGAGGAAGAAGGGGTATAAGAGGAAAGGGAGAATTCAGATGGAAACAACAGCTCAGCTCAGGGCCGGGAGCAAAGGATGGCTTGGAATTTGCAGACTGTAAGTAGTTCATCTTGACTAGAGCCCAGTCTACGTGTAATGCTGGGTGCAGAGACATGAGGCTGGGTTAGATAACAAAGAATACGTGGTGTTCATTATATGCTGGTATATTTGTGGGAGGAAAGCAGAATTAACTGCAAATAGGGCTCCTTTCTCTTTTAGAGCCAATTTTTACGTTTGTTTTTTTTTTGTCATGGTGTTATATATATATTAACATTGGTCATTCAAGTTTTATATTTCTTCATTTATTTTGTTAATGCTGTATTTATGTATTTTGCATGCAGTGTTTCCATTTCAACTCCGTTTTTATATTTGTTGATTCACAGTTGTTGATAATAGCTTTTTTATTCACTGTGGTTATACCACCTTTTTTGTTATAATATTGATATTTGTGATAAAAATGCTTTGGTTTTTTTGTTGATGTTGTTTTGAGATTTCATAACATTATGTCTAGATGTAGGTGGTTTTTAAATTTATTACTCTTTGTTACTTTGAGTATAAATTTTTGCTTTTAAAAAAATAAGTTCTAGAAAGTTATTAGCCATTATCTCACTTTATTCTAAAATTTTGATTAGATGTTTTATAGACCTTTTTACTCTACCCTTCATGTCTCTTTCATATTTTTCATTTTTTTGCTTTTCTATGCTGACTTTTGGGTAATTTCTTAGATAAGACTTAGAGTTTCCTAACATTTTCCTTGGGTTTCTGCAATCTCACATCTAATATGCTAATTGAGCTTTAATTTAAATTATCGTAACTTTCATTTCTATTTTTTTGTTTCTTTTCAAAGCTGTTTTGGAGATCTTATACACTCTTACTGCTCATTCTTACTATCAGGCTCCTATTGCCTGGAACATTTGAAACAATAGTTTTTAATTATGTGATGAATCTAATATTTAAATTTTTACAGTTTTGATTCTAATGGCTGTGGTTTCCACTGGTTTTTTGCTCTTGGCTTATTTCCTTATGAGTGTTGTGATTATTTACTGTGCTTATATTTCTGGAAAGTTTATTTGTTGGGATCTTTAGACACCTGAGTCAAAAGTTGGTGCTCTAGAATGTAATTTCTACTATTTTTGACAAGCACTTCAGAGTATTACCCCTCTGGGATCAACTTGAATTAAATTCTGGGATTAAAGGTTATTGCTGTCTACCATCATAAGGGCTAGCTATGGTTTAGTATTTTGAGAGGAGGCTTTGTTTTCATTTTTCCTAACCCAGTGCTAAGATTTGAGACAGGTTTTTTTCATATTTCCACCTTAAGGAAAGACATGGATTTCTTTCTGGTCATTCATTAAACTGACAGATTTTTTAGGCTGCCAATTAAATGTGGTGATGGTCTTTTAGACTCTCCACTTCAGGAGGTTCCTAAACTAAGTCTCTTTGTACTTGAAACTCTTCACCCCCACCCATAAAGTATGGAAGCTAAAAACCAATAGGAACTGGCAAGGACTCTAAAAATCAAAGGCCAACTTCAGGGCTCTGTTTACCTCTGTGGGTTCTGTTTTTATTAAGATCTTGGTCTCAGAGGACTCTTTTTATTCTTGAAGACGAGTAAATGCACTTAAAAATAAGCTTTAAAAACATTTTATTCCAGACATTTTAAGTTCTCAATGGGAGCATTATTAGGGTGCTTAGCCCAATATATTGCCATCATTGAACCACATGCATTTTTATTTGTGGGTAGCTGATAGATTTTTTTTAGTGTGGTACAGTTTGCATTCTCAGAATTCCCATTTTCTTTGACGCATCAACATGTGGTTAAAATGTTACTCATCAGAAAGAATGCATCAGCTTCTTCCTTTTCCTTTCCTGTAGTTGATGAATATTGTAATATCAAACTGAGACTAGAAATAAGGGAAAGAAGGCAGTATTATGGTAACAGGTAGAGAAGTTGGCTTATATTGAAAGCAGGGAAGAAATGAACTCTGACATGGAGCTATTGCTCACTGAGTACTCCTATAACAGAAAAGCATCCAATTAAGCTGAGTTTATTATTCTTCAGATATTCCAATAATAGTTTTCTGGCAGATGAAGATGTTCTTGTTTGTCAGCTTTTAGAAATGATGAAAAAACCTAAGATAAAAAAGAATGGGTCAGGTCTTATTCTAGTGACCTGTCATCCATGTAGATACTGCATCTGTAGTGTGATTTCATAATGAGGGAGCAGCAGGCAGAAAGGTGGAGACTTCCTGTTATGTGGATGAGCCAATACGCCACATTCTCCAACTGGAAAATTAAAGTCATTCAGTTTGGCCATTGGACCCTGTGGATTCAACAGAATCAATTCAAAGCACAATGATGCCCTTATTGCTGACATTGTAGAGGCCCAGCACAACTAATGGGGGAAAGGGGAAAGAATTGTACCTCTTTAGAATTGTGAATTAAATATGTATGAAATTTCCCACACCTTGGCTTCACCTCCTCCTCAAATCTGGCTCAGGGGATATTTGGAAAATACAGATTTGACAAGTGAAACATAAATAACCTATTTAGTTTCTTGGTAGTTAAATATATTTTTGTTGTTAACCTAGAGAGATGGCAAAAGAGAAAATCAACTATTTAAGTACCCTGTGGGTAGCCTGCTCAGGAAAATGACAAAACAAAATAAATGGCCATTTTTATATTGTTCCCTAGTGCAGCTAGAAAGGAATGGTATTATTTCTTGAGTCTGACATAAATAGTGGATTTCTAGATTGCTAGATTTTATACGTGTATTTCCAAGTGTTATTTTTTTTTTTTTGCAATGTTCTTTGGAAAATTAACAAAAGAAAATGACTTCAAGATGCACAAAATCTATGTTTCAAAAAGTGACCTATGGGGGGAGAAAAGACAATATATTTGAGGAATTAAAATTGTAATCATCACAAATGTTTTTGAACAGTATTACATGGAAATTTTTAAATGTTCACCAGTTTTTCTTAAAACAGCAGATATCTGGATCATTTATATAATTAATAGCTAATAAGATGAATTTTCATTATGAAGTTACAATTGCCTGTAGAACAGAGTATATTTGCAGACAGCAGTCATGGAAAATAGTAGTGAGGTAGTTTTCTTATAAAGTGATTTCACTCTAAGGAAATCCAATGGCATCAATGGCATTCCTGGTTGGAGGACTTTAAAGTTGTCCGTCACTAAGATATTAAAGACTCCAATGATTATAGGAATTATTAAGCTCAAATAAAACACTAGATCTGTTTTTAGGAGAATACTTTTGTTACCTGGTTTATTTAATTTGTTCACATAAAGATAAGCAAAATCTAGCTAATCGGTGCGTACTTTTGTGGTTCATACACTGAATACACCTTGAAGTCAAATTGCAAGAAGTAAAACATGGTGCTAAACAAAAAGTATAAAAACCTGGTTTTTAGTTGTAGTTTTTCAGTGAGCAAGCCGTTCAATCTCTCAATTTTCAGGACTATTCTGGACTTAAGCTTCTTGACCTGTGAATGGAGGAGATTGAACCAAAGGTCTATTCTCATCTAAACTTGATAAAGTTTAAGAAGTATTACTAACTAGGATGATTCAGTTGCAAAAGACAGAAACCCAACTCAATGTGGTTTTTACTGAAAAGGGAATTGATTTACTGGTTAACTTGGCTAAAGATTCAGAGATAGACCAGTTCCAGTGTTGGCTGGGTCCATGGTCTTCATTGAGGACCTCAACAGTCAACTTTTCTTTGCCCATCTCTTGCCTTGCACATGCTTTCCTTTGATTCTTTTCCAGGCCAGCTGTTTTCATGAATTAATTATGAAATTCCAGGTTTAATCATTCTACGTATAATGCCAGAGAAAGAACATCTCCTTTCTAATGCTCCAGTGAAATCCTAGAATTGATATCGACTTACCTGACTTGAGTCATGTGCCCTTCCCTGTCCTGTGGCCAAGGGAATAAAATGTTCTAATTCCTTAGGCATGGGTCATGTCTCTACCCTTGGGTTGAGGAGAGAGAAATGCCCCTTCTTCTCAAGCCACATGAAAGGATTATGTGGCTCCTATAAAAGAAAATTGAGGTTTTGTTACCTCAGATGGAAAGGGAAAAGATGTACCTAGAAAGCAAAACCGATTCTCAGCACAGATGCTCCTTTTTTGCTTAAAAAAATCAAACTTACTCATTTTAGAGTGTATCGACATTGAAAATATATTTTGCTATGTTTCTATAGCTTAAAATAGATAATTTTTTAAAAACAGCAAATAAGTGTAGAAGGAATGATAGTTTTAAAATCAGCATTTTTGCATACTTCAATGTAATAATCTTTTTAACAATAATCATTAGTATAAGCTAAAAATTTTAACCAAAAAATGCCATGTGAAAATTTAACTGGATCTTGGATTTTAAAAAAAAAAAGCTATACAGTTACTTTTTGGGATAATAGAGAAAATTTAATATGGGCTATATGTTAGTGATATTAGTGATGATTTTTTTTGATACTGGTGTTTGGTTATTGGGGAGCATGGCTCTATTAGGGTATCTATGCTGAAGCATCTTGGAGGTGGGTAGGTAGGATCTGCAACTTATTGGAAATAGTTAAGCAGAATAAACACCACATACACTTCTGTGTATATGTATGCACATATGTATCTATATCAACTAAACATAGAAAAGGAAAAAAATTCATTTTTTTAAAACAACTTGGAATTGATTGTGTTAAAGATAAACATATTAATATACTTTGGGGGTGCCTTTATGAATCACATCACTCTAGTCCTTACATCCTTTCTGATTCCTCTATCCTATCATATTCCCTAAGTCAAAGAAAAATAAATAGTGCTCAGGGATCACCGTTTGTGTGTGAAGATTATGTTTTCAATTCATATCCATGTCTTAGCCATGCCAGTTGCTGTTAATAAGTAGTCAGTTATTTGCCACTTCTATTCAATGAACGGTTCCAAAAGAATCAGTGAAATTTGGAATGATCCCTTCTGCTGCTATGCAACACTAATATTTATAATTTTTTGAGTATTTGCTATATGACAGCATAATGTTACATGATCTAATACCCACAGGAAAGCTATGATATAAATAAGAATTATTGCCCGAATCCCTCCCCTAGTCAAATCGCCATCATCTGTCTCTTGACTGAATTAGTACTCTAGGCTCCCAATAGCTTCCAATACTGTAACTATTGTAATGATTCTCTCCACAGCAATTGGAAGGACCTTCCATAGGTCAGGGTAGGGATTTTTGTAGTCAGAAAATCCTCAGCGTTGGGGCGCCTGGGTGCTCAGTCG
Organism: Halichoerus grypus; assembly: GCF_964656455.1. NCBI lineage: Eukaryota > Metazoa > Chordata > Mammalia > Carnivora > Phocidae > Halichoerus > Halichoerus grypus. Next base: position 66,369,702 of record NC_135721.1, on the reverse strand, counting down.
TTAAGCGTCTGCCTTCGGCTCAGGTCATGATCCCAGGGTCCTGGGATCGAGCCCCGCATCAGGCTCCCTGCTCCACGGGAAGCCTGCTTCTCCCTCTCCCACTCCCCCTGCTTGTGTTCCCTCTCTCGCTGTGTCTCTCTCTGTCAAATAAATAAATAAAATCTTTAAAAAAAAAAAAAATCCTCAGCGTTGGTCAGTGCCTGAAATACTGATGGTGCTAAATAAATACTGATTGAATGGATGGATGCCACTTACCTCTTTCAAACATTTTAATGGTTTACCTTTGTATTTAAAATGCAAAGCCGTTACCTTGGTTCACAGGCCTTCCATTAGTTTTTCTTTGCCTACATTTTTTCTATAGTATGCTCTTTCTACTTAATTCATACTAACCTTCTCTGCTCAACCAAACTAAATTTGTTGCTGCCTCCATATTTTTCATAATTTTTGAGGGGACGGGGGTGTATTCCCTCTGCCTGAAATCATCTGCCTCCAGATCTTCCCGTGGTTGGCTCTGTCTTTTCATACACGTCTCAAGTCAAATGGCTCTTCCTTAAAGAAGCCTTCTTGACTGCCATCCAATCTTAATTAATGCCTCTAGCTAGACACTGTTGATCACATCACCCCCATTTGTTTTCTTCATAGCCCTAATGATTGCACTTATTTTGAATGAAGAAAACATGGCATATAGAGGTCAATAGCACATATTTGTGATGATTTGAACCCAAATATATGTTGTTATACTTTATGCATATTCATCTTCTATATGAATTAACTCTTATGTTCCAACCAGAGCCGAAACTGGGCACATTTATCTTTGGGTATTTTCTCTGATTCTGTTTATTGGAATACATTATACCCTCAGTTGTAGATTCAACTAGAACAATTGAAGAGAGAAATAGTCTTAGCTTATTTCCATTGAATTATTAATTATGAATTATTACTATGAATTATTAAAATTTTTCTGATGTTTCAGGCTGGTCTAGTGTATACTGCCTCTTGTTTTCTCTTGGAAACAGAAACCAGAAACAGTAATTAAAATTCACCCTAGAACTTGAGTTGTAAGGGATAATTCTGAGCAAAACTCTCTTTAGAGATGGACCAAGAAGGTCGCACAAAAATTCTGCCAGGTTACGTGTGTTTAAGTCCTTTCTTTGTCCTATTGAGATCTATGAAATTACACAAATGTGCTACTAAATAGAAAGTGTTAGAGTTGGTTTTTTTCCCACACAAATAGAGAAGGTTTATGTGATAAATGACATATCTATTCTAAAGTCCTGACATTTGTAACATTTCAAAATCCTTTGATCTACATTGACTCATAATAAATTTAAAGTAGTCCAAGGAGGAAGGCATGTCAAAATATCCCTTTACAACAGATTAAGACATCGAGGCACAGCATGGTAAGAAAGCTACCTAGGGAACACACCTATGTAGTAATGGATAACAAACTAGACCAGTCAGAGCTGGAAATTAAGTCTCTTGATTCCTTATCCAGGATTATTCTTTTAATATGAGATAGGATATAGATAATTGTACCAATAAGTAAATGTTTTTAGAAAAAAGAACAAATGGAAGTATTCTAAAAAGTAAAAAAAAAAAAAAAACCCACAAAATCAGACAATAGAAGGTTTATAACTCAATATTTTGAATGAGATGCTGAGAGAACAGCTTTTCATTGTTATTAAGCACCTAAAATGAACAATAGAAGTAGCCATATTATTAGACAGTTGAAAAGAAGCCGTTAAGGCAAAATGTTTATCAAAGTAAAGGCCTGTACTAAATCTCACTTTTCAGATTTATGAAAGCTGTACCCTTACTGGACATCAGGAAGTATCTCTATTTTTTGCTCTGCTGAAATCATAATTTAGACTTAAGTGATAATTGAGTCTGAATAGAAGCAAATTTTACCATTTGATTCTTCTTGCAAATGATGTATGTGGATGAAAACTTGTAAATTCAGCAATTATCTATACAGTTTTTCCTTCATAAATGTCAAACTTTCTGATGAAGATGATAATATAAAGATGAATTTATAAGTTAGAATCCCTTTAGCAAACATATGGCACAAATAAGAATTAATCAAAAAGATTTATTTTCAAGGGTGTGAGGAGACTACAGGGTAGCCTTCCTCTACTCTCCTTCTGGAGCTCCTTGTTGGTGGACCCAAACCTGAAGCTAGATGCAAAGCCAGTCTCTCAGGGCAACAGTCAGGATAGGAAAGGGTGAAAAAGACTTAGAAATGCAGGTGAAAGTGTCCAGCAGAGTGACACTGGTAATGATGACGATGGTGATGATAAAGCTAGTATTTACTGAGTAGTTAACGTCTATCTACCTCTGTACTAACCATTTCACATTGTTCAGCTCAATCCTCATAAATACCCAAAAAGTCAGTATTCTATTTCACAGGTGATAGAACTAAAATTTTAGAGATTACTTGATATCTAGTGAATTTCTTATAGGTGGTATTTGTGATGATCCTCTTCCTTAGGACAGAGAGTCCATGATGAAAGAAGAAACAAATGTCAGTCTATGGCAGCGTGAATTCCCCACAGAATATTGTTATGATTATTTCTCTTGGAAAAATTAAACAGTAATACTGATGTATGTATTGGGTATATATTTTGATTTAAAAAATATGTAATAAAGTACAGGTAAGTTTTTTATAGCTAGCTAGACCTAAGAAGAATGTTCTGATATCAAAATTTGCCAAATGTTGTCTTACTGGATAAATGGAGTAGATAAGCCAATAATGATGTCTCCCAGCCTACTGCCAGTCTTCTGATTAAGCCGTAAGAGGAGAAAAACTAAGGAGATAGAATTATAGGAAATAGCAACTTTAGAGGAAGTAAACCAGTAAGAAGGTAAGCCTATTCATGCTACTTGAGACCTGAGACACAACCCTTTTATACTGGGTCTTCTGCAGTAGGAAAAGGGAGGGTCCACATAACGGACCCATCCTCTGGTAAGTCATGAACACCACCATGTTCAGCCTGGCCGAGACCATGGATGTGATGATGGGTGCAGGAAAAGCAGGGAATGAGTGAATGTTTTTGTTTTCTTTCTTGCTTGGAATATTCAACAAACTGACTTTCCCTACTTATTTACTAAGTGACTAGAATAAACATGCCTCAAATTGAACCACATTTGGAGGGCTAGAAAAGATCTGGATAAGAGAGCACAAAAACCTTTTTTTGTGGCAATTTCCCAGGATAATAAATACTGGAAATGGATCTTGGACCCACATGTGCTTTCAACATTCATATCCTTGCTCCTTTGTCCTATCGTTCTCTTAACTTTTCTTCTGCATCTACATGAGGGAAGCAAAGTACAATTAACACATTGCTAGTTTTTGTATAGTAATGTGAAAACTGGTTGCTCCCTTTGTTTCACATTCTACCGTGTTCTATAAGGATATATAAAATGAGTGTGAAAAATACCCCACAGGGGTATCTAAGATAAGTGCCACTAACTCCCTTCTCTGGGGTCTTTATCGTCAGCCTCTTTAAAGTCTATATAAGTAGCTTATACAATGTAGTAGTATCATATTTGACCAGAAAATATGAAAAATGCAGATAGACCCAAGTCCTTAAAATCTGATACTTAAGGACTGTGAAGGTTCATGACTCAAAATTAATAAAACCATATCCACTTTTGCTGTACCCATGCCAGTCTAGCTCCCACCTCTGTAAATTTTACTTCTCTATAAAATGGGTATAGAAATCTTTAGGGATTTTCTGGAGATTGATAAAGTCATTTGTAGAAAGTACTCTTAAATCCCCAGAGATTCTTATAATTAATTCATTGAAGGTATTTTTCTATGGTTTATTTTACCAGCTGAAAATGTGCAGGCCATATCACCACAAAAATAACTGTTCTAGTTTAGTACTTGAGAGATGGAAGCATGTGTCCTGTGTGCTGTTTTATTGATAGAACATTTTGGTTGAACTCCATGGAGAAATGGAAACCATGAAAGAAATGATTACTTTGCTAGAATTACACTTATGGGAACTGCACCACTTTATGGATCTCTTAGATGTTACCATATAACACAGCAAATTCTCCTACCCCTTTTTGGAAAAAAAATAAACACTCTGACTAGAATAGACCTAGAGAACTTTCTAATCTCTTCTTTCTACACTTTTCAGCTTTAAAGTACTTGCTATTAACTATGTTCTGAACTCTTTAAAAGGTTTAATTTATTTGAGAGCGAGAGAGAGAGAGAGAGAGAGAGAGAGAGAGAGAGAGCACATGAGCAGGGGGAGGGGCCAAGGGAGAAAGAAGCAGACTCTGGGCTGAGCAAGGAGCCCAACACTGGGCTAGATCCCATGGCCCTGAGATCATGAGGCTGAACCAAAGGCAGATGTTTAACTGACTGAGCCACCCGGGCACCCCATGTTCTGAATTCTTAAAGAGCCTCATGTTGACAGTACTGTCCTAACCCATCTCTGTAGGATGTCTTGGCTTCCTCTAGAGCATGTACTCACTTTTCCATGTATCCCAGTGAATCTGCTTGGATTAAAAGCAAATCAAAACAACTCACTGATGAATGGAAAACAGACAGCTGATATTCAGCTTTCCTTGCTGGCTACAGTCTGTGCCCTGAAGCATTACTCATAAAATGGGCTTTCTTCGTGGTGGTGTTTTCCTTCACATTTCAGTTACTGAGTCTGTGAATATGGATCAGAGTTTGAAAAAGCCCATGATTTGCTTTGAAAAAGATTGCATGAAGTGCATCAGTGCTTTCCCGGCTGAAAACATCTGTTAGGAGGCACAAATTTAGCTTCTCATTGTTGGCTTCCCTGAGTATCAGACAGAGTTTATTATTTAACTGATGACTGGGAGAAATGGGCTCCTGCAACAATCCAGCCACAAACTGAAGAAGGTTTTTATATTTGTTATTTAATATACCCTGAGATGGAAGGATTTGGGAATGAAATGTTGACCTATAGTCCTTGCCAGCTAAGTAATCAACTCTAAGAATATTTTTTAGAAACATGCATTTTCTCTTTAATCGTACACTTTAGGAAGCTACTTCACTTCCTTGAGAACAAGACAAATTATTTGAAAACTGTGTTTTAAAATATGAGGTATTTGAATTTGGTAAAGATAAAGGAAAAAGGATGGAATTACTTTAGGAGTTTTATTGGAGAGTGTAAGGTAGTACATTGAGATCAAATTGTAGTTAATAAATACCCCAGTACACTGTAATAGACATTAGTGGACCCTGTCTCATTTAGTATATAGTATTAGTTATTAGATGGCAGCATTCCCAAAGGTAGTTTGTTGCCTTACCTAAATGCTGAGGAAACTGAAATGGAGAATAACTTCTTAACATCCTCCACAAAATTGCAAAGGATGTGAATGTTCTTGAATATATTACTTCATTACATTCTAGAAAAGTGTGTTTCCAACCATGTGATCATATATTTTACTGTCTGCAAATAGTGTACTCTTTTCTGTTCCTCTAGTCTGGTGTAGTGGTGTTCAAACCTGACTGCTGATGATTACCTAGGAAACACTTTTAAAACCTACCTGACCCTAGGCCCCAATCCGTGTGTAATGAGTCAGAATTTCTTACATTGTAATGGAGGCCTGGATGAGTAGCTGTGTTAAGTAAGTTTTTTTTGTTTGGCTGAACCACGAAGTAAATAGATAAATATTCCCTAAATCCCTTCAAGGGATACACACAAAGTCAAGGTAATCACTTCTCTCTCTTTTTTTTCCTCTTTAATTCACTTTTTATTTTCATCTTATATTTAAAAAATTTAATTCCAGTGTAGTTAACATACAGCATTATATTAGTTTCAGGTGTACAATACAGTGATTGAACAACTTTATACATTACTCAGTGCTCATCATGATAAATAGTCTTAATCTCCTTCACCTATTTTAGCCATCCCTCTACCCACCTCCCTTTTGGTGTCCATTAGTTCATTCTCTATAGTTAAGAGTCTGTTTCTTGGTTTGCCTCCCTCTGTTTTTTGGGTTTTTTTTTTTTTCTTATCTGTTTTGTTTTTTAAATTCCACATGAGTGAAATCATGTTACTTGTCTTTCTTTGACTGACTTAATTCACTTAGCATTATACCCCCTAAATCCATCCATGTTGTTGCAAATGACAAGATAGGATTCATTTTTATGGCTGAATAATTCTCCATTGTATATACATGCCACACCTTCTATATCCATTCAGCTCTTAATGGACACTCGGGTTCCTTCCATAATTTGGATATTATAAATAATGCTGCTATAAACATAGGGATGCATATATCTTTTCAAATTAGTGTTTTCATATTCTTTGGGCAAGTACCCAGTAGTAGAATTGTTGGATCATATATGGTAGTTCTATTTTTAATTTTTTGAGGAACCTCCATACCGTTGTCTACAGTGCCTGCAACAGTTTGCATTCCCACCAGTATTGTAGAGGGTTCCCCTTTCTCTGAATCCTCACTACCTCTTGTTTTTTGTGGTATTGATTTCAGTCCTCCTGACAGGTGTGAGGTGGTATCTCAGTGTGGTTTTGATTTGCATTTCCCTGATGATGAGTGATATTGAGCATCTTTTCATGTGTCTATTGGCCATCTGTATGTCTTCTTTGGAGAAATGTCTGTTCAAGTCTTCTGCTCATTTTTAACTGGATCATTTATTTTTTGGGTGTTAAGTTTTAGAAGTTCTTTTTATATTTTGGATATTAACCCTTCACTGGATATGTCAATTGCAGATATCTTCTCCCATTCTGTAGGTTTCCTTGTAGTTCTGTAGTTTTTTTTTTTTCCTTCACTGTGCAAAATCTTTTAATTATAATGTAGTCCCAATAGTGTATTTTTGTTTTTGTTTCCCTTGCCTCAGAAGACCTATTTAGAAAAATGTTGCTATGGCCAATGTCGAAGAAGCTACTGCCTGTGTTCTCTTCTAGGATTTTTTTATGGTTTCAATTCTCTCATTTAGGTCTTTAATCTGTTTTTATTTTTGTGTATGGTGTAAGAAAGTGGTCCAGTGTCATTCCTGTGCATGTGGGTATCCAGTTTTCCAATTACCATTTGTGGAAGAGACCTTTTTCCCATTGCCTATTATCTTGTTGAATATTAATTGACCATATATGTGTGGGTTTATTTCTGGGCTCTCTATTCTATTCCATTCATTGCTGTGTCTGATTTGTGCCAGTACCATGCTGTTTTGATCACTACAGTTTTTGTAATATATCTTGAAATCTGGGATTGTGTACCTACAGTTTTGTTCTTGTTTTCAAGGTTGCTTTTGCTATTTGGGGTCTTTTGTGGTTCCACACAAACTTTAGAATTATTTGTTCTAGGTTTGTGAAAAATGTTTTTGGTATTTTGATAGGGATTTCATTAAATTTGTACATTGCTATGGGCAGTATAGATACTTTAACAATATTTTTCCAGTCCATGAGTGTGAAATACCTTACCATTTGTTTTTGTTTTCAAATTCTTTCATCAGTGTTTTATAGTTTTCAGAGTACAAGTCTTTCACCTCCTTAGTTGAATTTATTCCTAGGTATTTTATTATTTTTTATGCAATTGTAAATTGTATTGTTTAATTTATGCTATTTCATTATTAGCATATAGAAATACAACAGAATTTCTGTATATTGATTTTTGTATCCTGCAACCTTACTAAATTCATTTATTTGTTCTAGTAGTTTTTTGGTGGATTCTTGAGGGTTTTCTACATACTGTATCATGTTACCAGCAAATAGTGAAAGTTTTACTTCTTCCTTATCAATTTTTTTTTTTAAATTTTTCTTGTCTGATAGCTGTGGCTAGAACTTGTACTGTGTTGGATGAAAGTGGTTAAAGTGGACATCCTTGCCTTACTCCTGATCTTAGGGGGAAAAACTCTGCTTTTTACCATGGAGAAAGATGTTAGCTGTGGGTTTTTCATATATGCCTTTCTTATGTTGAGGTATGTTCCCTCTAAACCTACCTTGCTGAGGGTTTTTTCATGAATGGATATTATACTTGGCCAACTGCTTTTTTTTGCATTTAATTATCATGTGGTTTTTATCCTTTCTCTTGTTGTTGGGATGTATCACGTTGATTTGTACATAGTGAACAACACTTATATCCCATGAATCAATCCCACTTGGTTATGGTGAATAATTTTTTAAATGTATTGTTGGATTTGGTTTGCTATATTTTATTGAGGATTTTTGCATCTTTGTTTATCAGAACTATTGGCCTATGGTTAATTTTTTTTTTTTTTTTTTTTTTTTTAGTGCCTTTAATCTGGTTTTGGTATCAGGATAATGCTGGCCTCATGAAATGAATTGGGAAAGGTTCCTTTGTCTTCAATTTTTTGTAATAGTTTGAGAATAGGTATTCTTTAAATATTTGGTTAGAATTCACCTGTGAAGCTGTCTGGTCCTGGTCTATTGTTTGTTGGGAATGTTTTGATAACTGATTCAGTTTCCTTGCTGGTAATCAGTCTGTTAAAATTTGCTATTTCTTCCTTGATTAAATTTTGGGTGGTTATGTTTCCAGGAACTTTCTAGGAATTTATCCATTTCTTCTAGTTTGTTTAGTTTGTTGGTATATGTTTTGTTTTGTTTAATAATATTCTCTCCCATGTATTTTTGTGGTGTTGGTTATTTCTCCTCTTTGAGTTCTGGTAATATTGGAGTCCTTTTTTCTTCCTCCCCTTCTTCCCCCACTTCCTTTTTTAATGTGTCTGGCTAAAGATTTCTCAGTTGTGCTGATCTTTTCAAAGAACCAGCTCCTGATTTCTTTGGTTTGTTCTATTGGGTTTTTTGTTTGTTTGTTTTTGTTGTGTTTACTTCCTATTGTATTTATTTCTGCTCTAATTTTATTTTATTAATCACCATACATTACATCATTAGTTTTTGATGTAGTGTTCCATGATTCATTTTGCTTATAATACCCAGTGCTCCAATCAGTATGTGCCCTCTTTAATACCCATCACCAGGCTAACCCATCCCCCCACGCCCCTCCCCTCTAGAACCCTCAGTTTGTTTCTCAGAGTCCATAGTCTCTCATGGTTCGTCTCCCCCTCCGATTCTCCCCCTTCATTTTTCCCTTCCTGCTATCTTCATCTTTTTTTTTTTTTTAACATATAATGTATTTGTTTCAGAGGTACAGGTCTGTGATTCATCAGTCTTACACAATTCACAGCGCTCACCATAGCACATACCCTCCCCAATGTCTATCACCCAGCCACCCTTCCCTCCCACCCCCCACCACTCCAGCAACCCTTAGTTTGTTTCTTGAGATTAACAATTCCTCATATCAGTGAGATCATATGATACATGTCTTTCTCTGATTGACTTATTTCACTCAGCATAATACCCTCCAGTTCATCCACATCATTGCAAATAGCAAGATTTCATTCCTTTTGATGGCTGCATAATATTCCATTGTATATATATACCACTTCTTCTTTATCCATTCATCTGTCGATGGACATCTTGGCTCGTTCCACAGTTTGGCTATTGTGGACATTGCTGCTATAAACATTGGAGTGCACGTACCCCTTCAGATCCCTACATTTGTATCTTTAGGGTAAATACCCAGTAGTGCAATTGCTGGTTCATACGGTAGCTCTATTTTCAACTTTTTGAGGAACCTCCATACTGTTTTCCAGAGTCATTGCACCAGCTTGCATTCCCACCAACAGTGTAGGAGAGTTCCCCTTTCTCCTCATCCTCACCAACATCTGTCGTTTCCTGACTTGTTAATTTTAGCCATTCTGACTGGTGTGAGGTGGTATCTCATTGAGGTTTTGATTTGGATTTCCCTGAAGCCGAGCGATGTTGAGCACTTTTTCATGTGTCTGTTGGCCATTTGGATGTCTTCTTTGGAAAAAAGTCTGTTCGTGTCTTCTGCCCATTTCTTGATTGGATCATTTGTTCTTTGGGTGTTGAGCTTAATAAGTTCTTTATGGATTTTGGATACTAGCCCTTTATCTGATAAGTCCTTTGCAAATATCGTCTCCCATTCTGTCAGTTGTCTTTTGGTTTTGTTCACTGTTTCTTTGGCCGTGCAAAAGCTTTTTATCTTGATGAAGTCCCAATAGTTCATTTTTGCCCTTGCTTCCCTTGCCTTTGGTGATGTTTCTAGGAAGAAGTTGCTGCGGCTGAGGTTGAAGAGTTGCTGCCTGTGTTCTCCTTTAGGATTTTGATGGATTCCTGTCTCACATTTAGGTGTTTCAACCATTTAGACTCTATTTTTGTGTGTGGTGTAAGGAAATGGTCCAGTTTCATTCTTCTGCATGTGGCTGTCCAATTTTCGCAACACCATTTGTTGAAGAGACTGTCTTTTTTCCACTGGACATTCTTTCCTGCTTTGTCGAAGATTAGTTGACCATAGAGTTGAGGGTCCATTTCTGGGTTCTCTGTTCTGTTCCATTAATCTATGTGTCTGTTTTTGTGCCAGTACCATACTGTCTTGATGATGACAGCTTTGGAATAGAGCTTGAAGTCTGGAATTGTGATGCCTCCAGCTTTGCTTTTCTTTTTCAACATTCCACTGACTATTCGGGGTCTTTTCTGGTTCCAAACAAATTTTAGGATTATTAGTTCCATTTCTTTGAAAAAAGTGGATGGTATTTAGATGGGGATTGCACTGAATGTGTATATTGCTCTAGGTAGCATTGACATCTTCACAATATTTGTTCTTCCAATCCATGAGCATGGAATGTTTTTCCATTTCTTTGTGTCTTCCTCCATTTCTTTCATGAGTATTTTATAGTTTTCTGAGTACAGATCCTTTGCCTCTTTGGTTAGATTTATTCCTAGGTATCTTATGGTTTTGGGTACAATTGTAAATGGAATCGACTCCTTAATTTCTCTTTCTTCTGTCTTGTTGTTGGTGTATAGGAATGCCACTGATTTCTGTGCATTGATTTTATATCCTGCCACTTTACTGAATTCCTGTATGAGTTCTAGCAGTTTTGGGGTGGAGTCTTTGGGTGTTCCACATAAAGCATCATATCATCTGCAAAGAGTGAGAGTTTGACTTCTTCTTTGCCAATTCGGATGCCTTTTATTTCTTTTTGTTGTCTGATTGCTGTGGCTAGGACTTCTAGTACTATGTTGAATAGCAGTGGTGATAGTGGACATCTCTGCCACGCTCTAATTTTTATTACTGCTTTCCTTCCAGTGTTTTTGGGTTTTGTTTTTATCTAGCTCATTTAGGTATAAGTTTAGATTGTTAGAGATTTTTCTTACTTCTTGAGGTAGGCCTGTATTGCTATAAACTTCCATCTTAGAACAACTTTTGCTGCATCCCAAAGATTTTTGAAACATTTTTATTTTCATATGTCTCCATTATTTTTTATTTGCTTTTTTTTATTTCTTGGTTGACCCATTCATTGTTTGGTAACACATTATTTAACCTCCATGTCTTTGTGTTCTTTCCACATTTTTTCCTGTGGTTCATTTCTAATTTGAGAGCATGTGGTTGGAAAAGATGTATGGTATGACTTCAGTATTTTTGTATCTGTTGAGACTTGTTTTGTGGCCTAATGTGTGATCTATTCTGGAGACTGTTCCATGTGCACTTAAAAAGAATGTGTATTGTCATGTTTTAGAATGGAATGTTGTGACTATATCCATTAGATACATCTGTATGTGTCTTCAGGTCTGAAATGGATCTCTTGTAGGCAGCCTATAGATAGGGAGATAGAATGGATTAAAAAAGACCTGTTATTTGGTTGGAGTGCTTTGTCCATTTACATTCAAAGTAAGTATTGATAGGTATTTATTTATTGCCATTTTGTTACTTGTTTTATAGTTGTTTTAGTAGCTCTTCTCCATTCCTTTCTTTTCTTGCTTTTATTCTCTCATGGTTAGTTGACTTTCTTTTAGTGATATACTTGGATTCCCTTTTCTTTATTTTCTTTATTTTTTTATTTTTGCCTATCACTGATTTTTTGCTTTGTGATTACCATTAGTTTTACATATAACATGTTACACATATAGCAGTTTATGTTCAATTGATGCTTAAGTTTGAACTCATTTTGTATTTCTTCTGCCCCCACACATTTTAGGTATATGTTGTCATACTTAATATCCTTTTATTTTGTGAATTCCTTCTCTGATTTTTATAGATACACTTAATATTACTGTTTTTGTGCTTCCTATTTTTCTTATTCCTATTAATGGTCTTTCCTTTCCATTCAAATAGTTCCCTTTAACATTTCTTGTAGGGCTGGTTTAGTGGTGATGAATTCCTTTAACTTTTGTTTGGGAAACTGTTCATCTCTCCACCTATTCCCTTGCTGGATAGAGGATTCGTGGTTGCAGGTTTTTCTCTTTCAGCACATTGAATATGTTATGTTACTACCTTCTGGCCTGCAAAGTTTGTGCTGAAAAATCAGCTGAAAGTCTTATGGGGTTTCCCTTGTATGTAACTATTTCCTTTTCCTTACTGTTTTTAAGTTGTCTTTTCGTAAATACTTTTGGCCTTTTTAACTACTACATGTCTCGGTGTGGATCTCCTTAGCTTCATTTTGTTGGGCACTCTTTGTGCCTCCTGTATCTGGGTGTCTGGATGTTTCCTTCTCTGGATTTGGGAAGTTTTCAGGGGTTATTTCTTCAAATATTATTCCCCCTTTCTCGTCTTATCATTTTGGGATCTTAAAAATTTGAATGTTATTATGATTGATGGTGTTGCTGATTTTCTGTAGTCTATTTTCATTTGTTAATATTTTTTTCTCTCTCCCGTTCAGGTTAATTGCTTTCCACTACTCTGTCCTCCAGATCACTGATCTGTTCTGCTTCCTCTAGTCAACTATTCATTCCTTCTAGTGTATTTTTATTTTCAGTTTTTGAGTTCTTCATCTCTGATTTGTTCTTATGTTTTCTTTGAGAGTCTCACCAAGGTCCTGCACTTTTTTCTCAAGTCCAATGACTATCTTACAAATATTACTTTAAATTCCCCATTAGGCATATTACTTAACTCCGTTTTATTAAGTCTCTTGCTGTGACTTTGTCCTATTGTTTTATTTGGGACATATTCATCTGTGTCCTCATTTTCTCTAACTCTTTATGTCTATTTCTGTGTGTTCCACTATATGTCCCGCTCTTGAAAGTAGTGGCTTTATGAAGAATAGGCTCTGTAGTGCCCTGCAGTGCAATGTCTCCTGTTCACCAGAATCTGGTGCTTAAGGGGTGTCTCCTATGTGTGTTGTGTGTGCCCTGCTGTTGCAGTAGAGCCATGTTTGCCTCCAGTCAAGTCATCTGCAATGCCCTCTTTACCTGTTGAGGGCAAGGTTTGATCCCTGTGTTGTTAGTAGGCCAGTCTGGAGCATCCTTGGGCTTGAGTTGAGTTAAATCAGGCATATGCCTAGGATGCAGTAGCACCAAATTGCAGGGAGCTTTCCTTGTGTTGTCCCCTGAGAAGTTTTGGTTGGTGGGTGCAGCCTTCAGTCAGAGCAGATGTCTGCCCCCAGCTTGCTGCTGGGGCTGCAGTCAGACTAGTGTGTGTCATTATCTTCCCCTCTTCCTGGGTCAGGAGTCACTTTGTGAGGGTGCTGGTTCCTGTCAGGGCTTCCTGTACACGGCCAGACTTATGGTCCCATATTGGTTTGGTTCTGTTAGGTGTGTATTAGAGGAGGCTACTCTGCTGGCGGATGTGGGGGCAGTGTGCCCAGTGCCAACAACATCAATACTGGTCCAACATCCGAGGGGGCCTTTAGCTTCCTAAGAAAGTTTCTGCAGGGCAGGCCTGGTTGGAGGGGGCTAGCAAGCTAGGGGGAGAGTGTCTGTGCTGTGCCGTTGCCTTCAGGCGTCCCTGTATCTCCTCTGGGGAGCAGAGGAGGGAAACGGTGCCTGCCAGCTCTTTGATTCTTGGAGAAGTTTCCAGGTGATCCCTGCCCCTCCAGCACATGCTCGGAAATTAGTTAAGTAAATATCCTTCCTATATACCCCCTTCCTATATACCCCAGGCATTTTTCAAGCTGCTGCTTCTGTGCTATATCTCAGTGGGGCTTTTTGTTGTGCTATCTCTGTAAGGGTAGGGACTCCACCTTCCCAACTCTCCCAGAGCTGAGCCCACTGATTTTTAAAGTTCCAGGTGTTAAGCCCCACAGATTGTTAGGCCCCTCTGGTTTTCAAAGCCAAATGTTACTAGGATCTGTCTTCCTTGTGTGGGTCCCCCTGCCTGGGGGTGGGGGTTGGTCCTCTTCCTGCCCACCGCATTCCTTTGACTTATGACTGTCTCTACCCTTCCTACCCTCTTTAGTATGGTCTCTTCTCCTCATTTATCTGTGGAGAGTCTGTTCTTCCAGTCTTTCTGTCATTTTCTGGGTACGTTACACTGATGTTGGTGTTATCTAGTTGTATCCATAGGTCTAGGTGAGCTTAGGATCCTCCCATTCTTCCCTGGAAATCACCCCTTGTTATTTTTAAATGGTTTCAAGTGAGATTGTGGATTTAAATGGAATTGAAGTCAAATTCTCCACTTCTTCATCAAACTTCTTGGTTTTCACTGCTTGATTCAACCTCATTTTTTATAAGAAATGTTTTGATCCTCAAGTTATCTTGAAATTTCTATTCATAATGTATTTCAAAAAACTAAAAACATATCCCTGAATGAAGATAATGAAAGTAATTTAAACATGAAATAATGTGCTGCTTACTATTTTTAGACTAAATACCCAGGTATGGCCACACTGGAAGATGTTGTAAAGAGCCAGCTGCTTGTACCTATAATTAACCGCAGAATCACCGAATGCCACAGCTCTGCATGCATGTGATACAGGTGTGTTACATAGACAGCTTGTGTACCTTGAGCAGCATTGTAGTCAAGTACATAGTTTTTCCAAAGGTGAAGCTCTTGATACATTTCTGAACAAAACTGAATATTCCTCTTGATTTACAATGTAGTTGCAATATCAGAAAACTCTGTGTATTAAAATTTTGCAAAAGATAATTTATATGTATTAACTGGAGTTACATTCTTGGCTCTAATTATTATAAACAGATCATTCACTTATGTGGCTGTTCAGAGCATCCAAAAGCCCTGTGGAGTGCCTTACTCTTCTTCTTTGCATGAGACTCTCTGGTAAATTTCAGAAAGATGAGAATATCTAGCTGAAAGAGAGTAGAATCACCCCTTCCCCCCTCCCCGCCCCCCACAAAGTCTTGTGATAACAAAAAACTCCCTAAGAAATTCACCAAATGTAATCTAGGGGATAGCAGGACCACTGTCAAGACCTACTGTAATGCAGTAGATTGCCTAAAGATCTCCCCTAAAGCTAACTCTATATATATCTGGGTCTTGTGGTTTTATCTTGTGGGCATACTATATAGTGGTTAAGTGGGTAGCTAGAAATTATTATTATTATGTGCTTAGTCAAGGTCTATTCTTATGCATTTAGTCAAGGAGCATATTCTCTGAAGCTTTCTGTATTTAAAGTAGCATCTCTTAAAATAGAGATTAATTACACAGAGGCAAAAGGTGAAGCTATAGAAGAAATGTGATGCTGGTCTCACTCCATTACTTTCAAGAATGGAACACAGTGACACATACAGATGCTCTAGAAGAGAATAAAAATCTATTTTTCTGTCTAAGATGTTCCTGTGACACTTGAAAAATTCTTAAGAGGGATTTCTCCTTGACTGTATACTGGCCCACAATGAAGCTAAAAATACTTTGTGCTTCAGGCATTCTTTTTCTAAGTGACAATGCAAAGGAAAGAGGGAGAGGTGTTTCCCTTCAGTTACTTAGATTTTTGTTCTCTTTTGTTTCTGTCCTAAACAATGGCCACCAAAGAAGTCCAATTTGAATTAAAACTCTAAAAACTGAACAAGTGGGGTATTTATCCCTGTCATCTTTTCACTATGATTCACCATTCACTTTTTATTATAACTAGATTTGTTTAATATTAAAATACTTTATCTCTCAAAATATAAGACACATTTATACTTCAGTTGTCAAGGAAGCATTCTTTTACATTGTTCATGGCTATGTGTTGTTTTGACCTTTCTTGGAGAATTTCATCTGCCCATTTGTAGTGAGGAAAAGCACTATCAACATTGTTAACTTTCAGGAGAAAGTTAATTTGATTAATTAGAAATTGTCTGCACATCTTAACCTCTAGTGTATCCTAGATTTACTTTATTTCCTACCTGCCTAAAGTTCTTGATAGGGATTAAATGTTCAAAGGTTGTGACTGGAAAAAAATTTTTTCTACCTGGGGAAAATGTTGAAATGTTTTCTGTTCAAACATCATATCTCTTCATACCAATGACAGGTAATTTTCACAGGTGGAGACTTGCTATTCCTCTTTTTTCCAGTTTAATATGCCTTTGAAAAATAGGTTTTGGTTTCAAAACAGATCTTTTTCTCAAGTAAAAATAATACTTGCCAATTGATACAAAAAACTCCAGGCTGGGTTGAATTTGGGGAAAGTTTACCTTTGCAGTGGTTAATAAAGAGTAGAGTTTCATTATATAAATAGGTAGTTTCTCAGTTGTAATAGAGAAAAATATAAAATTGGACTAAGAAGAAAATAAGTTAATACCCATCCTTTTAAACATAAACTACATTCTGTGCTAAGTCTCAAATATATCTAGGTTTCCTTCCTCCTATAATGATTTTTTTAAAAAATAGCAAATACCAAATACAAAAACAGGAGAACCAAAGTGATAGTAAGCTTTTTAGCAGCTGACACACTCACATGTGAGTGATCAAGACACAGGTTTTCTCAATGACAATAATGGGAATGAATTAAGAGGGCAAAATAAATGGGTTATTTTGGAATAGAGCTTTTACCAACTGTGGGGTTTTTAAAAATATTTTCATCTTTTAAAATGGATCAAATCCATTGGTATTCCTCCCTTCAAGAGATGAAGGCTCCTTTGATTGTAGGCTGGAGTTAGTGATGCTTCTAATGAGTAGAACAAAGCAGAAATTAGGACATGAAGAGATTGGGACAAAAAAAAAAAAAAACACAGTGGCTTCTATCTTGATTGTTCTTTATCTTGGGTCATTTTCTTGGGGAGAGTCAGCTGCCTTGTTATGAGGGCACTCAAGCATCCCTGTGGAGAGGCCCATGTACTCAGTCACTGAGACCTCCTGTCAGTAGTCATATGAGAGGGCCCTTTAGGAGTGGATCCTTCAGTCCATGTCCAACTTTCAGATGACTGCAACCTCAGGACACCTGACCCAGAGCTCCTGGACTAGGTCCCTCCTGAACTCCTTGTCCATAGACACTATTAGACAATAGATGCTTGTTTAAAGCCACTAATTCTAAAGTAATTTTTACACAGGAGTGGATAACTAACACACCAATAATAGGTCTTTGATATTCATTGATATTTAGAGCACTTTAAATTTGATACATTGCAAATTGAAAGTATTCACTAAATGCGTCGACTAAGATACCTAGGGAAGTAAAGGTATAATTTGATTAGTTTTAGCCAATCTTGCACAATTTCTTCAATTTATACAGTACTCTTATATGTTCTTTCTGGTGTACAGATGGAATTATAATTAATTACAGAGAGAAATCTATCTTTTATGATGGAAAAACAATTGATGAGGGATGTCAGGACTATAAATGGTAGTAAACTCCGTGGATAAGTGCAGGACCTCTAGAGCCAGGCTACTGGGGTTCAAATTCTCCCTGCAGTGCTGAGCTACATGACCTGGGGCAAGTCACTGCTTTCTTTGTACCTCAGTTTCTTCCTCTTTGAAATAGGCATAATAATAGTATGTTCTTCATATGAGTTTCCAAAAATTTGCTGATTGATTTAACATCTAAAAATCAATCATTATAATTTACCACATTAACAGAATGAAGGAGAAAATCATCTAATTAATCTTACTATATGTAGAAAAAGCACTTGATAAATGCTATAACAATTCACAACTTAAAAAAAAAAAAAAACCCTTTAAACTGAAGACAGAAGTGAACATCTCTAATTTGTAAAAGGAGCATCTACTATACATTGAAAAAATATTCAAAGAGAAAATGCTCAACATTTCAGCATTAAATTTGGAAACATTTAAAAAATTTAGTTCTTTGTGTTGGTACCTTAAAAATATAAGTAAATTTTATATTGGTTGGTTATAAAGCAACTTACGTCAGTTGCATTTACTAATTCTGCTAATTAATGTATAGAGTGTTTATTTCTTCAGTTGGGTGATAGGGTGTTTTGGTAGAGGGAAAAGGATTATGGAACTCAAACTAGCTCTTAAACCACTATTGGGAAGTGGCATACATCCCTTCTGTTCACATTTTATTGGCTAAAGCAAAAAAGAACCAAGCCTGGTATCAATGGAGCATGGAAGTATAATCACCCCAGAGGAGAGGCAAAGAATATTTGGAATAATTATAAAATACACTGCACAGATTTTTTTTTTTATATTGTGCCATTTATAAACAAGACAGAGAATCTTAACTAAAAGTGAACCTCTTCATGCTAAAAATACAGAGGGGGACTTTAGTGACTATGACAATTTACAAGAGGGTTTGTTTGTTTTTATTATTCTCACACAGAAACTCATATGTTAATCTTAAACCCTTCTTGGAAATTTTAGGTCTTTGTGTCCAAGATTTCTGAATATGGAAAATTGTGCCTATGGAATAATCTACAATAAAATAATACAAATAATGTATTTGTGTAATCCTTGATTAGTTTAGTGGGATACTTTCATGCTTATTTCATTGAAAAAAGTTATGAAATATTTGGACACTTTAATTGCCTGTTTCAGTTATGTTCCCCAGTAAACAGAAAAATACAAGTGAAAATATGGCCAACTTTAGACTCCTTTCCCCATCCTCAGAGTCTAACAATGTCTGGCACAAGGAGGGACTCGTTTATCGAATGAAATAAGATTTCATTACTTACTTGTACTTAATTACTTGTTCAAGGTCATGGTGCTAACAATTGTTGGAGCCAAGACTGAATGTAGGACTTCTGGCCCCAACAGCAGAGTTTGCTCCTCTACACCATGGCTTTCCTAACAGCACCTGCCTACGTAAGGACAGAGAACATGGAAACCCAGAGATGAATAATAAATGTTAGTATTTTCTCTGAAACTGACCAACCTTTCCACTTCCAACATGCTGGCAGGTAAACAGATGAAGAAGATAAAGCATGGGTCACTAGGAAGGCAACAGCTGAGAAGTCCCTGCCCATAAAATACCATCAATGTGCCCATCTGTTCCATATTTAGACACACATTTTTCAAAATTAACATATTTAGACCCATTTAAATGAAGAACATATGTTCAGGAAGATATTAGAATGTGCTGCTGAAGGCTGATAAAGTCTGAGGTCTCAGAGAACATCAATACCTAACAGTTCCTTATTCTGGAAAGAGTTATTTAAGCTAGCAGAGAAGTTCCCAAAAGGGAAGGTCTCCAGTATTGTCTAAAGAGATAAACCTGACCTGTGTACTTTCACTGGACAGGGCCTTTGAACATCAGCATTCATCAGTTGCTTTTTTATCTTGAACAAATCGATATTATAATTGAAATGATTTCCAAAATCAGGCCAATGTTCCTCTTTCAGAAGAACATAATCACCACTAAGCAGAATAAAATATTTTCTCAATGCCCTTCTGTACAGTGTTTCAAACTTCCTGAATTCAATTTGCTTGTCTTAATTTTCTGTATTATCTGTCCACGTTGCCACTCAATACCCATTTTTCCCATCTGCTTATGGACATCTAAGTGTTCTGGATGATAGAATCACAAATACTAGTGTCTGTCTTTATCTTCCTGAAATTAACAATCTGTATAATAGAGGAGAACGTACAAAGTGGCCTCATATTTTGAACAAACTAGAATTCCTTAAATTAGCACCTGTTTTGGGTCAGCCAATTGTGAGAAGCACAAAGAATTAAATCCATAATCTTTGCTGGAAAACAATACCTATATAAAACATGAAATGATAACTATATTAAAAGACTAAATTCAGTGCAAAGCTAAAAATACATAGTATTATGAAATATATAATTAATCTTGCTCATATATAATGTATATTCTGTAATATAATTGTATGGCATACAATAGTATAAGGGTTATCAAATATAATTTTACTGCTAAGTGATTTAATATGGATTTTAAACACTGAGTTTTAATAGAGACAGAGCTCAGAGATGCTGTAAGTAGGAAATTTGATGAAGGAGGTGAAGATTTGAGATATTCCTTGACTTAAGAATTAGTGTCCAACTTTATAAGAATACAAAGTAAAAGAATGATCTAGGCTATGGAGAGAGTAAATCAGGTGGTAATTCCAAAGCAGATTAGAGATTTAATTCTATTTTAGAAGGAAATGAGGGATAATATTTGGAGAAGATAATGTTTTCATCCTAGCCTAGGGATGATACCTGTAAAAACTGGACACAAGTCAAATAAAGATAAACAAGAAAGCAAGACTCTGAAAATAGAGCAACTCTTCTTTCAGTCTCCAGTGCTCTCTCTTCAACTTTGTTTTTTCAAGATTCCTAAGAGAAATCCTCCATTCTTTTCAAGCAGTGGTCATCTAGAGTGATCAGATACTATATGGGCAGATGAAGACCAACATTAAATGTGTTGGTAAAATATGCCTCTGTCGTACTTGATTCTACATTAACTCTAATAGTTGTGTCTTTAAAAGGAAGCAGGATGGAAACACAGGTATATTTCAAAACCTGATGCTGTAGATGAACCCCACTACCGCTTTTGTAATTGCCATGAAGGTCCTTGTTTTGTTTTGTTTTCATTTTCTCAGACTGTATGAATTCCTAAACCTATCATTATTCTTGCTGCCTTTTGCATTGCAATTCCTCACAATCATGTGCATACTAAGTTTTCATCTACTTCTTCAGGAGCATGTTCATTATGAGATAATCTACTTGAACTAGAACTTGAATTCATTTCCTACCTAATACTATTCAGCCCAGATAACCAAAATTTTCCAGATCAGGGTGATGTCAATTACCCATTTTAAGGTTTTGAATGTTGAGGAGTCTCAATAATACATGGGCATTTTTACATCCTTAATTTCTTTAAAGCCCCTGTCTGATTCTGGCAAAATGACTGTTACTTGTCCCACCTTTCTTTAGTCACTTTTTATCCTCTACTAACAATTTTTTTTAAACTGAAGTATAGTTGACACACAATGTTGTATTTTCAGACAGTTGCTGAATCTAAAATTCAGAAACATTAAACATCCACTTAATGTGAGTCATTAATTTGCCTTTTACTACTGCACAGCAGATTGCCAGTCCAGTGACTCATTAGTAAGAGGGACATTTCTCCACCACTCATCTCCACTCGAGGATTGTTATCTGTGGGCCAAAAACACACAAGTTGATTCACACAGAAAGGTCACAAAAGTGCCTTAAATCATTTGTCACTGAAAATGAAAGTATAGAATCATATTGTGAAGAAGGAGTCTGATATACATCCACTGACCTAGAAACATCTTTAATTAATCTGAACATACTCACTGAGAAGACCAGAGAGGATTACAGCTATTGATCTCTTCATTTCACTCTGCTAGATACAGAAAAGAGTAAGTAAAGTTTCTTGTCCTTAAAGAGTGCAAGTTTAGTAGAGAATAAGCACATACATTTGTGTCTATATACATATATACATCTATATACACACACACACACGGTGAAATAAAGTAGGTACAGTATCAGAGGTATAAGGCATACTTAGAACAGCACCTGGATCTCAGTAAGAACTCAGTACATGGCAGTGTCACCACGAAAGCTCTTCAATATAGAACATTCAATATAATGTTTTCATGGAGGAGAAAGTGATTAAATCTGTTCTGTTGACTTAAGGAAAGTTTGCCTTAATTATTATCAACTGCTCACAATTAGCATATGATTTTAAGTGTAATTAACTTTGATTTTTATAATTAAAGAAATGGAAATTAAGAGCAGTTAATTAGCTTTCCTCATGACATGACTATCAGGTGGTGGTGTTCAGGTTTGGATGTAGAACTGTCTGATGTCCCGGACCACCATCTTCCCAGCATGCTGCCTCTTTATCCTTCATTACTGTCTAGGTCTTGTGAAGGGTACAAGCAGATAGACTGTTCATTTTTTTATACCCTTAAAGACTATACAAAAATGTATAAGAAAACTCCTTCCTTTAAACACACACACACACACACACACACACACACACACACACACACTACATGTAACAGGAAATTCTATCACTGAAGAAGAGCTAGACTTTGCAGTTTCAAGCAAGGTCATTCTTAGAATTTCTTGCAGATAGATTTGGTGAGAGTTGATTTCTACACCGTTTTCAGTAGTACATTTCAGGCTCCAGTGAGTGTCAAAGGTGGTGTCAAAGGAAAAAGGAAGTACTTGTGAGTAGTGCCACAACTCCTTTGGGTATGGAAGTATTCCATAAGAGGGAAAAAAACCCAAAAAACCTCTGGTTCACAGAACCTCAGATGATTAGTTGAATAATGGATATTCTCTTGCATTTTGGAGGAGTATTTTTAAATCTTTAAAAAATCATAAATTTGATTTTGCTTTAAAAAGCTTTGTGTTGATAGATAAAGCCTCATGACCTAGATAGAAACTATTGCTAAAATTGTGTGATATTTTCTATCACACTGGTAGCTTTCAGTTACTTATCTTTAATAAAGACTGTTTTATTTCTGTGAAGATCAGGTGAAAGGAACATAATGAGTTCTGGGTATTTTTCAAGGGAGCAGGCCTCGCTGCCAGAAAAATAATGGAGAAGATCTCAAAGGGCTGTGTCTTTGGACAAAATAGTAATAAATGATTCTTTAACTCCTGAGTTACCTAAGTCAGTTAGAAATATGTTAGTAAAGTGTTTCAATGTGAAATGTTAATGAATAATTAACTAGTTCAACAGTCAACATTCAATACACAATGAAATATTATGCACTAGGGGTGATGTACTTTGCTCCTGGATCTGGTGGAGAACGAAAAAACATTAGAAACATCCTGTCCTTAAGGAACTTAAAAATTAACCAATTAAAAACAATGAAAGTAGGATATTGATTGATTCTTGCAAAGATTAAATACATGTTAGGCACAAGGTTTAGGCCTTGGGGACAGAGTGGTGTATGAAATGGACAGATGTCTCCTTTCATGGTGATTACAATTTCTTGGAAGTGTCCTACAATAAATTTCTAAATAAATGAATCTGATTATTTTAGTAATGAGTAGCATTAAAAAAAATCAGAGAAGGTCTGCCAGCAGAGGTGATGTATGTGCCAGCTCCGCAAAAATCTGAGGCCAGTGTTTTCTGATAGGGACAAACAGCAAGCACAACCATCTGCAAACAGGTGCGAAAAGGGAGTGTTCAAAAAATGTCAAAGTAGGACATTGTGCTGGAGCTCAGTGGGCAAGGGACCCCATGGGATAGGATGGGGTCAAAGAGGTGAGCAGGACCATTTCATAGAGGGTCTTGTGGGTTCTGGTAAACAGTTTTGACTCTTTTTTTAAGATTATTTGTCAGAGAGAGAGAGAGAGAGTGCGTGAGCACAAGTAGGGGGTGTGGCATGCAGAGGGAGAAGCAGGCTCCCCGCTGACCAAGGAGCCCCATGCAGGACTCAGTCCCAGGACCCTGGGATCATGACCTGAGCCAAAGACAGACGCTTAACTGACTGAGCCACCCAGGCGTCCCCGCAGTTTTGATTTTTAATACAGTTGCCGTGGAAAGCCAGTCAAGGGTTTTCCAGTGGTATGAAATATGCATATGTAATTACACACATAATAGGATGCTATCCAACTGAAATCAATAACCTAAGAGCTGTGATTGTTGAGAGACTGGACAGTTACTTCTTTTTTCCTCAGATAATTTAAGATGATTTCACAGAGAAGTTTGCCTTTGAGGTGAGTCCTGAAGTACACACAAAACTTCATGTGCTGAGGGAACGGTGTGAACAAAGCTCTCAGGCAAGAAATCCTAAGATGTTGACAACTGTCTCACAGATATATTTGCTTCTTAAGGGAAAATACTTGACAAAGAAATGACTGTTCAAAGGGAATTTGTAGGTGCCAGCAGCAGGCTGAAATATTCTGGTAACTAGAGTTAGAAAGTGATGAGGTTGGGCTTTACCCCTCAAGCTACACTAATGGCAGCTGTTGACTCTGACACCCTGGAAACTGACCCTGTTGTTGTGCTTTGACATCCTGAAGGACAACATGATGCAGTAAATGTCAGGATAAAGGTGTTATGTTTCAGAGATCTGCCGAGGTCACAGGGAAAGGTCTGTACATCTTCAGACTAGAAGAAATTCTCACTAGTGAATATAAATGGGCTGCCCTCTACTGCCTTTTCTGTTTCTGTCCGTGATTATGCAACAATGCAGCCTGCATGTAGAAAGGCAGCTCAAGTGCTGGAGAAAAGGAACTGAAAGGTCTTGGCTTTAGGTTATGCTAATTACTTAGAAATAATTGAGGCCAACTTTGGTAGCTCTGTCTCAAAAGACATGCTGTGCTCTGTGCCACTAATATGGTCACAACATATAGTCCTGGATGATGATGATGATGATGATTATCATACTGTCTTTATTTTGATGTGGGATATTTTCATTGTGCTGCTTTCCTATCTTGAAAAACTTTGTCAGACAAATAAATTTGCCTAGCAATGAATACTATTTTTTGAATTGCCCAAAAGCAGAGATAAGCAAAATTTTTATGTCAAGAACCACACAATGAATGTTTTAGACTTTTGGGACCAAAGTGCAAAATTAGGGCTATTACATGAGCCAGTTACATAACAAGAAAGAAAAAAGTAATACAAGTCTACTGTTGAGAAGAATGAATTTCTTTAGGGAATAGGCATTCACTAAATTGGGGTTCAAAATCAGTGTTCCTCATCATAAAATCTATTATAAATGTTCATCTATAAAAAGCAACCTTAGCGCACAGGTAGTACTATAGGAGGCCACGGAGCTGATCTGGCCCAGTGGGTGTAGTCTACTGACCAGTGCCCTGAAGTATTTTTAACAGGTAACAACATTATTTCACATTAATAATCAAAATGTTAATAATCATCTTCATATAACAGAGTCTTTCTATGTCTTCATAAGATAGACAAGTAGTTAAGAGCATGCTTTGGAATTAGACCAATCCAGGTACAATATGTGGCTTCACTCCTTTCCAGCTTTCGGACTTTGAGAAAGTCCTCTAACATCCCTCAGTCTCAATAATCTCATTTGTAATAAGATAATCCATTCACCATTTTGAAGAGCAATTAGTGACATAGTGTGGTGCTTAAACATAGTGTACAATAGATAGTAGCTATTAATATTTTTATGTGATGCCTCTGGCCATTCATTGGAGGTATGTAATACAGGGATTATTATTTGCCCCATTACTATTACTCCTCATTGGGAGAGACTGAGGCAGAGATCAAGGAACTTAACCAACATCTGCAATGATGTCAGCTAAACCTTAGTTCTTTTATCTTATTAATTCATTTAGTAATTGTGTATTAAGGATATATGTATATGGTAGGCAGATTTCTAAGCTGACCCCCAAGAAACCAGTCTGTGGTGTGTTTACCCTCCATAATCCCCTCTTCTTGAATGTGGGCTTGGGTGGGACTTGTTAATATCAGGGATAATAACAGATTCGTTTGGGTTTCTTTATATGGAAGGTGATAGACTAGTTGCTCCCAAGATTATGTTATATAAGATTTCATAATAGTAGATTAGAGGGAGATTATCCTGCTGGCTTTGAAGAAATAAAGAGCCATGATGTGAGAAGGACAAGTGGGTAGGACTTGAAGTCAGCCTCTAGGAGCTGAGAGTGACTTGCAACAGCTAGCCAGCACGAAAATGAGGACTTCAGTCTTAAAACTGAAAGAACCTCGGTTCTGCCCACAACTGAAATGAACTTCGAAGAGGACTTGAGCTCCAAATGATAACCTAGCTCAGTCGCCACCTTGATTTCAATCTTCCCAGACCTTGAGCAGAGAACCCAGCCTTGCCAGGCTAGGAATCCCAACTTCAGAAATAGTAAGATAATAAATGTGTGTTTTATGAAATAGCAAAATTTGTAGTAATAAGTTGTGCAAAAAGAGAGAGAGAGAGAAAGAAATCTAACCAATGTACCAGGTAGTTTGCTATGTGTTGAGAATAAAATGGTGGAGAAAATAGCCCTGGTTCCTGTCCTCTCGGATTTGTGGTTGAGTGAACAAAGAGAACATCTAATGCAGTACATGTCTCTGATAAAAGTAAAAAGTGGATGTAGTGGGAGAAGGAAAAAGGTCATCTAGTCATTTTGGGGTGAGGTGATAAGGAAAGATTTTTAGGCGTGGCTAAGAAGGGAAAACTTAATAGGTTTAGCCAAGGAAATACAGGGCCTATGTCAGGGAGGATGGAGGGAGTATTCAAGTATTTCAGCCTGGGAAGTAGATGTACAAAGGTTCAGGAGAAGGCTGAGAGCACACGGTATTCAATGAATTCCAAATCCCTCATAGAGCTGTAGAGGGAATGTGGTGAGAGACAGGGTAACAAGGTAAGCAGGACAAGTTCATGAAGGGACCCAAATTCCATGCCATTGAGTTTGGACTTTCTGCTAAGGGAAATGGGAAGCCAGTGAATGGTTTGGAGTGAAAGAGTGGCAGCTTCAGATGTGTCATCATTGCATTCTGCAATTAAAAGTACAAGAGACTCATTAAGGGACAGAGTCATGGCCCAGATGACAGACTGTGGTAGTTGGAACTAGGACCATGGCAGGTAGGGTGAAACAAAAAGAGTGAAGTGCCTCCTACATTTCCACAATGTGGATATTGACTCGCCTTAGCTTCTGACATGATAGATGTGATGGTTTAGAAGGGTATAGCTAGAAATGTAAAAACTCACTCTCCCACTGCAACCTTTTTAAAAATAGGTTATAGGACCAGAATGTCTAGACTGTGGGGAGAAAAGATTGAATCAAATATTCTCCTTATCATCTCCAGTGAAGGAAGAAAACCAAAAAACTGCCTTTTTATTGGTTCGCAATGATTGTTTTTTCAGGAGAAAATGCTGTCAGTAGAGTGGTCACTCAGCTGTTTATTGATCCTTCCAGGGACTGAGAAATGATAAAACACTCTTACCTTTTTAACCTTATTGCATTCCCTTTGGCATTTTGATGAAAAGCAATTAGTTACTTCCCTTTTTCCAGTAATATCAGTTCCAAATTCAGATCAAGCTCCCTAATTAGAAGATCATAAGCTAGGGTGGAGAAGTGAATGGTCACCTGACATGCCAGAAGAAGATAAATGTCAGTGCTTTATGCAGGGGCCACTGGACACCAACTGGGAATGTTCCTGGAAAGACTTGAGTAATAATTGGGACCTACAAAATGGTATAGATGTTCTAATGAATCTATTGTTAATAATTCTTTAAATACTGAGATGCACAGTAATTTATGGTAGCAAAGGAGCTGAAAAAGCTTACAATTAGTTGATTGATGAAAAATAATACCATGGATTTTGTTACCCATCAGCTTTGGTTCCGTTGAAAGTACAATACAAATACTTACTCTTATCCCCTAAATAGGATTTGGAGTGATTATAGTCCTGAATAGGGGAATTGTTGCAGCCTTGAGCTTCATGTACAGCTATTTTGGTAAGTGACAGAGGCGAAGCCTCCAACAAGCGTATCTGAAATAAGAGGTGGTTTGACAGCCACGGAAGGCTTTGATCATGTGATAAATGAGTCAATAGGAAGAAATCTCTGAGGTGAGAGAGCTATAGTTCTATCAATTATGTTGCTCTATAAATCAGGAGAAGTGGGGAAGGAGCCAGAGGTTGCTTCTCAGCTTCCTGCCAGATGTATTTTGAAGGGGAAAGCCTCAGCTGCATTCCAGGATTGTGTAGCACAGATGAACTCTGAGCCAAAGCATGCTGATGCAGGTAGGAGGACTAAAAAAATACTGATGTGTTTCCTCAATCTTCTATATGAAACAGTCTGTGGCAGGGAGATTTCTGATGCAGACTGAACAAAACAAATAAGGAAACTCAGTTACAAACCCTCTCCTTTCAACGTCAATCTAAAACCCACAGCCAAAGTCACGTATTTTGTTTAACACCTCTCAAACTAGTCACTCACTGATGATGGTTGAGACCAAAAGGGACTTGAAATTGCAGAAGCATAGTGTCTCTCACAGGGGACTGTCTCCTCAATTAAGTCTCTGTGGGTTTTTTATTACTAAAATGAAAGGGGTTGAAAAAATGACCCTTTAGTGAACCAAGAAAAAGTGGTGGCACAGACACCTCTTTTTCTCACCCTCATCCTGGATAGGATTCAGCAAGCCCAAGCTTCAAAGTCTAGGAAATCTCACAGGAACAATTACTCTGACAAGATTTCTAACACCAAGATCAATCTGAGTAAACTCTCCCTAAGCATTTTCATTATGGAATGCTAAACTGCTACAAGTCGAGCCCCTGGTTTTCTGAGCTGGAGCAC
Organism: Halichoerus grypus; assembly: GCF_964656455.1. Lineage (NCBI taxonomy): Eukaryota > Metazoa > Chordata > Mammalia > Carnivora > Phocidae > Halichoerus > Halichoerus grypus. The sequence goes on along the minus strand of NC_135721.1, from coordinate 66,341,320 downwards.
ATTCCCTGACTTACCTGACTGTTACTTACTGGCTTAACCCCCCTCTCTGGGGAGACAAGGAAGGAATCCGTTCTAAGATGCCATAGAAAATGTTTAGCTCCTGGACCTTTGTCATCTTTATAAATCACAGTCTCCCACCTGCCCCACAACCAGATCCTACCAATATATTTTTTCTTTATTAGGTCAAAATAGGTATAAAAAGTCAATTAATTGGTGTTAGGATTCACATAAAGAAGGGACCAAATTTTCCAAAATGCTCTTAATCTGTACACGACTAGCCACAAAATGAAATAATACCGAATACCTCACGTCCATGGGCACATTGTGAATACTGATCTTAAATTACTATACTATACTGCCCTCCTAGAACCATCTACAGTGGGATGTCCTTTGATAAAGAGAAGATGAAAGAGATAAGGCTTTAGATCAGTTAGAAATGCATGTTTTTGGCAGTTAGAGAAAACCATGGTGGCTTACAGAAAAATGTTTTCATTTTTTTGTTCTTCTGATGTGTTGTCCAGATCCAGTCAACAGCTGGCATTGGAATGCTAAACTGCTACAAACCCCTGGTTTTCTGAGTTGGGTTCAACAATGTCAGATCAACATCCTTGTGATTGTCTTGACCTTTCCTCATCTCAGAAGATGGCTGCTTGGGCGCCTGTGTGGCTCAGTTGGTTAAGCATCTGCCTTGGGCTCAGGTCATCATCCCAGGGTTCTGGGATTGAGCCCCACATCAGGCTCCCTGCTCACTGGGGTCTGCTGCTCCCTCTCCCTTTGTGCTCATTCTCTCTCTCAAGTAAATAAATTAAAAAGTATTTTGAAAGGGGAAAAAAAAAAAAGATGGCTGCTTATATTAGTTTCCTAGGGCTGCCAGAAAAAGCTATCATAAACTGGGTGGCTCAAATAACAAATTTATTTTCTCAAAATTCTGGAGACCACAAGTCAGATCAAGATATCAGGAGGGTGTGCTTCTACTAAGGCCTCTTTCCTTAGTTTGTAAATGGATGTATCTCCACGTGGTCTTTCCTCTGTGTGTATCTGGGTCCTAATCTCTTCTTACAAGGACACCAGTCATATTGCATGAGAGCCTACTGTCATGGCCACATTTTCCTTTAATTATCTCTTGGAAGACTCTGAGGTTTTAAGGTTTAGGACTTAAACATGTGAATTTGTGGGGAAACAAAATTGAGACCATAACACTGCTGAAGCTTAAACTCCTGGATGGGAGAAAGGACCATACTATCCAGATCTCCCCTCTTTGAAGCCCTCTCCACCAGCAGGCTCATGGCCCAGACAGAAGTGGAACACATGAACCATCTCTAGATAAAAGGGAGGCTAGGAAGGGGAGCGGAAAAATAGGTTATTAGTTTAGCTCAATTAGTCGATTGCTTGGGGTTGGGTTCTTCAATTACTTATACAAAATCCAGTTTTAATAGAAGAAGATGGGAGCATACATATTGTATATGTAAATAAGAGAGTTGGTTTCAGGGGTGGAAAAAAAATAGAGACATGAAAAGGCAGGAAAGATTTCACTCTCTGAACTTGTTTAATTTCAATCTATTCTGGGGTTAGGGGTACAGGTAGAGCTGATACTAGACACAATTATAAAGGGTCATTGGTCTTTCTTCTATTTCCCTTCCCATCCCTCCCCACGACTTCCTAGGAGCTCCATGACAACGAATTTTCTGCGTGTCCTCCAGGTGAAGCTTACTCTGAGGAGAGCATCTGCTATCAGCGTGGACTCTCTATAGTACCCAGTGTGAATAAATTTAAGTTATTGCAATGCCCCTTTGAAGGAGATTGCGTATTTTTAAGCTTTCGTTTATAATGAAAGGCTTTGCTCACAATTCCAGGGATCTCAGGCACTGGTACACAAATGAGGGAGCTTTAGGGTCAGAACAACTAGAAATCACCCTGAATCGGTGGCTGACTTTAGAGATGGCTATGGACCCTGCTTATTCAGAAGGTTGGCACTGAATATTGGCTTGAAATCTGGCAGCCCTAAAATATTACATCTTGGTTGGGTCATTTTATTTGTTTTTTGTTTTGTTTTGTTTTATTGCTGTGTAACAAATTACCATAAATACAGCAGTTTGAAACACCGTCACTTACTATGTATAGGTTCAGTAGGTGAGCTGTCTGTTGTAGATTTGTCATCTTATGGTCTCACAGGCTTGAAATCAAAATGTTAGCCAGGCTGCACTCTGATCTGGAGAATCTGGGAAAGAATCTGCTTTCAAGCTCACTGCTTGTGAGCAGAATTTATTTGCTTGTGGCTGTAGGACTGAGGTCGTCATTTTCTTACTGGCTATTATCATGGGTGTTATTGTCAGCCCCTAAAAGCCACTCCTAGGTCCATGCCACATGGCCCCCTCCATCTTCAAGCCAGTTTTAAATCTCCCTTGAGATTGCATCTCTGACTACTTCTGCTATCAGCCCCAGAAAACTCTCTCCTTTTAAAGGGATCACATGATTTGATTAGGGCAGATAATCTATTTTCAAGTAAACCAATTAACCTGAATTACATCTAAAAAATTCTTTTGAGGGCGCCTGGGTGGCTCAGATCACAATCCCAGGGTCCTGGGATGGAGTCCCGCATCAGACTCCTTGCTCAGCAGGGAGCCTGCTTCTCTCTCTGCCTGCAGCTCCCACTGCTTGTGCTCTCTCTCTCTAACAAATAAATAATAAAAAATAAAATGTTGAAAAAAAATAAAAATTAAAAAAAATATATTTTTGGCCATGTGACATAACATAATCAGAGGAATAACACCAGGGGACAGAGATCATAGGGGACATCTTAAAATTATGCTCACTACAGTCCTCTCTCCCTGAGGGAATGTCCAAGAAGTGTCTGCCTTTTTGTTGTTTTTTTTGTCTTTGGTTTGTGTGTGCGTGTGTGTTTTGTTTTTGTTTTTGGCTTTTTCATCAGTGGTAAGGTAGAGGAGCTAAAAGTAGTATACACAGATTTGATTAACCCAATGGTTTAGTTCAGGGATGAGCCTTTTGAGAGAGTTAAATCCTGTGAAAGAGGGAGGAAGTGAGTTAGAACTTAAAAGCTCTGTGAAAATGAGAAAGGAACCATGTTTGTTTTGTTCATTCTCACCTTCCCAGTGCATAATCTAGTAAATCATAGAGTAAGCACTCAGCAACTATTTGTTAAATAAATAGACTGTGTGTTAGTTAATTCTGTTTTGTTAATAAACACTCATCCAGTAATACTCACTTCTTATAACAAGCTTCTTCTAATTACCTTGATGTTGGCATTGTATTTTCTCCTGATGGATCTTTGTAAAACAGAGAGCGACTGAAAATACACAATTGTGTTAAAACCTCTCAGAGATGGACATAAATCCCATCAAACCGTATGGTCAGTCCTGTAACCATGGGATGGGAAAGGTTAGTCCCTCTACTGGAAGGAACTCCAGCATCATATGACAAAAGATAGGGTGAGTAATCCTAATATGGGAAGAGGGCAGCTTAGCTGGCAACAATGATGCAGTCTATTACAGACTATCCTTAATCTATTGCTTGATAATTGTCCCTGCTCCTGTGTTAGCAGACTTGCTAAGGTTTGGCCTATAATGAAAGTTCATACAGGTAGGAAGGGTAGGTGAGCAAGGTTTTCCTACTTTGCCAGTCTGAGCTGTCTCTTCTGGGTGCTCTTAGACTCCGTGGACAGCATACTAGGCATACAGCAAAATTCCTTAAATTTTGAATGCCCCATTTGGCCAGCCTCACTGCAACACCTAGAGGTCCTCCATGCTAGGGTTTTGGTTTTTTTTCCTTTTTTTTTTTTTTTTAAGAAAACAATTTCATTTTCCTCATTCTCTAGAGACCCCCAGATACTATCACCTAATCCATGAATTTTACATAGATTTGATTTCTCACTGTTAAGATATACTTCAAACCTAATCTAATTGCAATAATATTAATTTTAACTCAAAGATTACAAATACTGTTTTGTAAAGGAAATGTATATGTGTAGCTCAATCTGTTTTTCCTTAAATAAGTATATATCTTTTCCCTTCTTACATTCAGGCAACATTAGTCTTAAATTATAGCAACATATAGTGAAAAAATATTGTTTTCTTTTAATGTGTGTTCATTTCTCAAACTTAGAGGAAAAGTTGTGGAAATAACATTTTAGTCAATAGATTGCTAACATATTATACTATGTCTTGCACCTTGGGTCATGTGATGTATGGAAAATTACTTAGCTATTAGTCTTTAGTAGAAGCCAAATGAATAATGAGAATTGGTAATTCATCTTATTTTCAAGGATTTTCAGCACCATCTGTGTCCTTGGGGCCACTTTTGCAAATATTACACTTTACTGTTTCCTGATCCAAAGCGACAAGAGGCTTTCTTTATTTTTTTTATTTTTATTTTTTTTTAAGTCTAAAATTTAAAAGAGGATTGAGGCTTGGCTGAGCTATGCATCTATAAAGATAGGTAGGCAGAACCATAACCATGTGTTTGCGTTTCTTTTCAAAAGTGACAGCTAGAACAAGGGCTCTGTTTTCCTCTCCCTGTGTAGTTTCCAAAGGGCCCTAGGCAACTGCGGTCATTCTACTATCAAAGAAAAAGCTGAGGGCCAGCTTTACCTCTCCCCTTTCTCTTGGTCCTTGGTCTTGATGAGCCACCTCCTGCCATAAAGAGAAAAGTAAAACTTCTCATCCTCCTGTTTTTCTGACAGGCACCGATATTACTGTTTTGTTTCTGTTAGTTGGCGATCCCCAGTCTGCTAAAATCCTTACTGAGAAAAGAAACGACAAATTAATGAAGTAGGTGGAAGAATATTCATAAGGATGGCTTTCAGAAGAGCGTCAGAAGCGTGTAGTTGTCCTGGCTGTACCATCTACCCTGACGGTTTCATACCACCTCCAGATTTAAAGAAAATCATCCCTTGATGTCTCCTGTACACAGTGTTTTCTTGCCTCTCAGGTTTATTACAGTTAACGTGATCCTTCTTACTCTTGAAGAGATTGGAATGAAGGGTAAAGGGGGAACTGAATTAAGCAACAGCATTGTGTGACAAACAAGCTAGCTGTTAACCCAGCCTTATTCTGTTTCTTCCTGAGCACACAAGTCACATTTTCCAGACGTGCTTGCAGTTAGGTATAAATCTTGAGTTGCAGCAAATGGAATATGAGCATAAATTAATGGTGCCACTGTCTAGAGACATGTCATAAAACTCATATTAGCCATCCTTCACTAGTGGGATGACGATGAACATTATCATCTTGGACACCACATGGTGAAGACGGTGAAGTTAAAAGATGGAAGGAGGCTGAGTACCTGAACCACTACTTGAAAAAGTATCCTCTGCTGATCAAGAACTCCTATTTTGGACTTTATCTGAATTTATATAGAATAAATTACTGTGTTGGAACCATTATATGTTTTGGACTTTGTTACTGAATTTCTTGATACATAAACAATTATATTGTCTCCTCAGATGGAAGAATACACAAAACATTTAATGTGTACAAGTCTTTAAAGAATATGATGAAGGGAATGGGACAGATGGAGAAGAACTAGGGATAGTTACCAAGTAGTTACGTACCTAAATCTGAACTGTCAACAGTTAGCATGGAAGATTCTTCATTGCTACCCACTGAGGTTTACAGATTCTTAATCAATGAATGTACTCAAGCCTTGAAATAACTACAAACTTGACCAACTTTGATAGCTTTTCAGTAGGCCGTGCAGATTCCCGACTCCCGGAAACTATATAAATAATATTTTAAACCACTAATTTTGAGTTAATTTGTTACAAAGTAATACAAAAGTACTACAGGTTACATCTACTAAAGCTGAATGTATATACCCTATCACTCAGTTCTTATAGCCATCAAAAATGCAAATATAGATGTTCGCAAATGACATAAGATTGTCCATGGCAGCACACTGAAAATTCCTCAAATTTCCATTATATTAAATGACCACCAAATATAATGGATAAGTAAATTCTGATGCATTCACAAAATAGAAAATTAGGCAGAATTGAAAATGACCAATAATACAACTAAACACAACATGATTCACAAAGAAGCTGAGTACTAAAGAGAACCTAATGTGTCATTTAATTTATATAAAATAATCTGTTTTCTAATCCATATAATGTCATTTGGGTTACCCTTAGTGATAGAAATCTATTTTAATGATGTTATTGTGGGGCATTCATCAAACTGTTTGCTATAAAGCTATTAGAATGAATTAGGGGGTATGCGTTGTTAATGCAGAAAGATGTTCACTCTAAGCTTCTCAGTGAGAAGTTTGGTTTTAATTTTATGTTTCTGTGTTAATTTGATTTTAGTATCTTAAGTCAGAAGTCATGCTTCTTATTCAATAGCACTCATTGTATACCATAAGACTGGTCCACAGTCAGAACTGAAATATTCATTTACTGAATTAAATTAAAGAAGCCACAAGAGAATCTATCCCAATCCATATATTTTAATACAGGTCTTAGAGAAGGGCATTTCTGTGTGCTAGCAGGTTGTACAAATAGAGACAGAACTGAAAATGGTGTGTATTCTTGTGTGTGCATTGTGTGGTGTTGAGCTACATATTAGAATCAGGTTTAGGGACATTAAATGTAAGGGAGAGATGCAATTGAGAAGGGACAATAAAGGTAATGTCTCCAGTTAGTTAATAGTCTGTGGATATTTTTTTTTTTTGTCAATTGAACAGTGTGTTAATTTTGTTAGACATTTTGTCTGATACGTAGGCTCCTTCTCTGATTGTGTGAAGGTCACATAAACCCTGACGCGTTCACAGTGAGGAGACAACCTGCCAGGCCCTTCGCAGCCCAGGCAGGTGGTTGGTGACAGGATGCCTGGTGATCTGAAGCCTAGAATTGCAATTGGTTACTGATTCTGCATGCAAGGCTCAAGGTTTGGATTTTGTATTTCCTGCCTAGGAATAACTTTACAAACATAAGGAATACTGGAATAATCCATAATAGTTTTAAGCAGTTCTTTTGTTGTTGTTGCCTTTTGTATATGTATGTGCATGTGGTATGCTTTAAACATCAGCAGCTCTTTGTTGTTGCAAAACAATATTGACAACTATCCTCTTAAATGTAATAACACCAACTCAGCTGTCTCAGTGGAAACAAAACTGTTTACAAATGCCAAAATGTAAATAAAGATGAGGGAGGCTGAGTAGGAAGAAGGGAGCAGGAGGAGAGGAGTTTTTAAAAATTACGTTCTCAAAATTAAAAGTCAGGACTTCCCCTATTACGAAATAACAGTTAGTTTGATGTTTTATGCTAATTAATTTATGTAATATAAGAGGAATTAATAAACTGGCATTGGATCTAGAAGCTTTGACTAACATAAAAATGGAAAGACAGCAAGTGAATAATTAATATCTAGAGTGTAGATTACCCAGGCTTTTACTTTGTCTTCTCTCTTCTCCTGGGATTTTAGGCATTTACCACATAACTATAAGAATATAGCCAAAATTAAAAAAAAAAAAAAGGATTGAAGCTCAAATGAGTTCTATTTATCTGCTTGCTGGGATCTATTTTAGAAAGTGAAGTAAGGGGTATCTCAAAGCAGTTTACTAAATTGGAGGATTATCTATAGATCTGTAACTGAGTTTTTTTGCTTTCACACTCCAATTTACCGTTAAGTGTAGTTTTAAAAATTATTATGTGAAAAGGCTGACCAAATTATTTACCACTTTTTATTTCAGGTTTTATAGATCAGGGAGAAAAGATGGGGAGGCCTAATGAAATAGTCTTTTTAAGGAAGTGTTTCTCAGTGAAACTGGGGGGGTGGGCAGGGAGGGAAGGAAGTGAACGATAGGAAGGTACATTTGTGAATACAACAGTAGATGAGTTTGGCAGGGTGCTCCCTGCAAGGTTAAGTGTGGAGTGAAGCTAAGCCCTAATGCTAGGGTACAGTGTATCACAAAGGGCTCACTTGCAGAGCCCTGAGATAAATTCTGGTGGGCATTCCAAGGGGTTTATAAATCTCTAATTATGATTGAGAATTTAACTAACTTACAATACAGAGGAGCACTGTATCTCCACTGAAAATGGAGCTTTGATACAGAGATCAGGTATCCAGGCAGTCAAAGTAAGAGGTCTTAGCTTCCTAATTGCAAACCAACCAATTCTGAAAAGGACTAAAGTAGCCACAGTGGCCCTGGCATTACATAATGTGGCATGATAGAAAAAAGATGAGATGCTGAGTGACAAGTGTTCAAGGACTTATCTTCTCTTCCTACTCCTTATTGTGCCCTTTCTTGGACAGAAGTTCTTGTTCACTGGAGCACATTCTGGATTTCTTCCAAGTTATACAGAATCAGTGTCCTGAGAAATGGGGAAATAGAATCCAGAGAGTCGAAATTGATGTACAAAATAAGAAGCTGAGATGGGAGAGAAAGGGAGAGGAGAAGCAAATAACTTTGAAGACTGAGTGAGGGAGAAGTCGGGAGAGGTTTAAAGAATGTCACAATGAAGGAGCATTGTCATGCCTGTAAGAGCTGTTAAAAATGAGTTGGAAAAATGTTTCAGAAGTGTGGAAATGAAAAGAGTAATTAAAAGGTGAACCTGTAGGTATGGAAATTGAATTAGAGGAGTTGGATGAATGATACATAGGTGAGCAGCTTATAACTGACTACGTCAAACTTGTGGAGTAGTTTGGGGGGAAAAAAAGAGTATTCAATATAACATGGGAAAGAAGTTTTGGATTGTATATATGGTCTGATCGTTGTATGAAATTAGGGCAATACAGTTAACTTCTGGGACCACCAGTTTTCTCATTAGTTACGTGGGATAATAATAATCACATGAAAATAAGCACACTAGCACAGTGCCCAGCACATGCTGGTTTAAACAAAAAGAAGAAAAGGAAAAAGAAGCCTTCCTATACCTAAGACTTCTATCAACAAATACTCTTTGTCAGGATTGTTGTTTCAATGACATCTATGATCTATAGCTGATAAGTAATTATTAAGTATCTGAGGAGATTTTAACACTGAGACATTTGTAAAATGTAATCATTTGGTGAGGAATAATAATCTTTATTATACAGCACATCTCTTAAGAGTGGTTTACTAAACCATTAAAAGGACAAAAGTCTTAGCAACTGCAGGTTTGCAAATATAAGACAAATTACTTGATTCTTTAAACAAATATTCTTAGTCCCATCCCTATTCCATGTACCTACTTTATCTATTTCCTAGTCTGAGTTGACTAGTGCTTTTAAATTTTAGAATTCTTAATTTTAAGGGTCATAGAAAAGGTGATGTTAGGCCATATTATAGCACATGAGAAAGGGATGTCAGAAAGTAGTTGGCAGAACTCACAGCCTGAATGTAAACTCTATGAGGTCAGGGACATTTTTCTGCTTTTCCCTCCTGATCTATTTTTAGTGCCTAGAACAAGGCCTAGCCACAAATAGGTACTTGATAAATATTTGTTAAGAGGATTAATGAATAAATGGGTTAATCATAGCGTTCCCTTGGACATTGTCCAATTTTGTTATCCTATATTTTGATCGATATTTTTCTAAACTTAGCTCTTCATAGAACAGCACCTGTCTAACAAATGTAATGGGAGCCATATATATAACTTTAAATTTTCTAGTAACCACATTAAAGAAATGAAATAAACTGGTAAAATTAATTATAGTAACATATTTCATTTATCTCAGTATATCCAAAATACTATTTCAACAGGCAATCAATATAATAATGAGGTATTTTATATATATTTTTGGTGCTCTTTTAAATCTTTTGTGTATTTCGCACTTAAAGCACATTCAGACAAGCTGCATTTTAAGCACTGTATGTTAGTAGTATATTGGGCATTGAACTTTTAGAACAGTTAAAACCTGATTTGAAAGAAAGAAACTCAGGGCGCCTGGGTGGCTCAGTCGTTAAGCGTCTGCCTTCGGCTCAGGTCATGATCCCAGGGTCCTGGGATCGAGCCCCGCATTGGGCTCCCCGCTCGGCGGGAAGCCTGCTTCTCCCTCTCCCACTCCCCCTGCTTGTGTTTCTGCTCTCTCTCTCTCTCTCTCTGTCAAATAAATAAATAAAATCTTTAAAAAAAAAAAAAAAAGAAAGAAACTCAAAGCAAAATGTTAGATTTAAAATAAGACAAGTAGTTAATAGAGAAAAGCATGAAATTCAAAGTTAGGCAGAGCTTTTGAATCCTATTTACTAGCTATGTGACTTTGAACAAGATAATCCAATGAGTCTGTTTTCTCATGTGAAAAATAGAAATAATCATCTAGATCTTGATGAATTTTTGGTTATCTTAGAAACAATGTGGAAGTTCTCCTATAGGGTCTGACACATAGTAGGTGTTCAATAAAGATTATGAACAGTTGCCATATTATAATTATTTAATATATTTTTATGCTTCTCAAATAGCTTGTAATTTAAAAATGAGATTACACCTTCTTTTTAAATGGAAACAAAGCATGACCCCATTACTGGGTTATATAATAGGTGTTAGCCCTATCAAATTTTCTCCTATTATTATTGAATGTTTATCACAGGATAAATTCATATGTCCCACAAAAAGTCCTCCTATGACTTACGCCTTACTGTCATGGGCCTGAGGATACCCCTGGGTTTCATGCGCTACCAGTACAGTACTCTCCTGGTGTTTTGCCTCCATGACTGTCATGACCGCTCCAATACCCACTTTTCAGAGAAAGAAACTTGACTTGAGAATCACAGAGGCAGTCCAAATATTCTCCACAATGGAGAAAAAAAATTTTTTTGAACATGTAAGCACCTAGAAATTTATCACCCACTAGTTTCTCTGAAAATTAAATTACTCATAAATGTACTCCAGCTAGGAGAAGACCGAGTGATAGTTTGAGACAAACATAATATACAAGAAGTAACAAGCAAATAGAGAGGCTTTGAAATGAAGTTTAATTGTTGGATAAAGATTTAAAAATAAAGAACTATAATTCATAGATAATAATGCAAAGTAAAAATCAGTAACTTTAAAAACTAATAAGTGGGGCATTGGTAAGAGGAGAAAATAAGTAAAAGTGTGCTAATAGTCTTAGGTCAAGTAAAGAAGGGGTTCTAAATAATCATTATTTTTTGACATTAATATGAAACTGTTTTCAAATGATAGCTATAAGTTTGAATACTAACATTAGTAGGATATAAATAAAAACTAAAACATCCAATATAGCAGAAGATAAAAAAAAAAAACATGATTAATACAAGCAATAATAAATTTTAAAGAAACATAATAGACATTGAAAAAAAAAGATACTGTACCAGAATCTGACTAAACTCCTTATCTTTTTCTTCTGGGCACATGAGTAGACTCCATTTTCCATATTTCTGTGCAGTTTGCTGTAGGCATGTGACTTCTAGACAATAAGGCATAAAAAAAAACCAAAGCCGTATATGTCACTTCCAGGAATGGTGCCAAAAATTCCCTCATGAAGTCCCCTTGATACTTTGTTGTTGTTTCCTCAGACTAGATAGAGATGACTATGACAACTTGCACTTGATTCACTGAAGAAAGCAAAACCTCTATTAATGAGTCCTTTAATGATTCTATGGAGCAGCCCTCTGCTCCTTGCTACTTGGGACTACTCAAGACTATTACATGAGAAATAAATTTTATTACATTTAAAATATTAGACCATGCTTTTGTCTGTTTATATACAACTAGCAGTTACTTTGCTAATATTATGGCTGAAATAAAACCAAATACAGTAATGACTATAATAAACATAAATGGAGTAAATTTCCCAAATCAGCCAGATTTAGGAAAATATAATATTGCTTGTTGTGATTGACTTTCCTGGGTCTGGGGGAGCAGGTCACATTTTGAAAGTTTATTTATGTGTGAGAGAGGGAGGCAGGTTTTCTCGGAAGGAAATGTATACTTCAGCTATCAGTGATCCTGTGGCAGGAAATACTGCAGGACTAGGCGGTTTTATTCCTTTTTTTATCCTTTTGATTGATATTAGATTATATTTTTAATCTAGTTTCTATACTTCTTAATTGTGTTTAAAACAGCCGTATCACCTGCAATAAATATTAAAGGGGATCCTCTAAGCAAAGAGAAAGCCCAAAGTAACACAGACCAGAAAGGAACAGAGACAATATACAGAAAAAGTGACTTTACAGGTAATACAATGGCACTAAATTCATATCTTTTAGTAGTTACTCTGAATGTAAATGGGCTAAATGCTCCAATCAGAAGACACAGGGTATCAGATTGGATAAGAAAAGCAAGACCTGTCTGCAAGAGACTCATTTTAGACCCAAGACACCTCCAAATTGAAAGTGAGGGGGTGGAAAACCATGTATCATGCTAATGGACATCAAAAGAAAGCTGGAGTGGCAATCCTTATATCAGACAAATTAGACATTAAAACAAAAACTGTAATAGAAGATGAGGAAGGACACTAGATTATAATTAAAGTTTCTACCCAATAAGATTGAACAGTTATAAATATTTATGCCCCAACAGGGGGGCAACCAATTATATAAACCAATTAATAACAAAATTAAAGAAACACGTCATTAATAATAAAATAATAGCAAGGAACTTTAACATCCCCCCTCACCACAATGGACATATCATCTAAGTAGAGGATCAGCAAAGAAACAAGGGCTTTGAATGGCACACTGGACCAGATGGATTTCACAGATATATTCAGAGCATTTCATCCTAAAGCGGTAGAATACACATTGTTCTTGAGCACGCATGGAACATTGTCCAAAATAGATTATATACTGGGTTACAAATCAGGTCTCAGCCAGTACCAAAAGATTGGGATCATTCTCTGCATATTTCCAGACCACAATGCTTTGAAACTCGAACTTAATCACAAGAGGAAATTTGTAAGGAACTCAAATACATGGAGGTTAAAGCACATCCTACAAAAGAATTAATGGTCCAATAAGGAAATTAAGAATTTAAAAAATTAATGGAAATAAATGAAAATGAAAACACAACTGTTCAAAACCTTTGGGATGTAGGAAAGGTGGGCCTAAGAGGGAAGTATATAGCAATACAAGCCTTTCTCAAGAAACGAGAAAGGTCTCAAATACATAACCTAACCTTACATCTAAAGGAGCTGGAGAAAGAACAGTAAATAAAGCCTAAACTCAGCAGGAGAAGGGAAATAATAAAGATCAGAGTAGAAATCAATGAAATAGAAACCAAAAGAACAGTAGAACAGCTCAACAAAACTAAGAGCTGGTTCGCTGAAAAAATTAATAAGATCGGGGCGCCTGGGTGACTCTGTCGTTAAGCATCTGCCTTCAGCTCAGGTCATGATCCCAGGGTCCTGGGATCGAGCCCCGCATTGGGCTCCCTGCTCTGCGGAAAGCCTGCTTCTCCCTCTCCCACTCCCCCTGCTTGTGTTCCCTCTCTTGCTGTGTCTCTCTCTGTCAAAAAATAAAATCTTAAAAAAAAATAAATCAGATCAATAATCGCCTGGCCAGACTTACCAAAAAGAAAAGAGAAAGGATCCAAATAAATACAGTCATGAATTGAAAGAGGAGAGATCACAGCCAACACTGAAGAAATACAATTATAAGAATATATTATGAGCAACTATATGCCAACAAATTAGGCTCTCTGGAAGAAATGGATGCATCCCTAGAGACTTAGAAACTACCAAAACTGAAACAGGAAGAAATAGAAAACCTGAACAGACCCCTAGCCAGCAAGGAAATTGAATCAGTAATCAAAAATCTTGCAACAAACAAGAGCCCAGGGCTGGATGGCTTCCCAGGGGAAATCTACCAAACACTTAAAGAAGAATGAATACCTATTCTTCTGAAGCTGTTTCAAAAAATAGAAATGGAAGGAAAACTTCCAAACTCGTTTTATGAGGCCACCATTACCTTGATCCCAAAACCAGACAAAGACCCCATCAAAAAGGAGAATTACAGACCAATATCCCTGATGAACATGGATGCAAAAATTCTCACCAAAATACTAGCCAATAGGATCCAACAGTCCATTAAAAGGATTATTCACCACAACCCAGTGGGATTTATTTCTGGGCTGCAACAGTGTTTCAACAACCGCAAATCAATCAATGTGATACACTAAATAAAAGAAAGGACAAGAACCATATGATCCTCTCAATAGATACAGAAAAAGCATTTGACAAAGTACAACATCCTTTCTTGATTAAACTCTTCACAATGTAGGGATAGAGGGAACATACCTCAATATCGTAGAAGCTATCTACGAAAAGCCCACAGTGGGTATCGTTCTCAATGGGGAAAAACTGAGAGCTTTCCCCCTAAGGTCAGGAATATGGCAGGGATGTCCACTAACACCACTACTGTTCAACATAGTACTAGAAATCCTAGCCTCAGCAATCAGACAGCAAGAAGAAATAAAAGGCATTCAAATTGGCAAAGAAGTCAAACTCTCACTATTTGAAGATGACATGATACTTTATGTGGAAAACCCAAAAGACCCCACCCCAAAATTGCTAGAACTCATACAGATATTCAGCAAAGTGGCAGGATATAAAATCAATGCATGGAAATCAGTTGCATTTCTATACACTAATAATGAGACAGAAGAAAGAGAAATTAAGGAGTCGATCCCATTTACAACTGCACCCAAAACCGTGAGATACCTAGGAATAAACCTAACCAAAGGGGCAAGGGTCTGTACTCAGAATACTATAGAACACTCATGAAAGAAACAGAGGAAGACACAAAGAAATGGAAAAACATTTCATGCTCATGGATTGGAAGAACAGATACTGTTAAAATGTCTATGCTACCCGAAGTAATTTACAGATTTAATGCCATCCCTAACAAAATACTGTCAACATTTTTCACAGAGTTGGAACAAACAACCCTAAAATTTGTATGGAAACAGAAAAGACCCCAAATAGCCAAAGGAATGTTGAAAAAGAAAACCAAAGCTGGTGGCATCACAATCACGGACTTCAAGCTCTATTACAAAGCTGTAATCAACAAGACAGTATGATACTGGCACAAACACAGACACATAGATCGATGGAACAGAATAGAGAGCCCAGAAATGGACCCTCAACTCTATGGTCAACTAATCTTTGACAAAGCAGGAAAGAATATCCAATGGAAAAGATAGTCTCTTCAACAAATGCTGCTGCGAAAATTGGACAGCCACATGCAGAAGAATGAAACTGGACCATTTCCTTACACCATTCACAAAACTAGACTCACAATGGATGAAAGACCTAAATGTGAGACAGGAATCCATCAAAATCCTAGAGGAGATCACAGGCAACAACCTCTGTGACCTCAGTTGCAGCAACTTCTTGATAGACACATCTCCAAAGACAAGGGAAGCAAAGGCAAAAACGAACTATTGGCACTTCATCAATATAAAAAGCTTTCACACAGCAAAGGAAATAGTCAACAAAACCAAAAGAAAACTGACAGAATGGGAGAAGATATTTGCAAATGTCTTATCATATAAAGAGCTAGTATCCCAAGTCTATAGAGAACTTACTAAACTCAACATCCAAAGAACAAATAATCCAACCAAGAAATGGGCAGAAGACATGAACAGACATTTCTCCGAAGAAGACATCCAAATGGCCAACAGACACATGAAAAAAATGTTCCTCATCACTCAGCATCAGGGAAATACAAATCAAAACCACAATGAAATACCACCTCACACCAGTCAGAATGTCTAAAATTAACAAGTCAGGAAACAATAGATATTGGTGAGGATGTGGAGAAAGGGAAACCCTCTTACACTGTTGGTGGGAATGCAAGCTGACATAGCTACTCTGGAAAACAGTATGGAGCGTCCTCAAAAAGTTGAAAATAGAGCTACCGTATGACCCAGCAATTGCACTACTAGGTATTTACCCCAAAGATACAAATGTATTGATCTGAAGGGGCACCTGCACCCCAATGTTTATAGCAGCAATATCCACAATAGCCAAACTATGGAAAGAGCCCAGATGTCCATTGACAGATGAATGGATAAAGATGTAGTACACATATATACACAGTGGAGTACTACTCTGCTATCAAAGAGAATTAAATTTTGCCATTTACAATGATGTGGATGGAACTAGAAGTTATTATGCTAAGTGAAATAAGTCAATCAGAGAAAGGTAATTATCATATCTCATGTGGAATTGAAGAAACAAAACAGAGGATCATAGGGGAAGAGAGGAAAAAATAAAACAAGATGAAATCCTAGAGGGAGACAAACCATAAGAGATTCTTAATCATAGAAAACAGAGGGTTGCTGGAGGGGCAGGTGGTGGGGGGATGGGGTAACTGGGTGATGGACATTAAGGAGGGCAGGTGTTGTAATGAACACTGGGTATTATATAACACTGATGAATCATTGACCTCTACCTCTGAAACAAATAACACATTATATGTTAATTAATTGCATTTAAATTTTAAAAAATTAAAAAACAAGCACATGAAAAAAAATTCATATCATTTTGTTTTTGCATGGCATTTTGGGACTCTCTCTAAATATCCAGTGTTGTCCTTCAGTCTTCAGCTGAGTTAGTTTTATCTTTTTAAATCATTATTTTTTTTCAAATCATATTTAATTTCTAAGAGCTCCACTGCTTTCGTAACATCAAGATCTTGTTTTACAAATCTTAGAACACAAATTTTAATTATTTAAAAACAATAGACTTGGTGTTATTTGACTTTGATGGCTTTCTTTCATGCTGTTGTTTCCTTTAAACGTTTGGTGAAACATCTTTGTCATCTGTCCATTGTATAAGGTTTGTAATAGAGTGGTGTATTTTTCTGGAATGTGTATTCATATCATCAGTAAATATTCTCAGTTTCATTGGCAATACATTAAGATTCTGATAAAATTTTGAGCTTCTGTGAAAGAACACGGTTGGAACATGTGATCAGGTCATCTTTCTTTTTGGGATGAGCTCAGTTAGGTTTCTCAATTTGAGACATCTTTTAGCTTCCGTTTGGCTCCAACATTTGCTTTGGGAATATCCAACAGCAGACTCACTACTTTATTCAGAAACCTATTCTGTGTTTAGCTGGCAGGAAAACATCAAAACCAGCAGCACTGAGAGTAGGAGACTGTTGCAAATGTTCCACAGACCTTTAATCAATTATCTAACTGACCACTCAGCTCTGGCTTCCAGCCTCTGCTGCACCTAATTGGGATAATTCCAGGTTTCTGACAGGAAAATAGCTTTTGAGTGGTCCTGTCTTTAATTATTTTGTATTGTAGTTTATCATCCAAGTTGGGGTCCACTGTTGATATATTTTTCCTCTGTTTTATCTATAAAAGTTCTTAAGTTCTTTGCTATGTCTAGTATAGTTTTGTTTTCCTATGGACTTACTTTATTTTGTGTATTTTCTATCATTTTAAACTGATTGGGGATAGATGGAAGGTAAACATAAATGCTCATTTGCCTTTCCCTTTTCACCATAGAGTTCAGGTATTTCTTGGATTTAATCATATGTTAGTTTTCAGTCTCAAAATGCTTAAAATCCTTACTCTTACGATTAGATCTGAGGTGATAAATGACACCTGTGGTAGTGTGTGTTTGTTTTTTGGTTTTGTTTTTGTCTCTGTTTTTGCCTTTTTTGAGAAGAGTCACATTGATTTTAGTATTTAATAAAAAAAAAAAACTGGTTGTGCTTAAGTGTATATTACTGAATTTACATGTGGCTGAAGGTGATAGAAGTCCAATTTTAAAGACATAGGGACCCTAAGAAAACCTACCTGATTTAATTAAGGAATGCTTTTCTCATTTGATTCCTTGAGAATGTCTACTACCATCAGGTATAAAATTCTACAGTTGTATTCTTTTGTTCTTCTTCATCCTTGTCCTTCTCTTTCTCCACTTCTCTTTCTTCTTAAGTTGAGATAGTTGTAAGAAAACATAAGGGAAAAAGCTCCTTGAAACAGGTCTTGGCATTGATTATTTGGATATGGCACCAAAAACATAACCAACAAAAGCAAAACCAACAAGTAGGACTATATCAAACTTAAAAGCTTCTGCACAGCAAAAGAAACAACAAAATGAAAGGGCAACCTATGGAATGGAGCAATATATTTACAAACTGCCTATCTGATAAGGGGTGAATGTCCAAAATATATGAGAACCCTTACAACTCAATAGCAAAAAAAGAAATAATGAGATTAGAAAGTGGGCAAAGAATTTGAATAGAGATTTTTCTAAGGAAGGCATATAAATGGCCAACAGGCACAAGAAAAGATGTTCAATATCACTAATCATCACAGAAATGCACATCAAAACCACAATGAAATATTTCACACCTTTAGAATGGCTATCCTCAAAGAGAAAAGAGAAAACGAATACTGGCAAAGATGTAAAGAAAAGGGAACCCTTGTCTTGTGCACATTTTATGGGAATATAAATTGGTACAGCCACTACAGAAAACACTGTAGAAGCTCTTCAAAAATTTAAAAAATAGAATTACCATATATTCCAGCAATTTTACTTATGGGTATATACCTAAAGGGAAAAAATCATGATCTTGAAGGGATATCTGCACCCCCCTACTGACTACAGCATTATTCATTGTATATTCACATTATAGCCAAGATATGGAAACAACCTAAGTGTTCATCTATGGATGAATAGATAAAGAAAATGTGAGCTACACACACACACACACACACACTCAGGAATATTATTCAACCATGTGAGAGAAGGAAAACCTGCCATTTGTGACATGAATGAACTTTGAGGATATTATGCAAAGTAATACTTAGCAGTAGATGAAGTCCATTCCTTGGTAACTTCTATAATAAGCTAGTATATAAGTGGAGAAAGAAGTAATTATCTACCAGGTAATTTAGTTACTTGCAGTCATAAAAGTAGAAAAAATACCTACAGATAGTTTCTGACAAATTGAAAATAAATTTCCGTGTGCATAGATAATATGTATGATGAATTGTATTCCAGGGAAAATTTGTATGGTTGAATTATAACACTTGGGAATTACAGGTTTGAGTGGCTTTTCCACTCCCTGGCTTATCTCCCTCTGTTTCAGCTTCCTATAACTATTGAATAGTAAAATGTTTATTAAAATATGCCATAGTGAAAACTTATTTACATTCTTAACATATGGGTCTATTTCACATTGTGACAGGAGAAAGAGAATACATAAAGATTTGTTATTTACCATGTCGCTTTTAATCAGAAAGCAAAATAAATAAAGAGGTGGAAAAAATCTCATGTAGTGCAAGTAGATGGTTTGATGTTTTTACTTAAGTAAAAATGATTGGCACCTGATTTTATTAATAAATGTAAATGGATATCTGGTAATTAAAGTATACATGTCTTCTAGGTAAGCAGGTGTGTCATATCAAAGGAAAAAATGGATCATAAGTAAATGAATTCTGTTTTCAGACATCTTATCTTCTCCCTGTTTCACACGTTGTCATAGCAACAGTTGACAGCATATGGCCTGACTCAGCTACTCAGCAACCAGAAAGGAAAGAAATGTCCTGTTGTCTATAATCTGTTGTTAGAGGTGATGTCTTTAGATTGTGCAGTAATAAGGGGTGAGGCTTAAATGTACTGGATTTTCTTTTGTGATTGCAAAAAATCAGTAGTTATCTTGCAGAAGCAGGGCAGTTGTCATTTTGGAGGTTGGGTGGTAATTTTTATAGGTGAGGAACAGAGTGTCTTTAAGGATGTTAGGGTTTTTTGTAGAAGATAGAAGCAGGATAATCTTTAAATAGTTATTTGCCTAAACATTTTTATATGTAACTTAGAAATGATCAAAGACATAGAGCACATGAGATTTTTGAACAGAGAACTGTTGTAGGAACACAGAAAACTCTATTTTTCTTTATTTCTCGTTATACAGAATTTTACAGTCCTTTATTATATGGAGATAATTCTTTTTTATATGAAATTATTAAAATACCAAAATAAGGGGGAAAAGAATACCCATTTTGAACTGTGTAGTATCCAGTATTGATATTCTTCAAAATAACATAGAAATGAAATAGTAAAAATTTGCTACTCAAAGTTTTGTACACTTTTATATGTGGACTGTGTTGAAAAGATACAAGTTAATCTGAATAAAATCACAAATAAGACTTCATTTTTTACGGCCTTGGGCAAACTAAAAAAGAACAAAAGTAAACCTTTAAAGAATTAACTTAAAAATGTTAGTTTTTTGTGCGCCTGGGTGGCTCAGTTGGTTAAGCGACTGCCTTCGGCTCAGGTCATGATCCTGGAGTCCCTGGATCGAGTCCCGCATCGGGCTCCCTGCTCGGCGGGGAGTCTGCTTCTCCCTCTGACCCTCCCCCATCTCATGCTCTCTCTATCTCATTCTCTCTCTCAAATAAATAAATAAAAATCTTTAAAAAAAAATGTTAGTTTTAATTTCATTTATTTGGTTTCTGATTCCTGACTGAAATGGGTTAGGATGTCTGTTTTTTCAAGAGATTTCTTCTTAGTAGACCACACAGCCATTATAAACATCTTTAATCTCTGCAGGGAATATAAGCAGGGCCTGAGGGTGGTCCCTACATGGGAAAACACATAAAAATAATATTTTGTTGAATTTTTCATTTCACTGTTATAGCTATATCTATTGCTTTATTTAGAAAAAAAAATGACACAAATATGAACACTAGTCCAGTAAGGAATGCAATTATGAATCGAAACAGAAATCTGACTTAATGCCTAGGTGACATCCATGTGGTGCGTGCATTGTCAGTACCTCATTCTCTGCCCTTGGCTGTCCTAACACAGGGGCACCATTAACTCTGAATCCAGGTTTGGCCTAAGAATTTAAGAAAGTGCAGAAAGTGGTCCTGGCAACTACTTCTGGGATTTTTCTGGGATTTTTTGAAGCATGTGCTTTTCAAGGTAGACTGATGTTCTACCCTTCATTCCCCTCCACTGAGTTCATCTAAGTTTATTTAGTGAAAAAATATCTAGGGAGGGAAATTAAACACTTGGAATGTGGTTAGCCCTTCCCTTCCACACCATTGTCTTGATTATATTTTCATTTTTCCAGTCATTCCCCTCACTCAGGTGATTTGGTTTGCCTTTTAAAGATGATCTGAAAGACCGGATTTAGTCACTTCCTGTCATCTATCTCAGTTCTGTCATCTGTGAGTTCTGTGCTTCAAGAATACTGAATCAGATTAGTATAACATCAAATGCTTGGAGCTTCTTGGGAAAATGACCCTCCATTAATACAAGGCAGTGTTACTCACTTTTTAAGATGATTCAGTCCCTATGGTTCTTAGTTTCTCCTCTAAAAATTTGAAATGTTGAAATTCACGGTATTGATCTTGGCTTAAAAACTGGCTCTGAATTTATCAAACTGGTTTTGAAGCAAGTTAGGCTGTGAACATTGCCAAAATTAATCTGAAATTATATATTCCTCCTTTAACTTTTCTGCATTGTCCCAGAGTAGATTCTCATTATTTTCCCCACTTTTCTTTATCTTTGAGCAATCCACTAATGATGAAATTCAGAGAGATGATTGCCACATCCGTCATATTATCTTCCAAAGGTGAAATATCCCCAAACTTGTGTTACTTTATTTGGGCTCAAATTTTATTGCCTGTAGACCATGAGCAGACTTTGTTGCTTGTATCTATTTAGAGCACAAAAATCAAACAATTGAGGGCCTAAGCCACAAGACTAGATTTGCTCTGCCCCTTTCCACCCCTTGCTCCCATATCTTCCAATACAGAAAGCCTCCTTTCTTTATCATAATCCTCTCCCTACCTCCTTGATGTCTGGAACTGATGTAAGGATAAATGTCTTTTAAAAATTGAGGATAGGCCAGAGACCGTTCAGAGAAAATACATCTTTTTCTGAGGTTCCACTGCATTCTCCAGAAGTTCTTCTAGGGAGACTAGAGCTCTGTGGACTTGATTCCTAGAGAGGAACTCTATTTGGTAGGTGTTTGTGGAGGAAGAGTACTTTGTTTATTGGCTCACAGTAGGTGGAAAGAAGGGGATGTACTACCTGTATCTGAGTCAAGATAGAATACACTCTTTAACTACACCAACCCTCAATCTTCTGAAAGCACATCAGAATAAAGAGGTGAATCTATTTTTAGAAGACTACTGTGTGACTCTGATGTTCTACCCTTCATTCCCCTCCACTGAGTTAACAGCACTGTGCTCATCTCTCTTAATGAGTTATCTATTCCTTACTGATAATGGCAAGTGCATGCATGTTTACATATGTGTGTGCACATGTTTGTATATACATGTCTTTTACCAGAAAATACAATTGTAAGAACATAGGCTTCAGTTCTATGTTCCAGTGGTAGACAAATAACATGTTGTCTTCCTTTATGAGATGGGGAAAAGAGTATATTTTATATAATTACTGCAACATTAAATATAATACCATACATTAAATACCTGGAATAGGGCATGATATAGCAAATAGTGTGTAAGTGTTAGTTTCTTCCCTAGGCCCCATATCTGGGAAATGTTTCTTTTTGGTAACTTGATCTATGCTTACTGCATTAGTTAGCTAATACTGCATTACAAACTCTTTAAATAATTAACATTATTCAATTTCTCATGAAGATAAAGCTAGGTTGTTGTGCTAATCTTGGCTAGGCTTAACTAATCTCACTTGGGCTTGATCATGCACTCAATGATGGGTCAGCTGGGGAGATTAAGTTTAGAATGACCTTGGAAATGATGACTGGGTTTAGCTCCCTGTCTCTGTCCTGTCTTTTCAACAATCGAGCCCAAAGACAGGGATTCAAGAGCAAGCCAAGTCCAGTTGTGAAATGGGCAAGGAAAAAGAAGCATGTGCTTTTCAAGCTTGGATCACATTTGCTAATATCTCATTGGTCACATCAAGTTACATGACTGAGCCCAGAATCCATGTGAAGGGACTGTAAAGCTACAGGACAAAAGGCATGAATAATCAGGGGCATTAGTACAATCCA
This sequence comes from Halichoerus grypus, assembly GCF_964656455.1. Lineage (NCBI taxonomy): Eukaryota > Metazoa > Chordata > Mammalia > Carnivora > Phocidae > Halichoerus > Halichoerus grypus. The sequence continues at coordinate 66,318,418 of NC_135721.1, read as the reverse complement.
CCTAATACCTATGCAAAGCCTTTCTTGCCGAGCATTTTAATCAGTCATGGTTTGATCAGAGAATCATAATCTCTACAACTCATCAACTGATAGATAATACGGGATTTATTTTAGGAGTTAAACTTTACATAATTCTAGGACCCACTGGAGTAGGTTGTGCAGGCCTCTCTGTCTAGTGTTGATCTTAATCACACGCTATAAACACTTTGGCCCAAAAATCAAACTGAAGAAGAGGATCTAGGGGAAAGCTGGAGGAGCTGCTAGTCTTCCTATTGCCTTAGTGCATTCCTGAGATGCCTGATGTTCTACAACAAACTTCAGAGTATAAAAGTCTATGGCTGCTGCTTCACTTCCATTATCCAAATCTCATAAGATGACTTTAGTGGCCAATATAGGGAGGGGAATTCTGGGGAATGTATGTCATTTTAGTCTCCTCCACTGTTTTGTTAAGGTCCCTTTTTGCCTCATATCACTTAATATTTGGTTATGTTGAACTTGTCTTTTCAAGTGTCCTCACTTTCAACCCTTCTCCCTAAGATTTGAGGTTGATAATTCACTGAATGTGGTAGAAATGATGAAAAAAATCAAGTTACATGATAACATCTGAATATTTGACATTGTTTACTGCTTTTCCCATCTCATAATTATGGATAAAATACCCCTGCGATTTCCACTTTGCTTCCAGATTTAGAATATGTTCATAACACACTTTTCCAACCTCAATAAACGATGTCTTATAAATGCAAAGATTCAGACTGAGAATTTAATTTCAAAAATAATGATCACAACTCTAACCAAGGGGACAGATAAACCAACCAAGTGTATTAGGGATTTGTTATCATTTAAAAGAAGAAATTACTGCAATGCCTGAATAATTAAGTTCCTTAATTAATGAAAAATTATAGTGAAGCTCTTTGACTTCAGTGTTAATTCCCACAATTCAATACATAGAATTTACTCTCAATAGAGAAATGATAGAATTTCTAATCTCAAAGCAACTAATGATCTAATAGTATTACTGTTGTTTCTTATTAAATATTTTACTATAGCAATAGCCATGACTAACCAGCTCAAAAAAAGAATACTATCTCTATGTATCTATCTATCCTCTTTTAATAAAAGTTCTTGGCTTGAAAAAAAGAGGACTAGTTTTAATTTTTACAGGGAAATCAAAGTCCTTATGATCCAGGTAAGTAATACTGAGAAAAGAGTTCAAATGGAATTGATAATGAAGATGTACTTTATGAGGAGTTAATTCTAAAGGTAATAACTTAATTCTGGATAGTTGATGTAGGTGTGATGCAGGAGGGGAAAAGGGAATTTCTTCTGTATTTCCATCAAGATAAATGCTTTGTAATGATGTAGGAGGATGAAATGTCATAGATGACTCTTCTTTTTATTGTTTATTTTTTAATTGTGGTAAAAAATGTAGCATAACATTTGCCGTGTTAACCATTTTTAAGTGTAAAATTCAGTGGTGTTAACTATTTTCACATTGTTGTACAACAGACCTCTAGAACATTTTTGTTTTGTAAAACTAAACCTTGGTACTGACTGAACAAGGGCTCTCTTCAACACCTGGCATACCATTCTACTTACTATTTTTAGGAGTTTGAGTCTTTTAGATGTCTCAAAGAGGTGGAGTCACTTAGACAGTATTTATCTTTATGACTGGCTTCTAACACATTTAATTTTCTCAAGTTTCATGTTGTAGCATGTGACAGAATTTATTTTTAAGGCAGAATAATATTCCATTTTGTGTATATACCACATTTTTTATTCATTCATCTGGTAATGGACATTTGGGTTGTTTACACATCTTGGCTATTGTGAATAATACTTCAGTGAACATGGGAGGTGCTAATCATTCTTTGAGATCCTGATTTCAGTCTTTTTGGATAAATACCTAGAAGTAGGATTATTAGATCACATGTTAGTTTACTTTTAAGTTTTTGAGGGCTACTATACTGTATTCTATAAAACTACACCATTTTACATCGCCTTCAACAACGCACAGGGATTGGGGCGCCTGGGTGGCTCATTCGTTAAGTGTCTGCCTTTGGCTCAGGTCATGATCCCAGGGTCCTGGGATCGAGTCCCACATCGGGCTCCCTGCTCAGCGGGAAGCCTGTTTCTCCCTCTCCCACTCTCTCACTTGTGTTCCATCTCTCGCTGTGTCTCTCTCTGTCAAATAAATAAATAAAATCTTAAAAAAAAAAAAGACCTTGCTTTAAAAAAAAAAAAAATGCACAGGGATTGAAATTTCTTTGTCAATTTGTTGTTTTCTGTTTCTTTGGATAGTAGCCATCATAATGGGTATAAGGCATTATCTCATTGTGTGTGTGTTTATTGTACTGAGCTATAATTAACATATAGTCTTTTATTAGTTTCAGGTGTACACTATAATGATTGAACAATTCTATACACTTCTCATTATTCATTAAGTGTATTCTTAATCCCCTTTATCTATTTCACCTATCCCCCCACCCACCTCCCATCTGGAAACACTAGTTCTCTGTATTTAAGAGTCTGTTTTAGGGTGCCTGGGTGGCTCAGTCGGTTAAGCATGCAACTCTTGAATTAGTCTCAGGTCATGATCTCAGGGTAATGAGATCAAGCCCCACTTTGGACTCCACAGTCAGTGAGGAGTCTGCTCGAGGTTCTCTCTCTCCCTCTTTCTCTGCCCCTCCCCCCAGCATGTGTGCTCTCTCTCTCTCCCTCTCTAAAAATAAATCTTTTTTTTAAAAAAAGAGGGTTTTTTTGTCTATTTTTTTGTTCATCTATTTTGTTTCTTCAATTCTACATATGACAGAAATCAAATGGTAATGCTTCACTTAGCATTATACCACCCAAGTCCATCCGTGTTGTTGGGAATGGCAAGATTTCATTCATTTTAAAACTAGTAATCCATTGTGTGTGTGTGTGTGTGTGTGTGTGTGTGTGTGTGTGTAGGAATCACATCTTCTTTATCCACTCATCTATGGATGGACACTTGGGTTGCTTCCATGTCTTGGCTATTGTAAATAATGCTGCAATAAACATAGGAGGTATATAATATCTTTACTTTTTTAAAGATTTTTTTTATTATTCATTTGACAGGAGAGAGAGAGTACAAGCAGGGGTAGTGGCAGGCAGAGGTAGAGGGAGAAGCAGGCTCTCCGCTCAGTAGGGAGCCCAATGTGGGGCTTGATCCCAGGACCCTGGGATCATGACCTGAGCCGAAGGCAGACGCCCAACGACTGAGGTGCCCCTATCTTTACTTTTTAAAAAAGATTTATTTATTTATTTGAGAGAGAGAGAGAGACTGGGTGGAGGGGCAGAGGGAGAGAGGCCCAAGCAGACTGCGCTGAGCACGGAGTCCCTCCCGGGCTCAACCGACTGCGCCACCCCGGTGCCCCTATATAATATCTTTTCAAATTAGTATTTTTGAATTTGTATATTCATTTTCTTTGGATAAATACATCATACACAAAAATAAACTCAAGATGGATTAAAGAGATAAATATAAGACTGGGAACCATAAAACTGCTTGAAGAAAACATAAGCAGTAATTTCTTTGACATTGGCTGTAGAAACATTTTTCTAGGTATGTCTCTTCAGGCAAGGGAAACAAAAGCAAAAGTAAACTATTGGAACTACACCAAAATAAAAAGTTTTTACACAGCAAATAAAGCTAGCAGCAAAACAACCTACTGAATAGGAGATATTTGCAAGTGATACATCAAATAAGGGGTTAGTATCCAAGATACATAAGGAACTTATGTAACCCAATACCAGAAAATAATCCAATTAAAAATGGGCAGAGGACATGAATAGACATTTTTTCAAAGGGAACATACAGATGGCCAACAGACACATGAAAAGATGCTCAATATCACTAATCATCATGGAAATGCAAATTAAAACCACAATGAATCAGAATGGCTAAAATCAAAAAGACAAGAAATAACAAGTGTTGGCAAGGATGTGAAAGAACCCTAACGCTTTGGTGGTGGGAATGCAAATTTATGCAGCCACTGTGAAGAACAGTATGGAGGTTCCTCAAAAAACTAAAAATAGAATTACCATTGTGGTTTTGATTTTAATTTTTCTGGTAATTAGTGATATCATGAATCAATGATGAATTACACATCTTTTCAAAAGCTTGTCAGTCATTTGTATATCCTCTGAAGAAATGTCTATACAAGTACTTTGTTCATTTTCAAATCAGGTTGTTTTTTTGTTGAATTGAAGGAGTTTTTTTGATATATTTTGGTTGTTAATCATCAAATATATGATTTGCAAGTATTTTTACCATTCTGTAGGTTGTCTTTTTAATCTGTTATTTCCTTTGATATTTAGAAGTTTTTAAGTTGGATGTCATCACCTTTGTCTATTTTTGCTTTCGTTGTCCTGGTTTTAGAGTCCTGAATTACTCTTGTTTTTGTGTAATCATTATCAAGCATATTTACTCACAAAAATATGCCTACTTGGATGGTCATCTTACTTCTCAGATACTTATTATAACCATAAATTTTCTTTATAATATACAAATATTACTAAATAGTATAAAATATTTGAGAGGGTGGATTTTGGGGTTCATCAGAACTTGCTATTTATGTGACTTAGGGCAGACAGAAAAATCTCTCAGTCTTTGTCAGTAGAAGTGGAAGAAATAGAAAAGGGAATACATATATCATAGTTGTAGTGAGCACTGATTACAAAATAGAAGTGTAGCACCTCCTGGCATACAACAGGACCTCAGTCAAGTTACCTTCCTCCTATTATTCATAAAACTATGATAAAGTTTGGGAATCACAGTAATATATAAATGAAAACAAACAATTTGATTTAAAAAAAGATTTTACGAGCTCTAGAAAGCAAACATAGTATTATCTTGTTTAAATTATGTTACCGAGTCCTTTCAGTTCAAGAGTGTGTGTGTGTGTGTGTGTGTGTGTGTGTGTGTATGTGTATGTGTGTTTTGCAGGGCTTTATTTTTTATTCCATTCAAATTAGGTGACTATCCCCAAGTCATGCAACCAGTATCTACTAAATAAGCTCTTGCTTTCTTTGCACTGTATACAGACTTTATTTTGCACCTTTTACCATGTACTGCTTTCTGCTTCTGGACCTGTTACTCATTACCAGTTCTTGACAATTCTCTCCAGCCTGTGGTCTAGCACTCTCTCCTGAGAGCTAATGCTAATTAGTAATCTTCTTCCATGCCCTTGACCCTCTTTCTAAGCATGATTCCAATCAGTGTTTCTGCTGACTGCTCCATGTTCCTTTGGTTATGAAAATAGGTCTTTTGCACTCAGCAATTTAGAGGGCAAAGAGAAAGGAATCTATTTCCTGAGTTGTCCAGGAGCCCATATTTTGGTTGTACTAAATCTTTTTTTTTTTTTAAGATTTTTATTTATTTGACAGAGAGAGACAGAGAGACAGTGAGAGAGGGAACACAAGCGGGGGGGTGGGTGCGAGAGGGAGAAGCAGGCTTCCTGCCAAGCAAGGAAGGCCCAATGTGGGGTTCGATCCCAGGACCCTGGGATCATGACCTGAGCTGAAGGTAGACGCTTAACGACTGAGCCACCCAGGAACCCCTGGTTGTAATAAATCTTAAACACATAGCATGAGACCATGGAGAGTGTTTTTCAAGGAAAGAGATTGTTATAATTTTTTTTTCTAATTCATAGTTAAAAATCCGTAAAGAGGCTATATCAAAATAGGTATAATATTTGAATAGTAGCTACTTAAATACTTACTAAAATGATCCATAATTTCATTTTCTACAGTAATGACAATATTAAGTAAGCACTTCATATATCCTTATTCTAAGTACTTCAGATACTCTATTAATCCTCATAATAACTCTGTAATGTATATGTTATGATCTGAATTTTATGGGTAATGTTTTTGAGGTCTAAGAAGTAAAACAGCTTCTCTAGATTTACTTACGTTTAGTCAGGGATGGGCTTGAATTCAAGCTTTGCCAAATCAAAACCTGTGATGTTTTTCCCTGCTTTACTTACTGTTTCGGTGACCATTGTGAAGTAAGTGCAATTCATGAGGGTAAAAAGATTTGATTTCATTTTCAAAAGATAGGTGTTTACCGCATTCCTATTCTAAATTTGAAAGATGGCTAAAGTGGAAGTAAATGTAGGTTTGTCTGACATAAAATCATAAGAAGAAAAATCTGTGTTCTGTGTTCCTAGATGAACGATTTCTGTCACCAGCATTTTTATCTCTTAATTTCAGAATTATATTAGAAAAGTTGCTTAATCCTATTGTTGAAAGGACTGAAGAGAGCAAAATGGCTTAGTGGGTATTAGGACTGTTGATGGATGGAAAGACTCCTGAGAAGACAGGATAGTGTCATAGAAAGAGCCAAGACTTCTGAATCAGGTGTACTGGCTCTATGTCACTTCCTTCCTGAGTGACCTTGATCAAATTATTTAAACTCTCTGAACCTATTTATTTCTGTGTAAAACAGGGGTAAGAATACCTACTTCTTGGATAATTTATTCTTAGCATTAATATAAGGGTTACTTGAGATAACAAATGTAAATTGCCTAAAACCGTGTCTCACATACATTAGACACCAAGTCATATCTCTTTCCTCCTTCAACAGGAGGAATCGAGGCATTACGGAAGTTCAAGTTAAGAAGAATTGCTTATTAAACTGAAGCGTTAGTTTGTTGTTTGGATTCATATGGAAAGGAAGTCCATTTATCATCACTGAAGAGTGAAATCAGTACAGGACCATAAGCAAATTTGCCTTGATGCTAAGATACCCAAATACTTGAGACTTTATGAGTTAGTCTAAAATCTTGATTGATTCAATAGTCTGAAGTAGTATGTCAAAGTATAGTTTGAAAACCAAGAATCACCTGGGACTTTATTTAAAAATAGGTTTATGGGCCCCAATCCTGTGCCTTGGAATATGCTGTGGTTTCACATCAGCCTGGCAAAAGAGATTTTTGGATTATACTATTGGGTTTTAATTAAACTAACTTTCCCAAAATAAGGTCCTGCGAAGGGGGTGCCTGGGTGGCTCAGTCAGTTAAGCATCCAACTCTTGATTTCGCCTCAGGTGATGAGATTGAGCCCTGCTTTGGGCTCTGCGCTGGGTCTGGAGCCTGCTTAAGATTCTCTCTGTCCCTCTCCCTCTGCATACCCCTACCCCTGGCTCACTCACTCTCTCTCTCTCTCTGAAAATAAATAAATAAATAATAAGATTCTTCAAAGAAACTCCAATTGAAGATGAAAGAACAATACGAGCATAAGTAAACAGAAGGAAAATGACAGAGATGGCACTTCTGCTGGTACAGGAACTCTTTGAAGCCAAGTGAATAGATTAGATAGAGATAGAGATATGGATGATATAGATAGAGATATGGATGATACAGATATAGATAGGTATCTGTATATAGATATAGATAGATAGCTGTATATAGATATAGATAATCTAATAAGGGATGCCATAGTCAATCACAAAATGTTCTTACCACTTTTGGGACAAAACAACTTGTACCATGAATATATTAAAATCAAAAACATTTTAAGTACTCTTTATTTCATATTTATCTTATTGGTTACATTTTCTATTTGCTCTTTTTATAATGGTATATCAATAGAGTAATAAATGTATATAATTTAGAAGGAAAGATAAACATGAGCTGTGTGATTAGAGTTGATTAAGCTAAGGCACAGGAAGGACTAACAACAGAGAGCTAGGCATGTCATTACCTACCTTGCTACCAAAATAGTCTTATGAAAAGTTGAATGTAGTGTTACAAATAATTTCTCTCTACAATGCTCAAAATGTCATATTGGAAGTGTCCTAATATTTTGGTGATACAAGACACTCCATGGACTTGTGCATCTTTTTCAGTGGTAGTAAGGAAGGTAACAATCCTCTTAGTTACTGAGCTAAAAATCAAACTATGTCTTCATTTACTTTTGAGAAAATTTGTACTAATTCTGTATTGCAGCAGTCAAATGTACAGCATGCTAAATAACTTCTAAATGAACTGTATATTTATAACTCTTCATTGAGTAATTAGGAATAAAGTTATTTTGCTATTTGAAATGGAGAACTGAATTGTGATAGTTATGATATAACTTTTAATAACCACATCTTTAATACATTTCTAGAAAGTGTGCAATGTTAACACACAAAAAATCTAATAGACTAGTATTGGAATTTTTCCACTGAATTAACATTATGGACTTTTAATAAATGCCCTAATTAAGTAGAGTTTCTAATGGGAATATGGCCTAAATTAAAATCAAGGAAAAATGTTCAATATGCTTACTAATCCTCCAGGGGAAATTTGGAAGTCTCCTGCAGCCATACTTTTATGAAAGCATCAGTGTTTCTTGTCTATTTGAACCAAATTTGTTGCTTTTTTATTGAGTACTCTCTGTTGATTTTCTCTTGAGTAAAGTGACATAACCTTTGGAAATGGTAGAGAAGTAATAGAAACAGATCCTAGAGAGATAATGGCAACAAAGTAAAATGTTTATTGTCCTCTAAACTTGATACAACCTTTTTGCAAACAACCAGTAGAACTTCAACATTCTTGTGTCTTGCATAATGCTCACCATGGAATATGTGATGGAATATATATATAGTTATAAAAATTGGAATTTTTACTTACCATAGAATAAATTAGTATGGTTGGAAGCTTATTTATATAGATATAGAAAAATAGGCAATTCTATCAACTTTGTTTGATTCAGTGATAATTTAGCAAGCAACCAGTAAAGTGTTAACAGGATGACAGGAATTAGGGAACTGTATTATTTGAGGAAAGATGAGTGAAGGACATGGGGCTGTTTAGCTTACAGACGTAAGAAATTATAGAGACTATGCAGTTACCCTCAAAAATTAGAAAATTGTCACATAACGGGAAAGTAGTCTTTGTTGTTCCAGTAGGCAAGGTCTAACTGGTATAAATTACAAGACAACGAGATTTAACATGGTGTAGGGAAAAGCTTTCTCACAATTAGCACATAGCTGTGCTTTTTCACAGCAATGCAAGGGGCTTTGAGTAGGCACTTTACCCATATGAGTAGGGTCAAATTGTCCCTGAAAGTTTGGTATTTAAAGAGAGAAAGAATGATCATTTGCCTGGGTTTAGACAGGACTTATAAACTAGGCAGGAGGAGGTTTGGAAGGTTAGAAATGGTAATTTCTAAAATCCTTTCTAGTCTTTTCTTTTACACTTATACGTCTTTGTAGAATTTTCATGGAGAAAGCAAATCTCATTGCAAGAGCAATTTATTTTTTCAGTAGAGTACATAGTTCTACTGTACCTTCCTTTTGCCAGATTTTAGCCAAGTCAAATCTTCACTACGCTGTATGTCAATTGGATAGACTATCATTATTTTAGTTAAGAAATTTGGATACAAAGAACAGGCTCACCTCAAGAAATGCAAACTTATTGAGGAAAACACAGAAATCCTTTTTATGTACGAATTCCCTCATAAAAATCTAAAAGTTGCTCCACATTCTCAAGGATATGAGATGTTCAGCACCTAATAGGAGAAAGATATTCTTATAGTACAGGTACCTGGATAACTTCATTCCAGAACTTTTCTGATCCTTAGTCTGTGCTTACTATGAAGCCTCAGCTAATCTGTCTGACTCAGCTTCTTTCTGTGTCCTTTAGCTAAATCACCACTATTACACATTATCCTTCTCAAATTCAGAATCATCGAGACATGGAATCTATGTTAGACACCATTACTCCTTTGACAGAGCTTTTCCATCAGAACTGGCTAATCTATGGTTTAGATAGACTGCCTTTGGATCAAAAGCCAACCCAGACCAATCAGTTATGACCATGTGTGCCTCCTAGTTCTACCACAGCTACTAATTGAGATGCATCTCTTAGAAGCTCTGGAAATGGCAAGCATACTGAGGTTGGGTGCCAAGAGTAATCCATATCCTGTTTTGAAGTATGTGCCTTTATGTCTTACCTTCTAGATATTATGCTTAAATAAAAAGGGTAAGAGGGCTAATTTGTGATTATCTCCTCTTGATATCTAATAAGTTATCTTGCAGTTATTATGCATATACTATATATGTTTAGAATGAATACATGGCCATTTAAATTCTAAACCCTACAGGGTTTGATCAAATTAAATAAACTATTTTGAGTGCTTACTTTGTGTAAGGCTTGGTGATAGATATTCTAATTATATTTTATGAATTCTTATATATTTATATTCTAATTCAGATTTTCTTAATACTGGTCTTCACATTCCTTTTTTTTATTATTATACTTTCTGTTCCAGGAAGGGTTTAAGATAGCTTGCAAAATTTTCTAAAATGTAACAAGATACACATTTAAAGGGAGGCTACATAAGAAAGTATGGATTGGTGCAAAGTGGCAACAAATTTGGAAATGAAAATGGGCAGAAGGTGCAAAATGTAGAACCATAAAATGCTTCTAACATTCTAGGAAAATATTGCCAGTGTCATGTGATTTAAACAAAACAATTACCAGTATAGAGTAAAACTATTCTCAGAATTCAGAGCAGAGTCCTCACAACAAGATCACATAGTGACCTTCTCAACAATATCCTTAAAGAATGCCTTAGGTATTGTATTATCCTTGATGTCCCCATTGAATACCATTTCCACTGGCATAATTATATCTCCATTCAGTCTTTTACTTTATTCCTTTCTTAGAGTTTATTTGTGTTTTGCTTATTTATTTTTGAAAGAGAATGTAAATAAATTTAAAGAAAATTGACCATACTGTGTTCCCATATCAAATAAATAACAGCTTAGCTCTATAAATTACTTCCTCCTTGACAAAACTGCAGAATTACACATGGTGTCACTCTTGCTGAACCCCAGAATGCCTCTTTTAAATATCAACCTGTTCATAATGACATTTGATGCTCCAAATTCTTCCATAATAAACATTGAACACCCACTTCCTCACTTTGCGTAGCTATTTTTCTTTTAATTAGTCATAATATTAAAATATTAGGTAATTTGTGTAGCAGCAAGGAGTACACCTTCCAATCCAGGAGTATGCCTCAGAAAAGCTTGTAGACACTTTTCTCTGGAACTGGGTTTGAAGTATTTTTTATCACATACTTGAATGCTTTCACAGATAATTCTCCTAGCAAGTAGTTTCTTTGCTTCATGAAAATAATAAGAAAATGTTATTTGAAACACATATGAGACCTGTAACATGATAGCAGTAAGGAAATAGAGAAAGGGAGTAGGGTTATCTGCATAGGGTGGCATGGCCTCTACTCAGGAGGCTTTGTCCAATATCTATATAAGGCAACAAGGGTTTTGAGGAAGAAGGGCAGGTGGGGACTTAGGCAGTTTTACCTTTTGATTTTTTTTTTCCCATTATGTTTATATCATCATGCAGAAATACTTTAAAAATCATGGCAAAAAATTGAGCTTGTGACATATTGTCATAAATTATTCCTTAAACACAGTTTTAAAGTGACTAATGGGTTTAGTAAAACATCTCCTACCTCTGCCTTGCTTCAAAAAAGAAAAAAAAACTGCAGATCTTTGACTTAACTTAGAAAAAGTCATTTTTTATGGTTTTGTTATTCCCCTTTACTTTTTTTAAATTTTATTATGTTATGTTAATCACCGTACATTACATCATTAGTTTTTGATGTAGTGTTCCATGATTCATTGTTTGCATATAACACCCAGTGCTCCATTCAGTACGTGCCCTCTTTAATACCCATCACCAGGCTAACCCATCCCCCAACCCCCCTCCTCTCTAGAACCCTCAGTTTGTTGTCCCCTTTACTTCTGAAACAAATTCTCTTCCTGGCATTACCCATTACTGGCAACCAGAATTCTCTTAGTCTCTCAGTCTTGAAATCTCAGTGGCATTTTTTCTTTTTTCGTTTTCCTCTTCATGGTTATATCTGGTGTCTATTAATTCTCAAAGATTCTACCCTTCCTTTTGTTAAAGTTTTTCCCTAACCCCCCTTCTCATTTCCCCAAGGTTCTATCTCAGACTCTTACTACTTATTACCTGTACTATTCTTCAGCTTTCTAATTTTGAAAAATCAACAATTCCAAATTAAGGGATAGCATTCCAACTACTCTCTGAATTAGGGAGTGATTTTCATTAAATTCAATACCACTGGAAAAGGATAGAAACAATCAATTGATAGGCTCTGCTATATTTTTACTGAGCCAACCTGTTTTGGTCCAGCAAAATAAGGTCTCTAACAAATAGGGAATTAAGTCGTTATTCCTTTAGTTCCTGGAGGTACTTCTTAGCATAACCAGATTTGCCTTTCTTTATCCTTAAGACCATTTGGATATCCTATTTCCAGAAAAGAAATGGGCAGATAGTTGAGGTACGCACTGATAGAAGCCCTTGTAATTCTTGTATGTGTCATCCTCTCAAGTTAGGATCTGTCATAGCTAATATGAGAAGAACCTTGGGAAGGAGGACTCTGAGCATTGTGGGTTTAATAAACTTGGTCTCTTGAGATTGTCAGAAAGGCATTCATTAGGAATAGAAGAAGATCCTACCTTGGTCCAGCAGAGCCACACTATGTATTAAAAATTACTCAGGCAGATTCCAGTATCCTTAAACTTGTCTTTTTAATATAGACAATGGATTAGCTTCCACAGGACAGGGAATCAGGACATACACAATAGGCTCTTGTCAAACCAAAAGTGCCAGTTCTTTCAATTCTTCTACCTTATGTCAAATGGTTACCTAATTTTAATATATTTATGAAAAGGGGTCCTTGTTGATTAGGTAATAGCTCTCTCCATTACCTGTGCCTCACTCCTCAAAAATCCTCTAAGGAGCACTTCTCATTTTATTGCAAGTTACCATCTAAAACACTTGGACTTGGTACAGTGCTAGTATCGGTACATAAACCTCGGTGGATGGAGCAAAGTTACACAAGTTATACTTATCTTCCCTATTTAACTTAAATTTTAACAATTTATGCATATAAGGTGGTAGGCTTATTAAATTCTATTACAGGACTTAGAGTAAACAAACCAAATTAAAGTACGAGATGGGGCGATTTTTAAAGTTTTATGGTAAGCAAAAGTATAAAATATGTTAAACACAGCATGACAGTACAGCCCTAGAAAGTCACACCAAGTTGTTAGTATCTGTCCCCAGGTCCTGAGCATGTACTTCTTCAAACTTCTTCAGGGCTAATCTTCACTACTTTCTAATACTTTGTCCAAGGGCTTGGCTCTGTCCACTATCACATATGCAAAGCCTTAGACACAATAACACCTGGCATGTCATTTTCTAAAATGAGCATTTAGTTTAATAAAAATCCATGAAAAGTGGAGGAGGAGCATCTATGGAATATTTCAGGGAGTCTTTGTAGTTCAAAGTGTTTTTGAAATTCACTCCTAGTGTGAAATGCAGATAAGCTATTTAGCATAGAATGAATGTTCATCAGATAACAAATATGTGAATCCCCAGCATTACTGTGACTGCATGTGTGCATGCTTCCCTACATAAAAACAAACACAAACACTCTTCCCAAAGGACAGATTTTTAAAATAGCGCTATCTGGACCAGTATCAAGAAACAGAAATAATTCTCTACATTTAGCAAAACACGCCTGTACCCTTATCCACAAAAGTGATAAGGTTTTACATTAGGCATTTTTTTTTTTTTTTGTCATCCTCTGTCTTTATACTAAGTCCAGAGGTCTGTGAGTGTTAATGAAACAGGGCCTGTGACAAGCCTATTTTAAACAACAGCATTTTCTGCCTTTGGCTGGGTATCATCTGGTTATACAGATAAATACTTGAAGCTTTGAAATAGGCCCTTTTTCCCTGTCTTCGTTCACAGCTCATCTTTAAGTACAGAATTTCCGGATTATCCTCTGTACGTGGAATAAAGATGACATGGGAGTTTACCATTGTCATATCCATGTACTAATGCATGGGGCCGATTACAAGGTCTGCATAGACATATCTTTATCAATGATCAGTAAATAGAACTAAACAAATAGGGCCAATAAAAATATTAGAGAACAAGAGAAAAAAGCACCAGCCTAAAAAATTATAAAGACCTTTGAAAACAAAACTGAACTTTGAAAACAATCTATTACAGGAACTAGATTTATTTGGAAATCTGTATGAAGCACTGACCAGAAAGCAGAAGGCATGAAGGCTAAAGCAAAGTATAAATAAGCATAAGAAAGGCACAGATGAAAATGTGTTGACAATAGAATGAAATAAAAAATGATAGTTAAGATTGAAAAGAAAGTAGAATAGCAAATTTTGAGTGTGCATCAGAGGTCATAATAATAAAAAGTAACTACAATTTTTATCTCTTTGTAGACAAAATTCAGCTGAAATTTCTTCCAGTATTTGATGATCACTTGAAACAATGAGCAGGGCTCTTGTCTCTTGCTCCAAAAAGACTAAACTAATTAAGCAGTATAAACATAAAATGAAGAAATTGTATTCATTGTGCCATAGAATGGACAAACTCAGTGGCTTCCCTTCATAAAACTGAACTACATTCAGCAATTATTAGACATTTTTTCTTATCAGGGAATACAAATGTTGCTTTTACACCTGTGTCCAGTTTCTTGATCTGTAAAGACATTTGTTATGAGTTATATGAGTTAATGCATATAAAGTGCTTGGAACAGTGCCTAATACAAAGTAGGTATTCAGGACATAATATAAATTACAATACTAATAATCCAAGTGACTTGCAGATCTCTCACTGGCAGGTGTTATCAGTAAGACTTCTTAAATATTCTCTTTCACCAGTGGATTCTTCTTTGTTAATTACACGTAAATTAATGTATACAATACAAGATCAAATGTATTAAAAAGATACAGAACACAAAAAACATGACAATGTATATCAAAATACTGAGACTGTTTATGTGTGTGGGATTCTGGGTGTTATTTATTTTCATTATTTTCTTAATATTTTACAGTAAGCATACTACAAATTAACTTTCAGAAATTATTTAATTCTTAGAATTATCAGTATGTGCATGCTAATTAATATTATAATAATGTAAAAATTAGGGGCTCCTGTGTGGCTCAGATAGTTGAGCGTCTGCCTTCGGCTCAGGTCATGATCCTGGGGTCCTGGGATCGAGCCCCGCATCGGGCTCCTCGTTCAGCGGGGAACCTGCTTCTCCCTCTCCCTTTGCCTCTCCCCCTGCTCATGCTCTCTCTCTCTCTCTCTGTATCTCTGTGTCTCGAATGAATAAATAAAAATAAATCTTTAAAAAAAATAATGTAAAAATTATTTTGTAACAAAGAAACTATAGAGAAATCACTAATAGAACCTTGGAGTGAGACTATGGGAATGTTTTTTTCTACTGCTTTGCCAGGTCATCTCATAATAGAAAGTCATTTTTTAAGATTTTATTTATTTATTTATTTATTTATTTATTTATTTATTTATTTATTGAGAGGGAGGGAGAGAGATGGAGAGAGAGAGAGAAAGAGTGAGCATGTGCTGAAGTTGGGGGAGGAGCAGAGGGAGAAGGACAAGCAGACTCCACCCTGAGCGCTGAGTCCTTCATGGGGCTGATCTCAGGACCCTGAGATCATGACCTGAGCTGAAATCAAGAGATAGTCACTTAATGGACTAAGCCACACAACCACCCCAATAAGATGTCATATTTTTAAATGAAAAAAAAAAGTTGCACTATGTAGAAATTGGAAATATCTCTTCCATTTAATCATTCCTATTTCTTTAACTCAAAACTCTCTGCTCTTCCTTTGAAATTTTATAATGCTTTTCAATTTAGCTGGTTACTCATAGTTATCTGTTCTATGCTAAATTATTTGTATAACTTCCTGATCTTTTTGTACTGGAATATAATTTAATGGGTTTATATATAATTCCACATAATGCTTAATTTGAAATGGCATAACTGATAGATTCCATACATTTTTCTTATACTGAAAATCTTGTGACATTTATGTTGGTTGGAACATAAATGTGCTATTATTTCTAACCTGATAGGAGTATCCATGAAAATGTACATTTCTTCACAGATGTGGGAATCTGAATAAAATTATGGCACAGTAGGAAATTTCCCCTTTCTCAGATATAAAATGTTGGGCAATACAGAGTATCTATTGAATGAAGGTAAATACTGAATTAGGAATAAGGAGACCTGTGTTCCAATTTTGGTGTTACCACTAAAGAGCTTAGTCTTCTGAAGCACTCATTTTCACTTTTGGAAATTAAAGGTTTTGGATTGGATCAGTGATGTTTTAAACTTTCCATGTATCAAATAACAGTATATTTTCTTCTCTGTTTCCTCTCACTCCGTGTTGTTGCATGTTTCAGTAGTGTATTACTTTATACTTTAATAGATTTCATTATATGAGTATGCCAAACTTGCACCTCCATTTCACCTGTTAATGGGTATTTATGTTGTTTCTAGTTTGGAGCTGTTACAAATGAAGCTACTGAAAACATTTGTGTACAAGTCATTGTAGGTTCATGTTTTGATTCTCTTGGGTAAACACCTAAAAGTTGGATGACTGGATTATATGATAGATACATGTTTAACTTAATGGGAAACTGGCAAATTGTTTTCCAAAGTAGCTGTACCCTTTTACATTCTCACACACAGTATATGGGAATGACAGATTCTTCACATTCTCACCAAACCTGTGGTGGTCAATCTACTTCATTTTCACCATTCTAATAGGTATGTGGTAATATTTCATTGTAGTTTTAATATGTATTTCCATAATAATCCTGTTGAGCATCTTTTCATGAGCATTTTTGCCATTTATATATCCTCTTTGTTGAAGTGTCTATTCAAATCTTTTGCCCATTAAAAGTTGGTTTTGTTGTTAGTGTTTTGAGAGTTTTTCAGATATTCTAATATGTGTCCTTTATTGAATATAGGCTTTGTAAAGAATTTTTTCTCCCTTTCTGTGGATTGTCTTGCCATTCTTTCAGCTTCTTTCATAGAGAAGATTTTACTTTCTATGAAGTCCAACTTAGCATTTTTTCTTTTGTGGATTGTTTTATAACTAATGCCATAAAGACTCTATTGTATATTCTGTTGAAATTTCATTCTAATTGCAGATTTATCTGTTCCTACTTGCAGTTCGGTCAGGTTTTGCTTCACAAATTTTGAAGCTCTTTTACTTTAAACATTTGAGGCAGGTATATTAAGTTATGCCTTTAAAAAATCAAATAAGATGATCACTGCCTTTTAGTTGGAGTTTTAAATCTCTTACATTTAATATGATTATACGGTCAAGATTAAATCTGCCATCTTACAATTTGTATTATATTTTTCCTATCTGTTCATTGTTCCCTTTTTTTCTCTTTTTCTGCCCCTTTAAGTTGTGTATTTCTGTAATTTATTTTAGGATTTTTATCTTTAAGTAATCTCTACACCCAACATGGGGTTCAAACTCACAACCTCAAGATCAAGAGTCGCATTCTCCGCCAACTGAGACAGCCGGGTGCCCCTACTGTTCATACAATTTTCATTATTCCTTTGTATTTCTACTAATGGTCTTCTAACTGCCTTTTTTTATTATTATTGACTTTGGGTTTTTAGTGTATATATTTAAGTTCATGCAGTCTACCTTCAAATGACCTTATACCAGTTCATGTATAAGAGCCTTAGAACAGTTTACTTTCTCTCCTCTGGGCCTTTGTGATATTTTATATTGTGAATATTGCATATGCTATATTGTTATTTTGTTTAAATAGTCTGTTATCCTTTAAAGAGATTTAAATAAAAAGAAAAATCGTATGTATTTGCTAAAACACATTTTCAGTACTCTTTATTCTTTCAGTAGATCCATATTTTTACTGGGTATCATTTTCCTTTCACATTAATGGCTTCTTTTAACATTTCTTTGAGCTGTTGGTGATGAATTCTTTGAGCTTTTGTATTTCTTAAAAAATGGTATTTCACCTTCATTTTGAAAAACACTGTTGTTGGGTATACACTTGAAGGTTGTAGAGACCTTTCTTTCAGTGTTTTAAAGATGTTGCTTCGTTTGCATTGCTTCTCTTGAGAAATTTGTCGATGCTCAATGAATTTCTTGAATCTGTGGGCTTCTATTTCTCATAAATTTGGAAAATTTTAGCAATTGTTTCTAAGAATATTTTCTGTGCCTCACTTATACTCTGTTCTTCTTCAAGGGCTACAGCAATTACACATATGTTAGACTATAATTTGTTTCAAAACTCTCTAATACTCTTTTCATTTTGTTCTGTCTTATTTTTAATAGTTCCAATTATTGTATTTTAAAATATACTATCTTTTCTAATGCCTGGTCTATTATTAATCTCATCCAGTGTATTTTTCATCTATGACATTTTATTTTCTATCTCTAGAAGTTCAGTGTGATGTTCATTTGGAAGTTCATATCTCTATAAAATGCCTATCATTTCCTCCAGCTTTTTTGAAATTAAGAATACAATTAAACCAATATTTGTAAATTTCTTTGTCTACTAAGTCTTCAATAGTTGCGAGTTCCATTTTGCTTTCATTATGACAGGTTTTTCTCCTCATTGTATTTTTGTAAATCTTTGCACATTTGGTAATTTTCAGTATGACATCAGAAATTATAAATTTTAGATTTTGGGGGAGATGGATATTTTTGTATTCATATATATATGAATATTCATAAATATTCTATAGTTCTGTTCCAAGATGAAGTTAAGTTACTTGGAAACCATTTGATCTTTGGGTATCCCTTTTAAGAGTTGTTAGTACCAGCACAGTATTTAGTCTGAGGATAATTATTCCCCACTACTGAGGCAAAACCCTTTAGCATCCTTTACCCAATACCACGCACATGATTGTTTTCCAGTCTGGCTTCAGAGAGCCAGCACCATTCCTGGTCTGGTGTAGGCTCTCAGTCCTCCCCTTAAATGCTTTTGGGTAATCCTTTCCCTAGCCCCAGGTAGGTTTCTCACATACAAACCCTCATAAGTACTCTGAAGAATACTTAAGGAAAAGCCCCTGCAATCTCTGGTATTCCCTCAACATCAGAGATTGGCAAAAGGTCAGATAGAAATATCTTAGGCTTTGTAAGCGACATACAAACTCTGTCACATATTTTTCTTTTTCTTTATATTCCTTAAATAAAAGAAATGTGAAGACCATTCTTAGCATATGGACTTTATGAAAACAAGCTGTGGGCTGGATTTGACACATAGGCTGTAGTTTGCCAATCTTTGACCACTCAGCTTTCTCCTGTTACTCTGTTCTACACATCGGAGCTACCTTAATTTCCCTGGACTCTCAGCTTCTTCTGCTCAATGGAAGAGTCTGTCCGGCACCACCCGGGCTCACATATTGGTTGTGTCTTAGACACAGTCACAGGCAGTAAGTGGGACCATTGTTGAGCTCTCATTTATTTCTTCTCTCTTAGGCACTTCTGTTTTGAGTTGCCTGATGTCCAGTGTTTTAGAAACCATCGGCTTATATATTTTTATCCAGTTTTTCAGTTGTTTGAAGATACAGAGTAAATCTGGTCCCTATTACTCCATCTTTACTAGAAGTGAAGTTTGAGCATAAATATGTTATATGTCCTTCAGTTTATTCTTGTTAATAGTTTTTCTATAAATGGCTGCTTATAGTGGTTTTTCTATAAACAATCAAAATACAGAAAGATTTAAGTGCTTCTAAAGGTCACTTTTAAGTTAACTTTATCAAACTGCAAGCATAGTCCAGGAGTAGCAAATCCATTTGTCTTTTATATTTTTTATGTTTGGGGTGTTTTAGTTTTATTTTTCCCTCACTGTTTATCTTTCTGTTGGATTTTCTGAGCTTTTCACTTTATCGTTACATTCATTAATTTGTCTTTGCCAGTACGTTGTCAGTTCTACTCCTGCGAGTGTTAGCCAACTGGGATGTCAAATGTTAAAAACAGAAAACAAAGGACTATAAAATACAGAAGGAAAAGAAAAGAGAAAGAGAGAGGAAGGGAATGAATAAAGAAATACAATGTTCTCTCAATCCTTGGCAGTGTTGATTTATTGGCTTCTTGAAACTTCTGTAGCTACTGAGAAGTCAGACATTGTTCTGATTCTCTTCCTTCTAGGTAATGTTTATTATTGTTAAAAGTACTAAATTTACGGGGCGCCTGGGTGGCTCAGTTGGTTAAGTGACTGCCTTCGGTTCAGATCATGATCCTGGAGTCCCTGGATCGAGTCCCGCATTGGGCTCCCTGCTCGGCAGGGAGCCTGCTTCTCCCTCTGACCCTCCCCCCTCTCATGTGCTCTCTCTCTCTCTCTCATTCTGTCTCAAATAAATAAATAAAATCTTTAAAAAAAAAAAACTACTAAATTTACTTTTTACTTTATCTGGATGTTCTGAAATATTACTACACTGTTTCTAGTCATGTTGTTTTTATTCACTTAACACTTGCAACGCTTTAATATCATAGGACTCCTGCCTTGCCTCAGGTCTGGGAAATTTTACTACTGTTTGTTTAAATATGAGCTCTTTTTCATTCAGTTTCCCCCTTCTAAAACTCTTGTTCAACAGCTGGCAGAAAATCCAGGTTTATCCTCAATTTCTCTTAATGTTTCTTTTAGATCTTCCATCCCTTTCCCCTCTGTGCTTCACGCTAAGATAACTTCTTGATGTGCTCCTCTAGCTAATGAATTTGCCTTTTGTTTTGCATAGTATGCTATCTAGCACATTTAGTGATGTCTTTATTTTATTTAATAAATAAAATAATTTAATAAAATACCTATTTTATTACCAGTTAAGTTTTGGGTTTGTTTTCTCCATCATGATGTTGGCATTTATTCATATGTGCTTATTGATGACCATGTACTCATCTTTAATGGGTATTTCCTATTAAATTATCTGTTGTGGATAAGCAACTTGCTTGGGGCAAGAGGTAGGAAGTTTTTCTGTCGTTTGGTACTGGGACTTGATTTGGAGAATGAGACTTAAATGTGAGTGAGATGCTCAGACACCTATTCTTTTTGGTATAGCTGCTCCAGAGACTGTCAAGCTCACACTTTGTGTTTTTCAGTTGAGAAGAGTTAGTCTCATTATTGCTTTAAATAGGAAGAAGCAGGAAGATTAAAACAGGTTAAACTTCTTTGCTAAAATTTCAGTAATTTTTTTTTTCTTTTCCATAAAATTATGTTGACCTCTGGGCCTTGTCTGTTTCTAGCATTCCCTCCTTTTGGGCATGGAGCACCCTTGGTGTCATTGCTTCATACGTTTTGAGATACGGTCTCCTTCTTTACCCTGTCTCATCCGCTTTGTTCTTTTAGGGATTCCACAAAGTTTCTGGTTTGCTGCTCATTTATAAACATTGTTATGTATGGGAGTATATATATTTTAATGAATCTTCTATCATTTTAGATGATTTCATATGAAAATAGGAGATGTGCATATGATTAGTGCACCATCTTGAATCAGAAGTGTGTTTTGTTATTCTCAGATTTCCAAACCTCATTTTAATCTTTCCTTGTGAACCCAATGGGAGTTATTCTATAATTGCTTCATCTATCAGTAGCTCTGGCATTGTGGAGCATCTGGATAATGTAGGAATCTATCAACAATTCTGCAAATTCAGGCTTTGAGATCCATTTACTGTCAATAATTTGTTCAGAAGAAGATAATATTAAAATACTACCTTATCGGGCACCTGGGTGGCTCAGATGGTTAAAATACTACCTTATCGGTTAGATTTTTTCTTATTATCTATACAGTTGCAATTCAAATAATTAAAGGGATTGGATCAGATTGTTTTTAGGCACAATAAGTTTATTATTGCTCTATAATTCAAAGCTCACTAACCTCTCTCTTGTTTATAGCTGCACTGTTGATTCACTAAATTTAGCATGGAATGCCCACTAGACCAATCACCAGGCAACAAAGTATAAAAGGGCACTTACTGAGCAGAAGTGGGACAGCACTCTTAGGAATCTCTCAGGACATTACATTGGTTCCAATGGACAAGTGTTTACTTAGCAGTTCTAAGTCCTTTTATCCTTCATTAATTGTGATAGTACCTAGTAGTTTATTTTTTCTACATTCTAAAACAAAACAAAAAATATATACATGTAAGGAAATTAAGTACCAAGAAAGGTAATTCTCGATATTACATTAGCATTTTTTAAAAGATTTTTATTTATTTATCAGAGAGAGAGAGAGAGCATGCACGCACATGTGCACAAGCAGGGGGAGTGGCAGGCAGAGGAAGAAGCAGGCTCCCCACTGAACAAGGAGTCCAATGCCCAGGACCCTGGGATCATGACCTGAGCCAAAGGCAGATGCTTAACCGACTGAGCCACCCAGGCATGCCTACATTAGAATTTTTTAATCAACCAAATATTTCCAAATAAAATATAGCTATATATGACAAGTGTGAGTTCCAAATTTCTCTATTCACACTTAACATATTTCCCAGTTATTACTAGCAAAATAGTTTCATGTGAATTAAAGAATCAATTACATAAACAGTGGATATTTTTTTGAAATACTCCAATGTATAAGACATTTTACAGGAGGCAAAGTTGAACAGGACAAATTATCCTCAAATTGTGACAAGGTAGCTGTGGAGAAACAATGCAGACATGACTAATAGCATTATAAGGCAAAATAATTAAAATCCAAGATAGCACATGAAACATTTCTAGAAAGGCCTAGCAGGACATAACTCATAAGAGTTAAGGGAAAGGTGTGATCACTGAACATTTGTTAGTCTGGAAATTTCCTGGAGGAGACCTCTATCTCCATGGACACATCAATTCAGAAGACCGGGATCCACACTTTAGGTAGAAGTTATCTCTGCAATGTAGCTTGGTTGTCAGAAACCAGACCTGTTTGATGATAAAGGAGTGGGACAGCCTAGATGTATTCCATAGCTTAAAATAGGTAATAGTAGTAGGGAAAGACAGAAAGAATTGGGCATCTGACAGCAGAAAAATTTAAATGCTAGACTATGTATGACCTAATCTTATAGATTGATGTCTTGATTAACTGTATGGGTCAGGAATGTAACTCCATAGCCAGACCAGGCAGGTTTAGAAGAAGCAGCATGAGTATATTTTAGTAAGTGGGTATTTGGCAACTAAGAAAGTCCATAATTTATTAATTCTTGCAACTTAATCTCAGGCGTGTGCTGGTTTCTGTGGATACACTACCTAATAACATGGGTAATGATCTCTTGGGACTTACATGTAAGAATTAAGTTTAGGGGAAGTGGCTTAAAGGGAGCTTTGTGGTAACCCCACTCATGAAGGCACAGAGGCCAAAAAGAGTTCGGCAAGTTTGTCTGGTATGCAGGTGTTGTAGTGGCTGGGAGGACTAACGTTGCATGTCACTATGACTGGGCTAAGGGACGCCCAAATAGCTGCTGAGACATTATTTCTAGGTGTGTCTGTGAGGGTGTACGCAGAAAAGATGAGCATTTGAATTGGTAAACTGAGGAAAGAAGAACGACCCTCACAATGTGCGTGGGCATCATTCCAGCTCTTGAGGGCCTGAATAGAAGAAAAATGTGGAGCAAAGGTGAATTTATACTTTTATTTTAACTGGGACATCCATCTTCTGCCCACAGACATTGGTGCTGCTGGTTCTTAGGCCTTTGCGCTCAGGAACCTAGACCATTGGCTCTCCTGGTTCTCAGCCCTTCAGACTCAGATTGAATTATACCACCGGCTTTCCTCATCCTCCAGCTTGCAGACAGCACATTGTAGGACTTCTTGGTCTCCATAATCATGTGATCCGAATTACTAATAATAAATCACCTCATATCTGTCTGTCTCCCTCTAGCCAGAAATCCTATTGGTTCTGTTTCTGCAGAGAACCACCCTGAGTAGGACAGTGTGGCCCAATAAGAGTGGAAAACGGTATTACAAGATGAGGTTGAGGAACAAAGGCAAGGGGGAGATCTTGCAACAGCTTTTGTTTTTGGAAAGGGGCCAGGTTAAATTTTACATGTGACAGAATATTTAAAGTTTTCATCCATGGCAAGGCAGTAACATGATCCGGATAATAGGCCAAGACTAGTGGTAAGAACTGCTAAGAGAATATTTCAGCAAGAGATGCTGGTGAATTGGATTAAGGAGGTGACATATGAGATGGAGAGGAGCTAAAGACTTGGAGTTGCATTTCTAGAATTAGAAGTAGCAGGAGTCCCTGATGGATTGGATGTAGGGAGTGAATGGAAACAGAATAAGCTTTTCTGTTTGAGTGATAATATGGAATTTGTAAGCCTAAGGGAGAGATCAAGAGTTCATTTTGTAATTTGTAAAGTGTGAGATATATGTGAAATATTAGCTAGTTGAGTGTGTGAGTTTGCATCTCAGAGAATTCTAGGCTTTTTCATTTCTGACTCCTTGGGAGTCTTCTTGTCTTTCCATGCTTTAGTATTATGTTTTCCCATATTCTTTCTTTGACCTTCTTCACTTCTCCCTTGACATACTATCCATGGCTTATAACATTTACTCCTGGGTTTCATCTTTAACCTGTTTGCTAATGATATATATTTTCTTATCTTCAATTGAGTCCTTTCTCCTGAATGTATAGTTACGTATATTCAACTGTCTACATGTGTTTTGTATGCATCCAAAACTCCTTATAACTGACAAAGACACAGCCTTCCATTGAGAAACCTGAGACAACTCCTCACTTCATCCTTGTTCTCATTCTCCAGATACAATCAATAACCTAATTTTGCTGTATGATATATTTAATCTTCTTGAGTGTTTATAAAGATCATCTTTACTCGGGTTTAGTTTAGTCCTAGAGTCAAGATGGGACTGGACCTAAGGGTGAGTGTAAATGGCCCTCACTGTGAGGATCCATAAGACAGAAAGCCGAATATAATGTGAGGTTAAGCAGTAAAGAGCAGGGAACTCTCAGGATTCAGGTAAAACGTTAGGGTAATTGTAAGGACAGCTGTGAGCTAGACAGATGGGAGCTAAGGAAAAACTAGAGGCAAAGACATTTCAGAGTGGGGACTAGGACCCCAAGTTGTTTCCTAAGAAACTGTAAGAAGAAATTGTACATAAGCAAGGGTAAAACATGTTTTTCTTTTCAAATGTATTTCTGAAAAAAAAATTCAATTATACCTCACTGAAGAATCAATTTGAAGGGGAAGGCAGATTGAAAAGACTGTCCTCAACTAGTAGACCATGGATCCCTTGGAACATTTCCCTGGAGTTTAGAGTCCTATCTTGTTGGCAATCATCTGTCTTGAGTAAACTTCACTGTGACCCCAGAAAATTAATCTTGCTAATGCAGAACATACTGTTATAAACTACGTTACATAAGGTGTGATGCAACTTTCTCCCATGCATAAACACAAACTCTCACACCTTTAATCATTTTTTATTCTTAGCAAATTTGTTTCTTAGAACATGGATTACCAAACCATTTTCAAAATCAAGTATTTGACATTGGAAAATATTTTCTAAAATACTGTAACCCTAGCATATTTATCTTAATGGGCTGTCATGGTTGATGGGAGAAGTGCAGTGCTTGGTGTAAATCAGATGTGTCTCTAGATATTTATCATCTGTATCCAGGTGAATAATAGTTTCAAATGGAAATCATGGGCAACCTTAAAGGGAAAAATGGGTCAGAAAAAGACAAGCCATTTCAATAAGGATGTAAATCTTTGAAAGCCAGGCAATGGTGACTATGGGAGGGATAAAGGCTCAGTATGTCTGTGAACCCCAGGAAGCAATAACAGAGTACTTTCCTTTTTCTGAACATCTGTGAGATTCGGTCCTGTTGAGTCACTCTTATTATTAAGCTGGTGCCACTTGCCTAATTCATAGAATGGGTTGAAATCCAGTAAAAAGCTAACTAGTCAGTGAGCACAGTAAATTTTTATGTTGGCCAAAACTGTGATATTTCAAATTAAGTTTGGGAGGATTGGAATTTGGAATTTTAAATAAACATTTTAGATGACTGGAGCTTTTACATATTGAGTGTGTCATAGGAATATATATAGCTACCACTTTAATCAGTTGGGAAAATTCTGAGCATGGGAAATGTAGAGAGTAGGTAAGTCAATATACCATGGACTCCATGACAGTTCACATCAAGCTGACCCACCGCCCCCCTTTAATACTGATTATCAGTAGCTACCAAGGCCATTCACTCTCCCTTTAAAATATCAAAAATTGGCTTAAGAAGAGAAGTCTTTTACCCAAAAGTCCATGATATGACTCTAAGTCTGTCCCTTTCCCTCCCTCCTTTCTAACTAGCTCTGAATAAATATGTCATAATTTTGGCTGGAAATCCTGCTTTGTCTGCTGGTCTCCCTATATACTGTTATGGGACATCATCTTGCCTTTCTTGCTGCCCGTATCATTTCAATTAAAGTGGTACCAATATGTGATATAACAGTGCCTAGGGCCAAGGTAATTTTGTATTTGAGTATCACTAGCATGGAATTTCCCGTTTTATGATTCCTGTGCTACATGGACTTTGATCCCCAGAGTGAAGCATGACAGCTGCCATAAATAGTACCTGCTCAGCTTATCTATTGATTTTTAATTCTTTATTAAGATAATTTTCAAAATATGCAAAAATAGAAAGAATGCTATATTAAAACTCACATACCTGTCAGTCAGCTTCAACAATTATTAACACATAACTAAACTTGTTTCTATTATATTTCAATTGTCTTGTTTTGATGTTTTTCTTTTTAAACATGTGCATTTAGTCAGTATTTTAGCCACATGTACTTTTCTTCTATTGTGATCAATTAATGAACAAATGGCTAATTGAGAGTAGACAATTTGATGTCTGTAAGTATTTTTTTCCAAGAATTTGTGAGGCAGAATGTTCTCCCACAAGTTACTGGGTAAACATCTTTCTAACCATCCTTCTCTCATTTGCTCATTCTATCGTTCACTTATTTGGTCACTCAGTTTTAAACAGCCCCATGTAGATGGAACATCCAAGGACCAAAGTTGCAGTTTCAAAGCAATTCCTAATTTAAAGGGGTTTAATATTTAGTGGGATATTTCTGGGGACAGGGAAGAGTTATTTGACTGCAAAGCCAAGGTTATGATCCCTACGTCTTGGCTCTATAGTGTGAGAAACACTATCATTATGTGGCTTTCCCATTTCTAATAAATGGTTGATACAGTTCACATCTTCATCTCTATCACGGTGGCAATAGTAGAATTCACAAACACACTGCAAGTCTTTGACTTAAGACTCTTCCCGATAGAAACTTCCATCCCATAACAGCAAGTACAACATTATAAACATAGTTAACATTCATGAAGCATTTTTAAGTGATGCACATATTGAATGAATGAATGAATGAATGAATACATGATTAAAAATATTTAATGTTCTCTATAAACTGTTTATATTTCCTTTTGAAATAAATTTCAGAGTGTAGAACCACACTCAGACGTGACCCATCTAATTCTTAGAATCAAGCATTGGGCAGTTGAAAAGCTGATATCAACCATGTATTCAAATCCTATATTTTTCTAGATTAAAAGAAAAAAAAAAATAAGGTCTAGTGACAAAGTCCACTTTTCGAAGTTCATACAAAATAGAACTAGAGCTTATTGATGTGACTTCTTGACTAGTGTTCTTTCTTTATGCCACACCGGAATAACATAATTTGATCCAGTTGTAAATGATAAAACAGAATGACTATAATAACTGAAAACAACATATACTTTCACATAGGCTTCCTGCAGTTGTACTCTGTTTCTACCCCTTATTATGAAACATGATCTAAACAAATCTTCCACAGAATAGAATTCTAAGATGTTTTTATCTTGATGTTTCAGGGACCACTGATTCTGTTTATGGGCAGGGATTGACTCAATTATTATTAATTGCTAAAAATAAATATATTTGTTGAAATGCTGTCATCTTGTCTTTAGCTGCAGCCGTGGAGTCATAGTAATTGGCCTAATAAAAAGAGAAAAAAATAGTTATAACCTCAAGGAGCATCTAGGTATAGTTAAATAATGAAGGGACATGATATAATCACAAATAATTTCCTCTCTTGGCAGGATTAATGATGGAACTGCAGCTAATTTTGTCCTGAGGGGGATTAACACAACAATGGTATTGTGCCTCCATCTTTTGGTTTAACCTTAAAGATAAAGTAGGTCTTCCTATTTAGAGGCTTGTCCACAAGTTTGTTCATAACTAATTTCTTTGCCTCTTGTCTTTGCCTCTCAAGAAGGAAATTTAACCACAACATTCAGAGCCACAGACCTCACGAAAGGCCATTTCTCCTTGGAATTCTCTCTGAGAATGTCAGCTTGTTAATAGCACCCCCCAAATAAAGGCTTTTTCTACATTCTTTAGTAATTGTCTCCAGAGCCCCAAAACTTTGTTCACTGCTCCCACCTTAATTCCTTGCACCATTGACTTTAACATATGGACAAACTCAAACCCAGCAATATAACAAATGCCGTCTCATCCAGCCTTTCGTCCACCCAGTGAGTCATGCCTGAGCTTCTAAGTTCTTGTTCACACTGTAGACAAGATATCAGTATTTTTCACCAGTATTTTTGTTGTTGTCTGATTGCTGTGGCTAGGACTTCTAGTACTATGTTGAATAGCAGTGGTGATAGTGGACATCCCTGCCATCTTCCTGACCTTAAGAGGAAAGCTCTCAGTTTTTTCCCATTGAGAATGATATTCGCTGTAGGTTTTTCATAGATGGCTTTTATGATATTGAGGTATGTATACTCTATCCCTACACTCTGAAGAGTTTTAATCAAGAAAGGATGCTGTACTTTGTCAAAGGCTTTTTCTGCATCTGTTGAGAGGATCATATGGTTCTTGTTCTTTCTTTTATTAATGTATTTTATCACATTGATTGATTTGCAGATGATGAACCAACCTTGCAGCCCAGGGTTAAATCCCACCTGGTCGTGGTGAATAATCTTTTTAATGGACTGTTGGATCCTATTGGCTAGTATTTTGGTGAGAATTTTTGCATCCATGTTCATCAGGGATATTGGTCTGTAATTCTCCTTTTTGATGGGGTCTTGGTCGGATTTTGGGATCAAGGTAATGCTGGCCTCATAAAATGAGTTAGGAAGTTTTCCTTCCATTTGTGTATCATGGAACAGTTTCAGAAGAATAGGTATTAATTCTTCTTGAAATGTTTGGTAGAATTCCCCTGGGAATCAGGCCCTGGGCTTTTGTTTTTTGGGAGATTTTTGATGACTGCTTCAATTTCCTTAGTGGTTATAGGTCTGTTCAGGTTTTCTATTTCTTCCTGGTTCAGTTTTGGTAGTTTATACATTTCTAGGAATGCATCCATTTCTTCCAGATTATCTAATTTGCTGGCATATGGTTGCTCATAATATGTTCTTATAATTGTTTGCATTTCTTTGGTGTTGGTTGTGATCTCTCTTTTATTCATGATTTTATTTATTTGGGTCCTTTCTCTTTTCTTTTTGATAAGTCTGGCCTGGGGTTTATCAATCTTATTAATTCTTTCAAAGAACCAGCTCCTAGTTTTGTTGATCTATTCTACTGTTCTTTTGGTTTCTGTTTCATTGATTTCTGCTCTGATCTTTATTATTTCTCTTCTCCTGCTGGGTTTAGGCTTTATTTGCTGTCCTTTTCCAGCTCCTTTAGGTATAGGGTTAGGTTGTGTATTTGAGACCTTTCTTGTTTCTTGAGAAAGGCTTGTATTGCTAGATACTTTCCTCTTAGGACTGCCTTTGCTGCATCCCAAAGATTTTGAACAGTTGTGTTTTCATTTTCATTGGTTTCCATGAATTTTTTTAATTCTTCTTTAATTTCCTGGTTGACCCATTCATTCTTTAGTAGGATGCTCTTTAGCCTCCATATATTTGAGTTCTTTCCAACTTTCCTCTTGTGATTGAGTTCTAGTTTCAAAGCATTGTGGTCTGAAAATATGCAGGGAATGATCCCAATATTTTGGTACCTGTTGAGACCTGATTTCTGACCTAGGATGTGATCTATTCTGGAGAATGTTCCATGAGCAGTAGAGAAGAATGTATATTCCGTTGCTTTGGGATGGAATGTTCTGAATATATCTGTGAAGTCCATTTGGTCCAGTGTGTCATTTAAAGTCTTTATTTCCTTGTTGATCTTTTGCTTAGATGATCTGTCCATTTCAGTGAGGGGGGTGTTAAAGTCCCCCACTATTATTACATCACTGTCGATGTGTTTCTTTGATTTTGTTATTAATTGCCTTATATAATTGGCTGCTCCCATGTTAGGGGCATAGATATTTACAATTGTTAGATCTTCTTGTTGGATAGACCCTTAAAGTAGGATATAGTGTCCTTCCTCATCTCTTATTACAGTCTTTGGTTTAAAATCTAATTTGTCTGATAGAAGGATTGCCACCCCAGCTTTCTTTTGGTGTCCATTAGCATGGTAAATGGTTTTCCACCCCCTCACTTTCAATCTGGGGGTGTCTTTGGGTCTAAAATGAGTCTCTTGCAGACAGCATATCAATGGGTCTTGTTTTTTTATCCAATATGATACCCTGTGTCTTTTGATTGGAGCATTTAGTCCATTTACATCCAGGGTAACTATTGAAAGATATGAATTTAGTGCCATTGTATTGCCTATAAGGTGACTGTTACTGTATATTGTCTCTATTCCTTTCTGGTCTATGGTACTTTTAGGCTCTCTCTTTGCTTAGAGGAACCCTTTCAATATTTCTTGTAGGGCTGGTTTCATGTTTGCAAATTCCTTTAGTTTTTGTTTGTCCTGGAAGCTTTTTATCTCTCCTTCTATTTTCAATGACAGCCTAGCTGGATATAGTATTCTTGGCTGCATATTTTTCTCATTTAGTGCTCTGAATATATCATGCCAGTCCTTTCTGGCCTGCCAGGTCTCTGTGGATAGGTCTGTTGCCAATCTAATGTTTCTACCATTGTAGGTTACGGATCTCTTGTCCCAAGCTGCCTTCAGGATTTTCTCTTTGTCTCTGAGACTCGTAAGTTTTACTATTAGATGTTGGGGTGTTGACCTATTTTTATTGATTTTGAGGGGGGGTTCTCTGTGCCTCCTGGATTTTGATGCCTGTTTCCTTCTCCAAATTAGGGAAGTTCTCTACTGTAATTTGCTCCAATATATGTTCTGCCCCTCTCTCTCTTTCTTCTTCTGGGATCCCAATTATTCTAATACTGTTTCATCTTAAGGTATCGCTTATCTCTCGAATTCTGCCCTCCTGATCCAGTAGTTGTTTATCTCTCTTTTTCTCAGCTTCTTCTAATTCTTTCTTCTGCCTCCTTTATCCTAGCAATTAGAGCCTCCCTTTTTTATTGCATCTCATTAATAGCCTTTTGATTTTTACTTGGTTAGATTGTAGTTCTTTTATTTCTCCAGAAAGTGTTTCTCTAGTATTTTCCATTCTTTTTTCAAGCCTAGCTAGTATCTTTTTAATCATCATTCTGAACTCTAGTTCAGACATCTTATTAATGTCCGTATTGATTAGGTCCCTGGCAGTCGGTGCTGCCTCTTGTTCTTTTTTTTGAGGTGAGTTTTTCCATCTTGTCATTTTGTCCAGAAGAGAATAGATGAATGAGAGAACAAAATGCTAACAGGGCAACAATAACCCCAGAAAAATATACACTAAACAAATCAGAAGAGACCTGAAACTGGGGGGAAAAGAAAGGGAAAGAAAGAAAAAAGAAAAAGAAAAAAAAAGGAATATGATCACATATGATCAGGCTGGTGAATAGATCAGTGCCACACACTAGATTTTGGGCATATTTTGGTCTTTTAGAAGAAACTGCCTCCCAAAATTTTAAAGAAAGAAAAACTTATATATATACAAAAATAAAGGTAAATATGAAGGGATAGAATATGACTGTAAAGATGCAAGTTATAAAAGATTTTATAAAAGGAATTGATAAGATAAGTTGTTTGAAAAAAGAAAGAAGAGAAATTAAAAAAAAAATGTAATCAGGCAGGAGACTAGAACAAAGCCATACACTAGAGATTTAGGGTATATTTTGTTAGAAGAAACTGTATTCCAAAATTTTAGAGAACAACTTATATATATACCTAAAATAAGGGTAACTATAATGAAGGGATAGAATATGACTCTAAAAATGAAAAATAAAAAAAGATTTTTAAAAAAGGGATTGATAAGATGTTGGTTGAGAAAAGGAAAAAGAAAAATTCAAAAAAAAATAGAAAAAGAAAAAAGAAAATTAAAAAAATTAACTTTGAAAGACTAAAGAATCAGGGGAAAAATAGCCATGAATTCTATGTGCAGTATTCCCCTAGTGCTGGAGTTCTGCTGTCTCATTGATCAGTAAACTTGGTCTTGGCTGGCTGTTCTTGCTGAGTTTCTCGGGGAGGGGCCTGTTGCTGTGGTTCCCAAATGTCTTTGCCGGAGGTGGAATTGCCCCGCCCTTGCCGGTCGGGCTAAGTAATCTGCTCGGGTTTGCTCTCCGGAGCTTTTGTTCCCTGCCAGCTTTCTGTACACCTTTGGAGGACGGGAGTGAAAATGGCAGCCTCCCAATCTCCTCCCCGGAGGAGCCGAGAACTCGGGGCCCCACTCCTCAGTGAGCCCCCACAGAAAAGCAGTCAGTCACTCCCGTCTCCCCGGTCTCCGGCCTCACTCCGTGCTCACCCCGCCTGTGACCGAGCGTTTCTGTCTCTGGCACCGGACCCCGTGTGGAGTCTCCAAACCCAGCAGATCCCTGCAGTGCACTCCCGCGCTGCTCCTCCTGGGGGAGGAAGAGGAGTCTCCCCGGATCTGCCGCTTGTTGGGTCCCTGCTGGAGGAGCAGTGGCCAGACTGTGCCGTGGATCACAGTTTATGGCAACCCCGAGCTGAGAGCCCGCGCCTCGGCTCCGTCTCTGCAGCTGGCTTTCCCGCTCCGATACCTGGGAGCTCTGCACTCAGGCACCCCCTGAGGGTCCTGAGACCACACTGTCCCACGAGGGTTCCACCCCCGCTTAGCCACTGGAGTGACATCCCTCAGCGGAGCCGACTTCTAAAAGTTCTGATTTTGTGCTCCGCGGCTCTATCACTTGCCAGTAGCAGCTGACAGAGGCTCCCTCCCCCCGCCGTCTATCTTCCTGAATATCACCTCCAATTTACTTCTCCGCACATCCTATCTTCCAGAAAGTGGTCGCTTTTCTGTTCAGAGAGTTGCTGCTATTCTTTTCTTTGATCTCCTGTTGAGTTTGTAGGTGTTCAGAATGGTTT
Organism: Halichoerus grypus; assembly: GCF_964656455.1. Lineage (NCBI taxonomy): Eukaryota > Metazoa > Chordata > Mammalia > Carnivora > Phocidae > Halichoerus > Halichoerus grypus. The sequence continues at coordinate 66,285,289 of NC_135721.1, read as the reverse complement.
GATCCCTATCCAGCTGAATTCCTAGGACCAGATGAAATTTAGGTCTCCTCCTCTGCCATCTTGCTCCTCCTCCCCCTTAATTGTTTTAATATTAATATATCATTATCTGCCTAGAGAGACTTAAAAATTCCTGGACAGTGAGTATTAGTGCTATACTTCTTTGTATGTTGTCAGTTATGACAATTAATAGGTCTTCATTGGAAAACTTTTCATTAAATTCAGAGGTTTAGACAAGTGTATGCATGGTCAGAGCTGTTGAGAAAAATGGGGCTCATCCTGAAGATTGGGTTGAAGTTGAACAGGAAAAACATGAACATTTAGAGGCTTGTCTGTTGAGACCACTGCTTGTGACAGAATCCTGGGTGGTTTGAATCTGACCAAGTGTTATATATTTTTTAGAGGAAATCTAGGAAAACATATGAATTTGTAAGTGTTTAAAATAAGGGGGATTTCATGCAGAGACCTAGTTATACAGGTGACATGATCACCAAGAAGCCAAAAAAGAACACAGAGAATCAGAGATTAACCAGAGCAGAAGAGGTTTGCTGGAGCCCAGGAGTTAATGACAGGAGAAGAAGCTGGAATTGCGATCAGTCTTTCTTGCAGGAAATGAGCTGAACCATGGAGAAGAAACACTCACTACCAGAGATGATGTCCAAAGTAGAGAGGAAGAGAGAGAGAGAGAGAGAGCAGACAGGAGGGATTTTTTTTCTATCTCCCACTCAGTGCTTTCCATGTGAAACAGCAATGACTTTGGGCCTAGGAAACACACCTGCAGGGGCAGCACCTCTGTGATGTGGACAGAGCCAGTGAAAGTGAGAATGGATCTCTGAGCAAATGGGCCACAGCATGGCGGATGTGGTCCCCTATGAGTACAGATGGACTGAAGTAAAGGGAGTGCTTAGGAAACTACGCTGCTCATATGAAAGCCTGACAAGTCTGTCGGAAGTTCTCTTGTAGCCTACCTTAGGATTCCCAATGCTGATTTTTGTATTTTATAGATATTGGTCAGAATTGCTATCCTAGAACTATTAACTACATTCATGGTACTATGGAGAACAAGGCATTCGTGTGATGTAATGACAGAGAATAGGCCTCTGGCATCATTTCTTGGTACAACAGTGATGATTTCATTTTACTCCTCTAGTTACTTCTGTGAAATCCCTTTCCTGAGTAGCATTTGGAAAATCTCCTTTGACATAAATGGATATCATGCTTCTAGCAAACTCTGACTTGATCTTTGCTGTGTGAAATGACAAAGCAGGCTGGACATGCACAAAGTTTACAGAGGGAAAACACCATGGCTGCCATGTAACCCAAAACCTTCCTTTGTCCAGGAGGGAGCGGAGGATCAGGGAGGTAAAGTCAGTTGCCTACGGTCACTGTAAAAGCTTGTGATGCCTTACGGGGTGATGGCATTGGGCACATCAAATCCCACCAACTTGGTGACCATGGGAATGTTCACTCTACTTTGAATTTCGATTTCTACATTCATATGAGAATATTAATAGTGTCTAAGTCATAGGGTTCTCCCAAGAATCAATTGAAAAAAATCTGTATCGCGGTTCAGCAAACTTTTCTGTAAAGAGCCAGACAGTAAATATTTTAGGCTTTATGGCATATATGGTTCATGCTGTAGCTACCGTATCTCTGCCACTGTAGAGGAAACGCTGCTATAGGTAATACATAAGCAAATGAGTGTGGCTGTGCACCAATAAAACTTTATTTACAAAAAGGAGTAAACAGTCCATGGACTGTAGTTTCCTGTCCATTTGTCAATATAATTTGATATAATGCTTGACCCAACCTAAGGACTTAATATTTTATCCAGAATTATTATTATTGTTAACATTATGATTGCTGCTGCTACTACTACTATTATATTATTGTTTAGTCTTCGAATAAAAGATCATTCACGTATTTAGTTTTTAAAGATTAAACTTCTCCTGATTTCCCTAAGGCTCTATCCTGAGATTTCTTAACCACCACTTCCAAGGTAATTTGCCCCATGTCTGGGCTGTCCCTCTCTTGGATGCTGGGAAACATTGGGGAGAAAACACATAGGCCTCCTTCCTCATGGGAATGAGATGCCCTGTAACAGATTTGGAGGTTCTGCAAATGGATAAGAACAGTTCTCAACACTTTAGCTCTTGCTCAAGATCAGAGGTGCTGAATATGTAAAATGAAACCGTTGTTTCCTCCCCTTATCCAAACAATAGCATAAGGGTGTGCAGCCAGAACAGAAAAATGCCAACCCAGATCTGTCAGTGAGGATCCAGAGCAGCAGTGTAGGAGTGTGTGGGCAGGATCCATGTGGAGATCTCACTCTCCTGAGACCCAAATGTAGGGCAGAGTGAAAAAGTATAGGCGATGGCAAAAAAAAAAAAAAAAAAAAGTGGGCAGTGTCTGAATTCTCCTTTAGGACAAATAGAATTTTCTATAACATCTATTTCATGATATAGCATTTTTGATGTACAGCTATTACAATAAAAAATTAATAGATATATAAGGGAGTGATGAAAGTCTGACTCTGACAAGAAGAATTTAGGTCATGGGATCCTTGAAAAGCTAGAGTTACAGCAGAGAATAAACCCATTCTCTGAATGGGCAACCCCTTCTTGGTCCTGTACTTCTACTTCTCCTCTGTGTGCTTAAGACCATTGTAATTCTGAGGAGACCCCCAAAATATTAACCAGAACTGTAATAATGTCCAGAAGATAACTAACATTGATGCCAGTACTGAGTAAATCTATAATACTCAGTCTTCTGCTACATTTCAACCAAGGACAATTACGAGGACAGTGAGGAAACTATCTCTCACTGGAATTTAGCACCTCAAAACTTTATGAGGTAATTAGTGGGCATAAAGTCATACAATAATTTTTTAGCAGAAAATGTTAATTTTAACACAGCTTGAAAATTCTTGGAGCAATGAGGAAAGGCTCTGCTTGCTACACAGTTCTGGAAGAGAAAGCATTGTTTATATTTAATGGCTCTTCTTTCATAAGGCCCAGGCCCTTTCTGCTCATTCAGAAATCTGCTACCAAAAAGGAATCTCTTAAGCTGTAGTGTTTGTATCCTACCTAAATTTGATATATTAATTTTTTAAAAATACATTTAATTTTTTTTTCTTGTAGTCTGTGGCTGTGATCTATTTTGGTATTTTTATGTTATAAAAATGGGTTTCCAGCAATCTCCATTTATAGCCTGGAGCCTGTAGTAGAAGGGCTGGCAAACGTTTGTAGAGAGCCAGATAGTAAATCTCGTAGGTGCTGCAAGCCGTACTGTCTCTATCACCACTACAGGCATGTCTTGGGGATACTGTGGGTTTGATTCCAGACCACTGCAATAAGATAAATATGATAAGAAAGCAAATATCACAGTGAAGTAAGTCAAATAAATTTTTGTGGTTTGTCAGTGTATATTAAAGTTAGGTTTACACTATACTGTAGTCTATGAAGTGTGCAGTAGCATTATGTCTAAAAATAATGCACATAACTTAATTAAGAAACACTTTATTGGGGCGCCTGGGTGGCTCAGTTGGTTAAGTGACTGCCTTCGGCTCAGGTCATGATCCTGGAGTCCTGGGATCGAGTCCCGCATCAGGCTCCCTGCTCAGCAGGGAGTCTGCTTCTCCCTCTGACCCTCCCCCCTCTCATGCTCTCTCTATCTCATTCTCTCTCTCAAATAAATAAATAAAATCTTAAAAAAAAAAAACACTTTATTGGTAAGAAATGCTAACCATCATCTGAGCTCTCAGTGAGTTCAAACCCTTTTGCTGGTGAAGGGTCTTGGTTCAATGTCAATGGCTGCTGACTGATCAGGGTGGTGTTTGAAAGTTGGGGCTGTGGCAATTTCTTAAAATAAGGCAACAGTGAGGTTGCATTGATTGACTCTTCCTTTCATGTACATTTCTCTTTAGCACGTGATGCTGTTTGATAGCATTTTACCCACAATAGAACTACCTTCAGAATTGGAGTCCATCCTCTCAAACCCTGCCACTGCTTTATCCACTAAGTTTATCGTAATCCTTTGCTGTCATGTCCATAATCTTCACAGCATCTTCACCAGGAGCAGAATCCATCTCAAGAAACCACTTTCTTGGGGTGCCTGGGTGGCCCAGTCGGTTAAGTGTCTGCCTTCAGCTCAGGTCATGATCCCAGGGTTTTGGGATCGAGCCCCACATCAGGCTCTCTGTTCAATGGAAAGCCTGCTTCTCCCTCTCCCTCTGTCTACCACACTGCCTACTAAATAAAATCTTAGAGAAAGAAAGAAAGAAACAAACAAACAAACCACTTTCTTTGCTCATCCATAAGAAGCAACTCCGCATCCATTCAAGTTTGATCATGGGATTGCAGCCATTCAGTCCCATCTTCAGGATCCACTTCTAGTTCTCTTGCTCTTTCCACCACATCTGCGTTTACTTCTTACACTGAAGTCATGAACCCCCAAAAGTCCTCCATGAGGTTTGGATTCACTTTCTTTCAAACTCCTCTTAATGTGATATCTTGATCTCTTCTTATGAACCACAAATGTTTTAAATGGCATTTAGAATGGTCATCTTTCCAGATGTGTTTCAGCTTACTTTACCCAGATCCACCAGAGGAATCACTATGGCAGCTATAGCTTTAAGAAATGCATTTCTTAAATAATATTTGAAAGTCAAAAGGACTCCTTGATTCATGAGCTCTGGAATGGATGTTATGTAAGCAGGCATGAAAACAACATTAATATCATTGTACAGAGCTCTGAGGTGAGCAGTTACATTGTCAATGAGTAGTAATATTTTGAAAGGAATCTCTTTTTGAAAGGAATCTTTTTTTCTGAGCAGTAGGTCTCAACAGTGGGCTTAAAATATTCAATAAACCACATTGTAAACAGATGTGCTATCATCCAAGACTTGCTGTTCCATTTATAGAGCACAGGCAAAGTGGATTTAGCATAATTTTTAAGGGCCCTGGGATCTCTGGAATGATAAATCAGCATTGACTTCAACTTAGAGTCGCTAGCTGTATTTGAGCCTGTCCTTTGAAGGTTTGAAGCCAGGCGTTGACCTTTCCTTTCTGGCTATGGAAGTCCTAGGTGGCATCATCCTCCAATAGAAGGTAATTCTGTCTACATTGGAAAACGTTGTTTTGTATAGTCACCTTCATTCACTATCTCAGCTACATAGTCTGGGTAAACTTGCTGTAGGTTCTTTGTCAGCATTTGCTGTTTCACCTCACACATTTAGGTCAAAGAGACCATTTTTTTCCTTAAATTTCATGAACCAACCTCTCCTAGCCTCACATTTTTCTTCTGTAGCTTCCTTACCTCTCTCAGCCTTCATCGGATTGAACAGTTAGGGCCTTGCTCTGGATTAGGCTTTGGCTTAAAGAAATGCTATGGCTGGTTTGATCTTCTCTTGAGACCACTAAAACTTTCTCTATATCAGCAGTAAGGCTGTTTCACTTTCTTACCATTCATGTGTTCATTGGAGTAGCCCTTTTGATTTGCTTTGAGAACTTTTCCTTTGCATTCACAACCTGGCCAACTATTTGACACAAGAGGGCCAGCTTTCCGGCTCTCTGAGCTTTTGACTTGCCTTCTTCACTAAGTTTATTTCTTGCTTTTGATTTAAAATGAGGGATGTGCAACTCTTTCTTTCACTTGAACACTTAGAAACCATTGTAGGGTTATTGCTTGGCCTAATTTCAATACTGTGTCTCAGAGGATAGGGAGGCCCAAGGAGAGGAAGAGAGATACGGGACCAGTGGTCAACTGAGCAGTCAGAATACATGCATTTATCCATTAAGTTCCCTGTCTTATATAGGCAAGGATTGTGGCACCCCAAAATAATTATAATAGTTAATCTCAAAAATCACTCATCACCAGAAAAAAATACAACACTAGTGAAAAAGTTTGAAATATTGCAAGAATTACCAAAATGTGACACAGAGACATGAAGTGAACAAATGCTGTTGGAAAAATGGTACCAAAAGACAGTCCACACAGGGTTGCCACAAACCTTCAATTTGTAAAACAAACAAACAAAATGCAATATCTGCAAAGTGCAATAAAATGTAGCATGACTAGATGAGGTATGCGTATACTCAGCTCTGCCACTGAGGAAGAAAGCAGCCATAAACAATATGTAAATGAATGGAAACCCCACACTGTTCTAATAAAACTGTATTTACGAAAATACACTTCGGGCTAGTTTGGGCACAGGGGGCTGTATTTTGCTCACCCCTGGTATAGCTCTTAAGAGTTTCTTAACTTAGGAGGGCTCAAGTAGTATCTGTTGTCTAGGAGCCAGTTAGTCATGTAGGAAATAACTGCATTAAGTATAGTTATTTCTCAGTGGAGGGCAGAAATTACAAATGCTATGAATACTAATGACTAAGGGGGTAATATACATGTTTATTCCCAAAGATAAATTATGAGGAAACAGAAGATGGTTCTTAGAAATGTTGGGACTTGAAGTGAATGAGAATCACAAATCATGAAGCTTTGGTTCTGAACATATATTGCAGTGCAAGATCTTTGTATTCTTTTTGGATAATTTTACTTGTAGCCTTCCTTTGGTAACATTGTTTCAACAGTGTGACCACTTCTCTCCCCCTCTGCATAATCCTATTGTCAACCATAAGAACACTGAGGTTAGCCAGTCTTACCTGTTGTTATACCTTGTTCCTGGAGAAATGAGGCACATTCTGTGTGAATGCCTTGGGAGAGGACTCTTGGAAGCTTGTGCCTAGTTTCCTCCAAACTTTTCCCCAATGTGCCTTTGTCCTTTGCTGATTTTGCTTTGTATATTTTCTCTGTAATGAGTCTTAGCCATGAGTACAGTTATATCCTGAGTCATAGGAGTCCTTCTAGGAAGTCACTGATTTTATACAACATATATTCTATTCCCAGAAAAATATCTCTTGAATGAATGCGCTAGGAACACCCCACCGTTTGTGTCATTGGTAAGTTCTTCCACACTAATATACTGCTTCCTAGAAGGTCATTTCAGGGTAACTGATGACAGCCCTGTGCATTTTCTGTTTGACTTATGCATTTGATAAACACAGTAGCAAAATCTCTCTCTCAGAACCAAAACAGGCTGGGTGCATTTAAAATAAATACTGCAAACTCATTTTGACATTTCTTTTCTGGTATGGTAGTTATCATTCTTTCCAGCCTTCAGGTTCATGTGTCCCTAGCATTTTCGCTTCATAACTACCAGCCCTTCTTTTACAGTGATGCCTGTGACACATGTCAGCTCAAATAAATGAGTTTTTCCATCTCCAGTTGTTCATGCACTCACATGTTCACCCATTACAGGCAGTGAACCTGGCGAGGTGCTGCACTAGATACTGAGATTCAAACACAAAATACTCAGGCTCTTTCGTTAGTTAGGCAGAATTTGACTATAACTACATACTGCTATAGCAAACTTCTGTACAAGTAGCTTAAGATAACCTGGTGATGGGTATTAAGGAGGGCATGTTCTGCATGGAGCACTGGGTGTTATACGCAAACAATGAACCATGGAGCACTACATCAAAAACTAATGATGTACTGTATGGTGAGTGACATAACATAATAATTTTAAAAAAAAACTAAAAAAAAAGATTATAAGACTAAGCATTTGACTCTGGTATAGTCTTTCAAGTTGAGTTCAAAGAATGATTTAGGTTCAACAGCTGAATAGCACAAAGGAAAAGCATTTTAAAGGAAAGAGCATGTACAAAGGCCCAGGGGCTTGAGCAAGTATGCCACATTTGGGGAAGAACAACTTATAGCTGCCTAGAGTGTACTTGTCGTGAACTGGCGGAAAAATGAGTGTCAGATGGGGCCAATAAACATTCTACGTAAACCTGCCTAAGCAGAAAATAATTGTATAGGCAAAGGGGAGTCATTGAATTATTTCAAGGAGGGCAAGTAAATGATCAGATTTGTGGTTCACGAAGATCACTCTAGGAGGATTGGAAGGAAGGGCTAAAAAGGGTAGAGACTGGAGTCAGGAAGACTAGTGAAAACTGCAGTAACCCCAACGAGAGATGATGGAGACCTGAACTAAGGCAGTGGCCATGGAAAGAGGAGGAGAAAAAATAGGAAAGTTGTTTTTGAAGTGGACCCCAAATTGGCTGACTGATGAGATGTAATGTAAGGGGGAAGAAACAACCACTGATGATTCACAAAGGTTGATCACAAGATGTTTTTATCAAGAAGTGGGTTGGAGCAAAGATGATAGGCTCATTTTGGGCCATGTGGAGTTTGAGATACAGTCAAGTAACGAGGTGAGACTGTCCCATGGCGCATGTTTTGGCAGTGCAAGTACACCACACATACTGCTGGATGTTTTGTATTTGCTTTCTGGTTTAATGATCCTAAGAACGTTTTAAGACGAAGAATATTATATGCATCCTAAGCTAAGATGGTGGAAGCCCAGAAAAATGTAAGTTACCCAGTGTTACAGAGGGAATAAGTGGCAGTCCCAGGATTTTTATCCATACCTCCTTTATTTCATTGTGTCTTATCCACTCTCCCATGCTGACTCACATTTTTGGTGGGAATGAAAATTTCTCTGTTTAGATGGGGGCTGACCCACCTGATAAGGAATATAGTTCATACTGTCTTTTTGTACCAGAAAGCGTTAAGTGACTGTAAGCCTTTTGTTTTTTCCTCTTTTTATATTTCATGGCATTGTCTACTGACTACTTATTTACATATAACATCCAGTGTCATGTAGATGTACTTAAAGCAGGAGTAGTTGAAATGGAAGAGAAAATACAGAAATTTAAAAAGTAGAGAAATAGAAGATTTTTTTTTTCACTTTTCTATTTGTTTGCCATATCAATATAAATGACATCATTCCTCGAGATAGTGGCTCAGGGATAAACGGGCACCCTGTATGCACTTCTTCTGGTCCTCCCAGGTTGTAATATCAAATCATTAGCTGAATCTTTGGGAATCTAATGGAGAAGATATTCAGGGACTCTATAATGTTTTATGTTTATTTCTTAATCTTTGCAGGCCTAAGGGGACATAAATAGGCAGGACTGGGAAATACAACTGACATTACTCAGAATAAATCTATAGCACCCTACCTCCACTGTGGGTGTCAGATAGTCTCGCCAACTGCAGGGAAGTTAGATAGGCTTTTTTCTCTCTCCTTTTGAATCGAAATTGTGCTGTTTCTGAGAACTGGTGATTATCTTGGGATGGTTTTGTGTACATGTGCATATGTATGTGAGGATGTGTTTGAACATTTATTTGCTGGATGTTTAGAGAAACAATAAAGTCAGTTCACAGTGTTAAATCCTGTAAGAAGACTGGATTTAGCACACCAAAATCCGTGCTGGACTGTTCAGCTGGAGTCTCCTTAGCACTCCCTCCCTGTTTCATCCTCAAATGTATTTTGTAATCTATTAACGAAATCGGACTTGGGAAATGCCTACATGGGTACCAGTCTGTTTGCTGAGTATTTCTGGGAGAAGAGAGGTGACCTGGTAGTGAGATTCCCCCATGAGGAGGTATGTGGTCTGATTGAGTAGCTCATAATGCTCTCATGGTGGCTGTGGAAGGCTGAGGAGACAAGATTTCTGTGAAGTCAGGTCTCCCCATGGTAGTGTGATTGGAAAAGGAGCCTAGGGAATCTGTCATAAAGTTGTGTCTGCACTCATCTATCATAGGTTATTTGCATTCAGATTGTGTGTATATTTAGAATAACATGGAGGGGCGCCTGGGTGGCTCAGTCGTTAAGCGTCTGCCTTCGGCTCAGGTCATGATCCCAGGGTCCTGGGATCGAGCCCTGCATCGGGCTCCCTGCTCAGTGGGAAGCCTGCTTCTCCCTCTCCCACTCCCCCTGCTTGTGTTCCCTCTCTTGCTGTGTCTCTCTCTGTCAAATAAATAAAATCTTTAAAAAAAAAAAAAAAAGAATAACATGGAGCTTGACCTCATTTGTACCTGCCCATGTACACACACACACACACACACACACACACACACACACACACACAGCAAGTGCGATCTTTAGGATGGGAAAAACATTAGAAACTGGGGTGCATCTATGGGTGAACCCTATAAATATACATATATGTCTTTTTCTCTTGGACTATAAGGAAAATCACACATGTTGTATTTCTTTTGCAATTCTCTAACATAGTCTTTGCTCTTTTTATGTTCCTATAATTTAGGAAATCTGGACTATCTTGACAGATCTGTGTAGTGGTGGTGTAGGTAGAAGTGAGGAATGTCAATATAAAGAGAAATCAGTAGAGTGACTATATACTTTGTTTTCTAAGCAGGTACCTTTTACAGAGAGAAAGTAAGTACAATTAATAAATATGCCAATCTAGCTGGCAAAAACTGGATCATCTCCGGCATATAAGCATATATGGCTATCCCAAAAACGAGGCCTGAAGAGGACTCTGTTTTGTTACAGAACTGCATGGAAAGGTGCTGAGTCTGTGAGTTCTAGGCTGGGACCAGCAGTGAAGAAATCAACTGTGGCTGAGCAGAACAGTAACAGGAATTTGGGACCACTGTGGTCAATCCCATCTTCTCCTCCCATAAGCTTTCCCTCATCTTTCCCAAATATGCTAAAGGATCATATAGTATTTGTTTTTCTCTGTCTGATTTATTTCACTTAGCATAGTACCCTCAAGTTCCATCCATGTTGTCAAAAATGGCAAGATATCCTTTTTATAGATGAATGGTATTCCATTGTGTGTGGGGGGTGTGTGTGTGTATCACATTGGTTTTTATCCATTCTTCTGTTGATAGACAGTTTCTTTTCATGTCTTGGCTATTATAGATAATACTGCAGTGAACATGGGGGTAAAGATTTCTCTTTGGGTTAGTAATTTCACTACATTCAGAGATATATACCCAGAAGTAGAATTGCTGGAACATTTGATAGTTGTATTTTTAATTTTTTAATTTTAATGCTTTCTGCTTCATAGTGGCTGCACCACATTACAGTCCCACCAACAGTGTACTAGGGTTCCCTTTTTTCCACATCCTCTCAGCATTTCTCATCTCTTGTCTTTTTTTAATGATGGCCTTTCCAATAAGTATGAGGTGATCTTATTGTGCTTTTGATTTGCATTTAATTTGATTTGCATTATGCTAAGTGAAGTAAGTCAGAGAAAGACAAAAGACTGTAAGATCAGATTTGTAGTTGTCAGAGGTGGGGGTAGAGAGTTAGCAAAATGGGTGAAAGTGGTCAAAGGGTACAAACTTAGTTAGAAGTCAGGGTGCCTGGGTGGCTCAGTCAGTTAAGCATCTGACTTTTGATTTTGGCTCAGGTCATGATCTCAGGGTCATGAAATCAAGCCCTACATCAGGCTCCGTGCTCCATGGGAAGTCTGCTTGGGATCTCCCTCTCTCTCCCTCTGCCCCTCTCCCTGCTCACACCCTCTGCATGCACTCTCTTTCTCTCTCTCTCTCTCAAATAAATATAACTAAGTTTTTTTTTTAAGATTTAAGTCATAGGTATACGATGTCCAGCATGGTGACTGTAGTTAACAATACTGTATTTTATATTGGAAAGTTGCTAAAAGAGTAAATCTTATATTCTCTTCATCAAGATACTAATAGCATTTTTCATAGAACTAGAACAAATAATCCTAAAATTTTTATGGGACCACAAAAACCCCAAACAGTCAAAGCAAATCTTGAGAAAGAACAAAGCTGGAGATATCAGACTCCCAGATTTCATGATATGCTAAAAAGCTCTAGTAATCAAAACAGTAGGGTTCTAACCCAAAAATAGACACATAGATCAATGGAACAGAATAAAGACCCAGAAATAGACCCACACTTATATGATCAGTTAATCTATGAAGAAGAGAGGTAAGAATAGACAAAGAGGAAAAGACTTTCTCTTCAATAAATGGTCCTGGGAAAACTGAACAGTTACATGCAAAAGTAAAACTGGACCACATCACACACAAAAATAAACTCAAACGAATTAAAACCTAAATGTGAGACCTGAAGCCATAAAACTCCTAAAAGAAAACATAGGCAGTAATTTCTTGGATATCAGCCCTAGCAGTATATTTATGGATATGTCTCCTTAGGCAAGGAAAACAAAAGCAAAAATAGACAATTGGGACCACACAAAAATAAAAAGCTTTTGCACAGCAAAGGAAACCATCAACAAAATGAAAAGGCAGCCTGCTAAATGGGAGAAGGTATTTGCAAATGACATACCTAATAAGGAGTTAATAGTCAAAATCTGCAAAGAACTTATACAACTCAACACCAAAAAAAAAAAAAAAAAAATCTGATTAAAAAATGAGCAGAGATTAAAAAACAAAAAATTTTTCTGATTAAAAAATAAGCATTTTTCCAAAAAAAGACATACAGATGGCCAATGGATATGTGAAAATATGCTCAACATTACTCATCAGGGAACTGCCAATCAAAACTACAGTGAAATGTCACCTCACACCAAGTCAGAATGGCTGAAATAAAAAAGACAAGAAATAACAAGTTTTGATGAAGATGTGGAAAAAAGGGAACCCTTGTGCACTGTTGGTGAAAATATTTCTCAAAAAATTATAATTAGAAATACCATACAATCCATTAATTTCACTACTGCATGGAACTTACCCAAAGAAAATGAAAACACTAATTTGAAAAGATACAGTAACCTTATGTTTATTACAGCATTATTTACAATAGCCATGATATGGAAGCAATCCAAGTGTCCATAGGTAGATGAATGAATAAAGATGTGGTATCTGTAGACAATGGAATATTACTCATCCATAAAAAAGGATGAGATCTTACCATTTGTGACAACACAGTTGGAGCTAGAGAGAACTGTGTTCAGTGATGTAAGTCCGGGAAAGAAAATACTATATGATTTCACTTATGTGGAATCTAAAAAACAAAATGAACAAGAAGCAGAACTAGACTCATAAATACAAAGAACTAGTGGGGAAGGAGATGGAGGGATGGGCAAAAAAGGGGGAAAAAAACCCAAAAAGTTCTCATCACAAAGAAAAAAATTCATAACTACATAAGGTCATGAATATTAACTAGACTTATAGTGATAAGTATTTCACAGTATATACACCTATTAACCTATTAGATTATATACCTTAAACTTATACAGTGTTATGTATCAATTATGTCTCAATAAAAGTGGAGGAAAAAATATACTGAAGGAAGTCATCTTTACATGAAGTATGAAGGAAAGAGCTGTGATGAAAACATTGAAATAAGTGACCAGGGCAGCCAGTAAGTCACAAAAAATATTCATATGGAAACCCTCATTTCCTTGCACACAGACTCTAAAAAAGAGATGAAGAAATATCATTTTTTTCTGTGTGTTTTAAATTTTTTTTAATTTTATTATATTATGTTAATCACCATACATTACATCGTTAGTTTTTGATGGAGTGTTCCCTGATTCATTGTTTGTGTATAACACCCATTTCTTACACAGCTTTCTTTTATTGCTTGCTCCCCAGAGAGACACAGTGAGTTGTGGTTTTTGAGAAGTTGGTGATTTAGTGGAGAAGTTGGTAAACCATGTACAAAGCTCCCTCTCTCCTTTCTCAATAGGCGCCAGGAGTACTGGAGCATCTGCCAGGGGTGAGCCCTGCCATCTGGTGACCCTGTTTGAGTGTGATCACCCTCCACTTGATATTCTGAAGGAAAATACTTGTAACTTTCTCTCTAGAAAAGATAGTTCCACTTAATATTCCTGAGGATAGAGTCTGTCTCAGCAAGATAGGATTATTTTTTCCTTGCATTTAGATTCCAGAAATGACCATCAAACTATCATTTATAGGAACATGCCACCATGATTTATATAGACAGAGGTCATTATAGTGATTCAGTGTTCCAATCATCTTGATAATGGATCCTAATTATTATACTCTTCTAGTACCTAAAAACAATTGCAAACCAGAATGAAAACTGTTTGAAGAACAAGAATATTATAATATTTCTATTTTTATCACAACTCTGATTTTTGAAGAAATAAAATAAGTTAGAACTGCTAATTATGCAAATCACAAATGACCTTGGGGCTATAAAATGGACTGCAAAGGCAAGGCTGTTGTTAGCAGTTTAAGGTTTATAGCTCCAAGATTTGCAGAAGAATCTATTGAGAGAACAAGTCTCCAGCTGCCAAAATCAGAGATTAAGAAGTGATTAGATTTCTTTCTTTTTTGAAAACTGAGACTCAAATTCAGCCCTCTTACTTGCTCTTAGGGCAACATTCATCCATCAGCCCTTGCTTGCTTATTGTTTTCCAATATCAGTGCTTCTGGTTAGAGACTCAAAGGCAAGAATGCATGGAATGGAACGCTAAGTCCCCCAGCACCTGCTAATAAAGGAGAAGACACTTGTGTTAGCAACATCAACCTCTCAGCAAGGAGAGAGGGCAGACTTCTCACCCTAATCAGAATGCCCTCTGAAAATAACAAGACGTATTTCCTCCCTATGCTGCCACTTACCCACTTTGCCTTCTGTTTTTTCTCCTTCTAAAATATGCTCATTCATTTTGCACTCTACCGTCATTTTCTTGTTCCCTCATTGCTTAGTCTACTGGTCTGTCATTCTTGATGCTGCTAATGCTGCTTTTGTTACTTTACACATTCCTTTTTTTCTTTCTTCCATTTTTCCCTCTGTATCAAGTACTAACAGGCCTCTTCCTACCTCTCTATTAAATTTACTTCTAAACTCACAGAGGTATTCAAGGGTGGAGTATAATTCATCAACTACAGGACTTAAAATGTTTGGTGCACCCAGGAGTTACATACTCACAAGGCCATCTTCAAGACTCTACTGACCTTCTCTGTCTGTTTCGTAATCTCGGTCTCTGTCTGTGTACCCCGCCCTCCTCTCTTCTCTCTCTCTCTCTCTCTCTCTGTCTCTCCTAATACACAACTCAGTAGGTATTCCTATAAAATAAAGGTTTTAAGCTTCTTATAAGTGATTTTACTTTCCTCATAAATCTCCATCCTACTGGATGTTGAAGAAATTTAAACTTTCCAATTAATAATATACTGAACTGTTTTGGTCTATTCCTTTTCTACTAAATTTACAGTCAGTTTTAAGTTCATCTCCCCATCTGGGCTGGTGTAAATAATTGATGTTTACACAGCTCCGTCTATTTTAAAGAAGTCTTTAGTCTGTCAGATGTCCTTCCACTTCAAGATGGTGACACCAGCCTTCCTAGCACATTAGAATCACCTGGCTGGGGAGCTTTTAAAATTTCTGCAATCCAGGTCACACCCTACCTCAATCATATCAGAATCTCTGAGAGTGGGACCACAGAATCAGTTTTTATAAAGCTTCCCAGGTTTCTGCAAAATGCAACCAATATGGAGCCCCCGTACCCAGAAAAATGTTACAGCTAACAGTGGCTTGGGCCACTCAACATACCCCAAAACGTAGCTGTGTCATATTTAAGGCCATAGACCCAAGTCCCATCCTAGGCTTGGGATCAATCTTCCTAATTTGCTGTAATGTTTGGTGATGTAAGGAGCCCAAAGATAATACTAATAAAAGTTAGTATTAAAGTGTCCTCACTATATGCCACTTAAATTACTAAGTACTTACGTAGCTTCTTTATTGCAAGCCCAACTCAGCTATTATCCCATTTACAGATAAAGAACTTGAGGCTTAGGGTAAGCAACATGTCAAGTCATGGAGGTAATACATGAGAGAGCTTAATATTCTTCTGACACTAAAACCTCTGCTTCTTTAACCAAACACTGTATTCATTCCCAACACTGGATATTTAGAATAAAGTCACTCTGCTCCGGTGGCTCAAGAGAGTAACTGGTTGGTCATCACAGCTCCCTGATGCCTTCTCCATTCTCCAGTGCACATCTCCCACCCCTTTGGATTTGCCTAGTTCAAGGTTTGACCATACTCAGTCCTACTGCTTCGTGCTTCCACAGCCAGATATTTACACCTATGCCTGACTGTTAATAGCTCACTTAGCTTTCATGAGTCAGTTTTCTTTCCTTTGGAAGAGTCACTGGACACTGGACCTGCTACTATGCTGGGTCACACTACCATAAGGTCTTTGATATTGCCCTTGTGAAAACATGCAGCCATTCACTTAAGCCTGGAAAGATGACACTGTCGCATTGGTTTTAATAACCAGATCCTCAGAGAGCAAACACTTGGCATTTTCTTCTGCCTCAGGCACACATGATTCTCTCCTCCTTCTGTATTGTCATTAGCCCAAATGAACAATTTCAGAATATCTGCATTAGGAACTCTTAAGATTAAGTTCTGTTTACGAAGGAGAATATTTTAGGGCAGTATTTACCCTCCTCCAAATAACGTGGACTTGTGAGACAATAAGACCCCATCAAATTATTTGTTCCAAGCCTTTCTGATCTCATGACATTTTAATGCAAACTACAATAATATTTTCTCCAAATTCTTTATAGTTAATGTTGTTTAACTTATTTTCTATTATATAGTTTATGGAAATACATTCTCCCAGATAAAAATGGGAGTAATTTTTAGCAGCAGACTGCATTTAATATATTAAATTTAATAAACAAAGTCACATTTGTATGTGGGACATTTTCTCAGAACATAAGTATGACAGGTTAGTTATGAGGAGCACAGTTCCTTGATGTATGTATGTATCAGCTTAAGAGCTTGTCACCTACCTTGACGCGTTAATTCTAGGACTTTGTGCAGGTGAAACTTCTTGTCATCTGCAAAACACTGTGAGCCATTTAACTCATGACAAGCCTTTAGATCACGTTGCTTCTATGACTGCACATGGTGAATGCAAAAATACTTCTGCAGTGGTTGCTGGCATCAGAATATTAACATTAGGATGTTTTCCGCACTATCATGTCAGGCTATGTCTAGGAAACATGTGTTTGGCGCTCGTAACCTCAACTTCTGCTAAGTTTTTAGTGGATTTACTGGATTCCAAGATGAGTTTTAGAAAATGACTTCATACCCAAGGTCAGATTGCTTTTTAGCCAATAAATGATGAGTGAACTGGCATTTTGCAAAAACCTGCTTTAGATAATGGGTTCTCTCCGCCCTGCTAACTGCCCTGGTTAGGTAATTAGACTTTGTGGTTAAGGTCAGATTCAAGGGAAAGAATTTACACCACATTGCCTGAATCTGATCTAAATTGTATGTAATGCTAAAAAAAAGTAATTACCTGATGCACCTCTAATATACACCCACCAGGGGAGTGACTGTGAAATTTTAAATTAAGGGTAATTTTTGAGGTTAACTTGGGAACAGATTCATGAGGGCTCAAAATCCATTTTGCTTTAAACTCAGCAAGCTCTTTCTGTAATTTCTTACAGGCTTATAATTTATAAAGCTTCCCTGATGCCTTGTCATCTCAGAAAGACCAAGCAGTATATATCTTTCCAAGGCTTACTCTTTACTAGTTTGTCCAGTAAGACAAATTTATCTTTGATACATTTTCTTTCACCTTCCTCTTACTGGAACCCTTTTTATAACTCAGATATCCTCCTTCCATCTCCTTCTGGTGTTTTCTCTCTGCTAATTCCAGACAAGACTTCAGCTGAAAATAGTGAAGTCATTTGACCCTGGAAGCAATTGGCATAAACTCAGTGAATGTCAAAAAAAAATAGCCCTAATTTTCTCCTGGTATTTATGAAAAATAGACAACATCCTTGCCCTAAAAAACAAATTTACCAACTATTTGAGAGTTAGGACTTGGACATATGAAAAAACTGAGAAGAAAATTCAAGAATATAATTGAACATAATAAAATTATGCCACTTTAGTTACCTGTAACATAGAATATACTAGTTATTTTACAGTAATTTATTGACTCTTCTCCAACATTTAACTAAAACACCCAAGCATCCACTGAATGGGTACTCTTATTGATCAGGCTTGGGCAAAAGAAAGTTTTATTAAAACAAGATATCAAATAATAATAGATCACTGGAGCAGAAACACACAATGGTCTACAGTCCTAATGCTTAATTTCTCATTTTCTTCTATTTCCTCATCAACGAATGACAATGTCCTATCAGTTTTATCTCAAGAACATCTTGAGTCTATCTACTTCTTTCCACCTGTACCCTGCTATTTTCAACAATGCATCCATCATCTCTTTCTCAGACTACTGCAATAGCTTCCTAACAACTTCCCTGTTTTTTCTCTAAATCACTTCTTAAACCGCTGCTTGAAATACAAATCAACTCAGGTCAAACTTATGCTAAAATCCTCCATTGGCTCCCCATTTTAGATAGGATAATATTCAGACCATTTCCCAACACCTGCACAGCTTTTCAAAAAAGATAGCTGTTGTCCGTCTTCTCATTTGCCCTTATCTTCTACTCCTTTCTCCCTTGCCACCTGTGACCTAAGCACATTACTTTTCTTGTTATCTCTTTCCTGGGCTTCAGCCATATGGCAAGCTCATTCCTGCATTGAGATCTTTGTTCCTGCTATTACCTCTGCCTTGAATGTTCTAAATTCATATTGTCACATAGCTAGCTCTTTGGTATCCATCAGTTCTCATATTTGAACTTTTCAGAATGGTCTTCTTAATTTCTCAATCTAAGCAGTCCCTTTCCTCCCCCACATTATGCTTTTTATTTTTTTTCAATCTGTCATAATAATCTACAAAATTTACCTTTTATTTTTCTTTTCATGTATGTGTGTAGTCATTTAGGATCTCTTTTCCGTGGTCTAGAATATTAATTTCTATAATAACAGGAATCTTGCCTCTTTGTTTACTGTTAGAACCCAGCACATGAAACAGTGCCTGGCATAGAGTCAGTTGCACATAAATATGTGTTGAATGATGCCATTTTCAGTGACACAGATGGAGCTAGAGAGTATTATGCTAAGTGAAATAAGTCAGAGAAAAACAAATACCATATTAGATATCACCCATGTGGAATTTAAGAAACAAAACAAATGAGCAAAGGGAAAAAAGAGAAAGAGAGAAAAAGGCAAACCAAGAAACAGACTCTTAACAATAGAGAACAAACTGATGGTTACCAGAGAGGAGGTTGGGGGGGGGGGGGTGTTGTGTTAAATAGGGGATAGGGATTAAGGAGTGTGCTTATGATGAGCAGCAACTGATGTATGGAAGTGTTGAATCACTATATTGTACACCTGTAACTAATATTACACTTTCTGTTAACTAAGTGGAATTTAAATAAAAACTAAAAAAAAAAAAAATTGTTGAATGAAAGAGTGATAAAATGCTTGAGTTAGGACAAATCTGACCAAAAGGAAAGGATACTGCAAAAGCAGTCACAGGATTTTCTAAATTAGCTTCAGATGCTTGTCCTGGTTTCTAACCACGCTAAGAGGTGTTTCTGAGCCTGGATGTCATGAGAAGAAATAGGATGTCACGGTAGACCCAAATACATGCTTTTCCCTGACAACATATTAACTCATTGTATTCTCTCCCCAAATATTATCTAAGTTGTCCATTGACATTCTGGCCAAAGAACCTCAAAGCCTTAATTTCCAGTTTCAGCAGAATAAATTGTGCTAAACTGTGTTCCCTCACCTGTCTACCCTGCTTTATGCCTCTCTGGCTCTTGTGTTTTCCTCATGAGTTCTCATAGTCACTCTTACCAGCACCCTTAAATCCTTTAGACCTTTGGCAATTGTCCCAATAAGACCTAAACAAGATAATTATAAAATATTACCAGTTTATGTCATAACAGATTTAAGATTGCTACCTTCAACTGGGTCCTTGGGTTCTAACTTTTCTTTTTTTTACTCCTCCTTTGTTTATTTTCTTAGTTGATCCCCATAATGAATATTCACAGGCAGCCCCAGTATTTTGTACAGGAAGAGCCTAATGTTGAAGATCTGTTTGGAAAGGGAGACTAGGGGACTTCTTTGACTTTGTATTTGCATGATAGCATTCTGTTGTTACTTAGGGTGTATATTACAGATTAAGGAAAATAGCAAGTTTCTGGAGATACTATGAGTCACAGTAACCTAGGATTGAGAGACAGATCATAGTACATATCAATTATTATTGCCATTATTACTTGAACTTTTTATGGATACTTGATAGATATTCTGAAAGGCTAAATTTTATTCCACCCAAGCTACCACTTGGATATACTACTCTAAATTCTCCAAATCTTTGATTGTCTTAGGTTCTCATACTCTAATAGTGAGCTTCTGTCTCTCAAAATAAAGTTAACATTATTCAGCAAATATTTATCTATTATGTGCCAGCCAATGAAACAAATAATGAAGACATCAGGCATAAATGCTCACACCCCATTTCTTCTAGTTTTGAACTTATCTATTTCTTCACTGTGTAGTTTATACCATTATCACCTGTCTAAGAAGAAATAATCTTGCTCTACAAGACAAATCTCTCCAAATGCTGTTTGATCTTACTCATTATCTTGGTTAAAAAACTTTTCCCATCTGTGTTGTATTTTTAATGTTTCCTTTTTTTATTAATTACTTCTCCTTGGTCTTACTGAGATGATCAAGTTGTAAATATTGTACAGAAGATCTCCTATTGCCACTTTATCACCAATTTATTTCTCAACCCACCATAATTTTTTGAGAAATTATTATTGAAAAGATCATTAATAACTGCTGCCCTGATTCTACTTGACATTTCTGTATAAAATAATGATTTGTTTAGTCCTTCTTTTGAAATTTTATGTTCTTTGACTTTAATATTATATTTATATTTATATAATTTTATATATAATACATTTATATAATATATAATATAAATTGTATAATGTCATTCATATATATGAATATATATTTATATGAATATATACTGACCCTTGTTATGGAACAGGAACTGTTGCTAGTTCCTGGTAAAATAATGATGAGCTAGATGAACTATATAGCCTCTCAAATAACTAAAAGGTAAAGGGAGAGATCAAAAATAATTATAATCAGTGTGATAAATGCTTTCATTAAGGTACATAAAAAGTACTACAGGAACAGAGGAGGAAGAAGCTGACCCTGTGTGCTAATCAGGGATGGGGATTCTAGAAAGCATTCCCTAAGAAGGCCCTTCTGAGCTGAGTCTTAACAGTACCAGCTTTCAGGGACATGCAGAGGGTAAAGGAAAGTTCAAGTTTAGAGATGGAGCACATGCTAAAGCACAGAGGTATGAGAGCATGCTGAATTCAAGGATTGTTGGCTTGAGATCCCCTTAAGATGTAACTGAAGAGGGAGTAAGGGTCAGAACACAGAGGGCTATGTACAACCTTCTAGGACACATAGGCTGAAACAGGTGGAAGCTACAGAGTGCCATGATCAGATCTGCATTGTAGTTACATCACCGTGCCCATAGGGTAAAAAAAGAAAGAAAAAAAGATTGAGTGTGGTTATGGGAAAGAAGAAGAAAGCATGTGACTAGTATAGAGATAGGAAAACAGTCAAAATAGGCAACCTGGAAACCAATAATGCCCCACTACAGTTTTGCAGGTGGGAATAGGTAGGCCTGGGCTAATTTTAAAAGAACAGAACCAAGAAGAGCCTATAATTGGCTTTACCTAATCCCAGGTTTCCTTTGAAGCTTCTGTGCTGGCTTTTCCCTTCCTATAAAGCTTTTCCCTCCCTGCTTTGACCACTGTTCTCCAAACAGATCTTGCTTTCCTATAATATCACCTATTTCCCTTTGAAGTGTCCTTACATCTCTTATACCCCAAGAGGAATTCTCCTCTTCTAGCTTAGGGTTAACTATTTCTGGAGTGGTTTTCATAGTTTTAACCTAATCACTTTGCAGAACATTCTATGTTGAGTGTATTTATGTATGTTCCAGCTGATTATAAGGTTTTTTTTCCCTCCAAACCCCTTAGGATAGATCCTAAAATACTGTAGTGCCACAATAAATGTTTCTTGAATGGAATCTCAGTTATCTTTAATAAGAGGATATTGTATTGGGAAACATCTTAGGGAAAATAAGAAAATCTTTGGAAATAATTGAAATAAAGGATAAAGGGAACTATCATGTAGGTTACAATTATATAGCTAATGTTATAAGTTACTGGGAAATCAAAAGGCAGATGTTTCAGCCAACCATAATTTGACTAGCCTTAAAAAAAATTTAAATTTTTTTCTATAGTCTAGATGGTGACATTGCTCAGTCTTTAAATGGCAGACTAAGTCATCAGGAGGATTGAGAATTGCACTTAGACTATCATAAAAGCCTTAGAAGGAAATCTGCAATTAGTAGATGGATGCCTCGGTCATGTAATATAGAAACTTAGAATGATTTATGGGCTGATAGTTGGACTTTAATGCTCTCTGGAGCTTTCAGAAACGGACATTCAATCAGGTCTTCTGCTTCTAGTGAGATGATAAACACCAAGCCAGAGTAGTTAGACAAATGACTGAGAGGCCCAGGAAATCGTTACCTTGTGGTTAAAAATCAATCAGCCCTTGCCTATTCTTCATGGGCATGCTAAATAGAGAAGACCAGCTGCATACCTCTAGGTACCCCTCTGTGTCTCTGAATACTCTGTAACCACATAGCATATAGTTCCTACTCTTGATCTATTTTCTATTAGTACTTCCTTTAGCATATTTAAAGAAAAGAATCTGCTGCTAATGTATTTTGAATTCAGTATTTAACAACCAGAACAAAACTATCCCAATGGTTATAATTACTTATGTAGAAAATTCATTAGTGGCAAAGCCTTTAAATGTCCAAGATACCAAACTTGAGAAATGGGATGCTTGTTCCAACATTTAAATTCCATCCCTAGAGTCTAACCATTGAGTACCAAGATGTGTTAGCTGTCACTACATATTAGGGTATGCAGCAACCTTATTCTTTGTCTTGATTGCTCCTTGAACAGAAACAGGTTTGCTGAGATAAATAATTGTCATATTCATAAGTATGTCTGGCACATGTGATAAGAAAATTAACACCAGCAGGTATTAGTGATTAAATTTTGTTTTTAATTGCTTTCTGAGAAACTTGTGGCATTTTGTTGAAAATACAGCAAATCCAAGGAAAATACTAACGAAAAATACATCTGAGTCGGTAGAGTTACCTGTGTTAGGTGGAAGTAAAGCTACCTGAGAACACCTACTCTCTAAAGTTCTACTTGACTTCATACTCAGAGCCACTGATGGAAACAGCTTTTCCTTCAGAGTAAATGACTTCACAAATGAAGACCAAGTGCCATATGTTGGCAGGAAAATGAATTCACATACATGTTTTTCATTGTGAGCCATTTGTCAAGTTATCCAAGTGCAGTTTATGAAAACATCCCTAGAGGTTGTCAGATTATTATTATAAGCTTTATACAGATAAATGGACCAAAGATGAGAAGTAACTGAAGAAGACCTGGAAAGGAAGGCATTGGGTGCTAGTATATATACCATCAACCCATTACCACCATTTTCCCACAACACATTGCCTCCTTTCAAGAAATTTTGCTAGCTAACAAGGAAAACCACCAACTACTTTCCTTTATATGTTAAAGACTAGTGATTACCTTCTAGTAACTTCTTTTGCCTTCAAGTCTCTTCTGGATTTTTATTTTAACAAAGTTTTATATGCAAGATTATGTTGAAGAATAAAAATTCTTATTGTGAATTTCCTTATACTTGATTGTCATGGGGAATCACTTAATATAAATTAATGGGAACATTGAGTATACATAGTTTTAACATGTTTTCTTTTTTAACCTGAGAAAGAAAATAGAAAAAAAAGTCAAAATTTCTTGGGTAAGAGATTAATATTGTAGAAACTCAGGCTGTTAAAAGAAATTGAATTATCCTAATCACTTGTAAGGAAGAAAATGGTGATTCCCTTACTGAATCTACCAGAAGGAATAATCTACCAGAAGGAATAATGTATTAACTGGGGGCAGCCTGCATGGTTTTCTTTCCTTTATTCAAAAAAAAAAAAAATTCCCCTAAAAAAATGATTACTTTCAGACCCAAATTTAAGTAGATAAAATAACACTCTAGAGAAAACCTGGAATTTTCCTTAAACACTATTGAATTCAAGTTTGTTTCTTTGCAGAGTACAGGACTATACAACACTTTAAGAGGGAAATGAAGACCTTTTGAAGAAAGTTGTAAACTCTTTTCAGCTCCAATTAGTTGTTTTTTTCCACATTTCTTCAGATATAATCTTTAAGAATCCAAAATTAGAGGTAGATAAAACTCAAAATATACATGTATTTCTCTGTGAAGCTTATTTACCCCAGTGAAAATCCATGAATTTGCTTAGAGCGCTAAGAATGTTGTTAAACCAAGAATCTTTACCTCAGCACTAGGGAGAAAGGGGTTTCTGAGGAATATAGTTTAGGATCTCTGCAAGGTAATGGGTTTAACTTAACTAATGAGGTACTTAAATAGTTCCTATAGGATATCCAGCCTTTGCTAGTCCTTACAGGATTTCTCTGGTGTCCAGAAAACCAATGTGTGTTCTACAATGTCTCTTTTTTTCTCACGACCTTTCGCATGACATGTATAATGTCACTTTTAGAGGTGTAACAAAATAACAGGAGCCCCAAGAATAGATTATTTAAAAACTTACATAGAGAAAATTATAGACCTCGGATTTAAATATTCATTCACAGTAAAAATTAGCAACCATCAGCACTTTAGTGTTTCAGTATGTTAATTGAGAAACAAATAACTCATTTGAGATCTTGGAATTTAAAGTGACCAGAACTTGTCTAAGAGGGCTATGTTTCTACCCTACAATGAAATAAAATTCAGGGATCTGGGAAAACATGGGAAACTCTCCGGGACTTTCAGTGCTATTTGGATAGAGAGTATGGTAATATGCATTTATTGGTTGGTGCTTTGGGTCAGGTTGCTATATGGATGAGGATTCAGTATAAAATAAAATATGTATGATCTTTGTTAGGATTTGATGAGAAAGGAAAATATTTAAGATAGCTTGGGTTAAGACAGCCGATGCAGGTGTATGTGTGATGGAAATAGGAGTATGATGTTGACATGTTTCTAAAGTCAGAATGCAGCATACTTCCTCGGCTGTTCAATACTTAGTGAGCATCTTCTCTTTGTGGGGAATTGCCCACTGTAGGAGTCATTCATGTCTGGGGTAAAACCCAGACACTTGTTTTTCTAGGTTGTTTTACAGTTAAGACGTAGGAAAATTACCCAGGTGATACCAGTTAGACATAACTAGAGATTTCAGTTTAGAGGAAAATGAAAGGAAGTAGGAGGCTATGCATAAAATCCTTGCCGGTGCAGATGACAGAGGGTGGTAAAGAGACATGGAGCTCCGGGAAGCAGCAACAGTCAGTGTCTACTGGACAGTTCCTTTCCCAGAAATAAATGTATGAGCTGCAGACCTTGTGCCTAGGGGCAGCGGCACTGTGGTCTTCACTGGGCAATCATAATGGTGAATTGGGGAACTGCTCATGACTCCGTAGCCTCCAAACCTGATTCTCTGGTTTCTCTGCATTTCCCATAAGCTATCTGGTATGTTTGCATTTCTTTGGTTTAAAATAGCTCATCAAGCCTCTTTTGATGACCATGAAGAACTTTAACTGACCCTGTGTCTCTAACAGTGAAGCATTGCTTTATATCACCCTCATTAGAGCTCTGTGAACATAGCCTCTCACAAACGCAAAGCATTTTCACTGTCTCCTGGTTTAGACTCTCCTATCCTATCTATTTTACTTATTTATTTGAAGATAGAAAACTGAGGTTCAGAAAGCCTAGGCACAGAGGTTGTATAGCAAAACAGAACTGGATTTGAAGTAAAAAGAACAGGGTCCAAAACTGGTGATGTGAGGGGGCGCCTGGGTGGCTCAGATGGTTAAGCGTCTGCCTTCGGCTCAGGTCATGATCTCAGGGTCCTGGGATCGAGTCCCGCATCGGGCTTCCTGCTCCTTGGGAGCCTGCTTCTCCCTCTGTCTCTCTCTCTCTCTCTCTGTCTCTCATGAATAAATAAATAAAATCTTAAAAAAAAAAAAGAAATATTAAAACTGGTGATGTGAGGTAAGTTGCCTACCTCCCTCCGCCTTAAACTTCTCCAAATAGAGATAGAATTGTCAGATTTAACAAAGGACAATACAGCATGTCCCATGCTTGGGACATACTTATACTGAATAATTTTTTGTTGTTTTTATGAAATTCATATTTAACTGGACAACCTGTATTTTATCTGGCAAAGGCAGATAAAATGTGTGAAAAGGCAAAGGTAATGAATGTGAATGTATTTTTATACCACAAAACACAATGTAATTGTTAAGTTTATTATTATTGCCTGAGGTCAAACACCTACTTAGTAGCATAGCAATTTTTAATTACCTTTCTTTAAGGTTCAAAGAGCTTTAAATAACTTACAGGGGTCACAGATATTTAGCTCAGAAACAATAAATTATTTGTTGAATGAATTAACTATTATTCTGAACTTCTCGTTTATTGTAAATAACTTAGTGTGCTTATAAGAAAGGTTGAAGTGAAAATCCACTCAGCTTTTAATTGATGTTACCCTGGGTATCTTTCTTAGAAACATTTGTCTCTGTCACTGAAAACAGTTTTAGACAGTAAGTTCTGGAAAGCATCCCCAAATTTAAAAAAAAAAAAAAAAATTCTACAGACTGTAGGCCAAATTATCAAACTTTGGGGCAGACAAATCTGATTTGAATCTTTTCTTGGTCACTATCATAGATCTTAGAAAAAGCCACAGGAAGACAAGGTCATGGGCAGTACAGGTTTTATGTAACATCCAAACCTGCTGAGAAATATTTTTCTTAAGACATAACAAATTAGTAACCATGATTTAGCAGTGCCTTGCAAAATCTGCATGCCTGAGTTATTTGCATTTCTGAAGACATGCAGAAAGAAACAAAAGTAAATAAAAATATGAAGTCTCAGCTCAATTGAAAAAAGAAAAATGCAGATAGTCCTCCCCAAACACTCAACATTCTCCCTGCCAACTCACCTCTGTTTATAGAGGTACATGATCCCCATTACAGATTTGAGGGATTGTGAACTGGGGATGTCATTAAATTCCACCTATTTTTAGGAAAAAGCAGTCCTCTTTAAGTCAACAAAAATGCCTTTGCAATATTGTGGACTTTGCTTTGAAACCTAGAAGGGCAGAGGGAGGGAAGAAAAAATGATAGTGCTTCTTCTGTGGTCACAGTGTTGCTTGACTCACGTAAACAAGTTTGACGATGACAAATACACTTTGTTTTGGAATACAAGCCAGTGAAATACCAGCCAGTGTTGTCCAAAATTTAAAGAGTAGCATTTAAAACATTTTATTGAGGAAGTGATATTGCTACCATAAACAAAAGGACACGAGATTGTTTAAGGGTGAGGGTGTGTGTGTCTTTGTGCTCACATGTGTGTGCCTGCATGCGTGTGTGTGTGTGTGTGTGTGTATGAGATTTGGAAAGACATCACTATTCTATTTTTCTGTCATGTATGATCTATTGAAGGAGGGAGGCTAATGGAACAATCTGTTGCAATCTCTGAGCAGTCTTGGATTTTTCCATAGCTCATCTTTACAGGAAGGCTTACAGCCTTGACTGAGACCTAGAAAGCATGTAATTGTGGTTGTCATAATAAAGCCCTGAAGGGAAGAGCAAGTCTATGAGCCTGCCTGGGTTTTGACATGGTAGCCAACTCTTTCTGTCCTGTATTCACAGACTTGCTCCATCCTCCTAAGAGAGTGCTGGACTTTGATGAGAAGTCTGTATTTGCCTTCACTGCTGACATGTATGTAAGCTGTCATTTTTCAACTCTTTGTTTTGGTTACATCTTCACTTTAGCACTTTAGTTACACTTTAGTTATTACCAACCAATGAACAACTCAGAATGAATATTAGAGAAGCATTTTAGTTTTAAATATATGCAAACATCTATTTTAAAACAGCTTGTAGCCACTGATTATAGACATAGATATAGGCATACAGATATAGAGATAGACATACAGATACATAGATAGAGCTAGATATAAATAGATATATGTAGATAGACAGACATGTAGATAGATACAGGTATAGAGACAGGTAGGAACTGTGATGACAATTACAAAAGGTATGCAGTGGCTGTTGGTCCTCAACACCAAACACAGACAAAAAGACAACAGATAGGTCGGGATCTCTTACAAGAACATGAAATCCTGTGGCAGACCTGTCTCCAAAACAGCAAGCCAAAGACAGTCAATGTGGTGTTTAATCAGTTATTATTTTTACTTGGACCATTCCATAAGTTTAGGTCATTATCTGGAAGCTTGATCTGAGCTAACATGTTCTGCTCTGGTTTCCTTTCTTACTATTGGACAATATTTCTAAAGTGTGATTTGGGGACCCTGGGGGGGGTGCTTTGAAACTTTCAGGGGGTCTATGAAGTCTTCCCTTTCCCAACTACTCCACTGAGTCCAAATTTTTTCATATATGTTAATCAAAATAACAGACCGAAAGCCAAAGCAGGTAAGAGAATTGAGCTCTTTTAAGTCAAATCTTAAAGAGAGTTAGAAAAATTTAAACACTGCAATTTTCTCATATTTTTGTTTTGGAAAGTGTACTTATTTTTCATAAACCATGTTATTTGTATTTATGTGAAATATATTTATTAATTGTAAATATTTCAGTGATATATATATTGTACTTTCTGAATTTTAATTGTTAAGTAATGACATATATAGCTCATATAAACAAAATATTTGTGGGCTCCTCAATAATTTTTAAGAATGTAAAGAGGTCCTAAAACCACAAAGTTTGGAAACTGCTATTCAAGGACAACATTCTACATAAGCAAAGATGATCTGTGAAAAGAATAAACATAACCTTTGGCCTTTGGGCTGGACAGTATCTTTCTACTTGATAATATGCATTCGTGTATTTATACATATGTATATTTAATGAAGTTGAACTTATTTTATGTGGGCATAAACTCATCAGTTGCCCAAGAGTCCTATCAGGTACTTCCTCCTTTATTTTAACTGGCATTACCTCTCATTTACTTTTAGCTCTGTGGCCCCACCAAGATTTGAGTTTGTAAACATGCTCAGAGAGTGCTACACCCCCCAACCCTCCTAAATCATTTTGAGATAGTAAGGCTTTCTCTTAATGATCTAATTAAGATATTGGGTGAGGGGGTAGCTAAAATCAAATGATGGATACCAGAAACATGAATGCATGGAGGAAAACTAAGGTCATAGTGTCAGTAGAATTGAATAGTAATAACCATTCTTTTACTTTCATAATCACTTTACTCTTCTAGTGAAATTTGGACATGCAGTTCAGGAGAGCAGAGTTGTAAAGAAGTTATGCTTAATGTTGCTGAAAATTTCCAATCTTTTCACAGTAGATCTTTTACTCACAGTAGTTTTTGTTTCCTTGTCAATAGCGTTAGATACAAACTTGTGAACTATACAACTGTATACAACTGTATAGAAACTAAAGTAAGGGCTTCTAATGGAGTAAAACCATAGGATTGGGAGTCATGAGATGTTCATCTGGTCTTCTACTACTAACGCATGTGAAAACATGGATAAATTACTCAACTTCCCTTAGCTAATTCTCTTATTTGTAAAACAAATTGGGCTAAGATGGTTTCTTCTAGCTTTATGATTACATAAGCCTAGGAGAATGCATCTGCTTTCTCAATAGCAAGCATAGCTCTTAGTTTTCAGAATTGGTTCACATTTTCTGGAAACTTAGGTTATATTTGGAAATTGCTAGAGAAGTAGCAAATTATTATCACTTCACATGTGCAAATCTGTTAAAGTATCATTATATGATGGATGTCTTCAATAAACCAACCAAGGAGTACAGCAACACTTCATTTGTCCCATATTGTTAGGGAATGAAATGTTTCTGATGCATGCATTTTCAATGATGGACATAGAACCCTTTAAGGACAAAAAATCTGTTTTTAGCACTTTTTATGAAAATATTTCTCAGGGGCACCTGGGTGGCTCAGATGGTTAAGCATCTGCCGTCAGCTCAGGCTATGATCCCAGGGTCCTGGGATCGAGCCCCACATCGGGCTCCTGGCTCAGCGAGGAGCCTGCTTCTCCCTCTCCCTCTGCCTCTCTCCCTGCTCATGCTTTCTCTCTCTCTCTCTGTATCTCTGTGTCTCAAATGAATAAATAAAACCTTTAAAAAAAAGAAAAAGAAAATATTTCTCAAAAACATGTCTTATATTCTTTTTCGAAGTAGAAGTTACAAAAATATGTAAATTCCTTTTTATGATTCAGGTCTGCTGAGAGCTCTTTACTGCCCAAGAGCCTTTTGTGTATCCAGGAGAATCTTTATAAGCACTTTGTACTCTGATTTATGATCAATGAATTGGGCTTGTAGATTCACTAAACAATTAATTGTTTAATCATTAAAACATGATAATGTAGCTAAAGAATCAATTTCTCTTCAATATTTAAACTGATTATTAAATTAACTAATTAGACTGCACTAAATGAAAATCGTAAGTCTGTCAGATTCTCTTTAACTCTAGAAATCAACTGACAAAATTGTCAATTAAAATTAATTATGAATATTTAAATATAGTTCATAAAGTTAATAGATTAGTCTTATAAAACTAGTAAACCACATTCTTTTAAGTATCTCAAGTACCTGAAAAGAAAACACACATAAATACGCATAGTAATTTTAAAAGCATATGCAAAAACCTAGAACAAAAATACTATTACCATTAGATTTATTTATGTGTGTGTGCATGTAACCTCAGCGTTATAGTAATTATGGCAGAAAAAATCCCTAATTATGGCAAAATAATTTAGCTTTTAAGAGGAATTTTGAGATGATGACTCTTCATTGGGCCTTTCCGGTGTCAATCATGTAAGTTTCTACTTCTTGAAATATATTTTTAGATTTCATCACGGTTATATGGCACAGGGTCCTATCATTTATATATAATGCTGATCTAATGTCTAATAGGCTTATTTAAAACTTTTAGGTTGCATTATGTAACTCTGATGATAGATATAGGTATTGAGCAAATAGTGAACAGTATATATGTATAAGTGAATCACATAGTATTCCACTTTTTCTGTATACTTGAAAATTTTAATCTGCCCTTTCTTTTGTAGAGTAAATGTTATTAATCACTTTGATAATTTTTTTTAACCAAGATAACTACTTTAATTAAGATAACTACTCTAAGTGTATGTTCAAATTGTCAGATGTTGGTCAGTGGGTGTCCATTTATTTTACTTTCTCTTCCCCTTTCTCACTTCTCCAAACATCTTTTAGATTCTACTTGCCTTACATTATGGTAGTACTAAGATACTCCAGGATCATCTTGATTTCTCTTTTTATCAGGATATGGAAACAACTACTCTCCAAGGATCCCTGATTTCTTTTAGTAGAAAATAGAATTAAAGACCAAATTTGTGTATGAGTATATGCATGAATGCTGGTGTTAGAAAAATAATGTGCTGGGGCTAAATTCAATGATAGAGTTGGAAAAAACTGTCCTTTTATATTATGATTTTATATTGATACTTAAAATTTAATTTTAAATATATTAAGTTCTTGATATAACATGCAATGTATACCAAAACCACATTTATATTTTTAACTTCACTTTTCTAGAGCATATGCTGATTTGGAACCCACATTTGACCTACAGTAACCCCCTCTGCAATATTAAAATTTTTACATCTTAAAACTCTTATTGGATATCATATTATTGTCAAAGTGTTACTTTGCTCCTCTGTGATACTATAAAATTGTAAGGTTCTCTTGGTGTAGGAGATCTTTTTGTTCTTAAATGAAGTGGTCCATAGCTGCCTTGCTTTTAGGTTGATGTTTCTCTGTTATTTTCTGTGCTTATTTTCACTGTGCGTTCAATCTTACTACTTTTCTGAGTCAATTCTAACCAGATGGTATCTAGGGAGGTCTGACATTCATCAAGTGGTCACAGACCTGGGGTGGAATGGGTTTGTGGTGAACCATGGGAACCTGACCTGCTCTCTGCTTGTGGATAACACCACATAATTCAACTTCTTGCTAAATTCCTTTTCCCTGAATTCTAGTTTCTGATTGGAATTGAAAAGCTGATTTGACCTTCATCACTGTGCTATGGAGGTTTTCTGGATCTTGTCAGATATAAGAGAACATTGCTCTGCGAAAGAGGAAGAAGCTTAAAACAGACAAGTTTGGGCACAGGATGAAAAATCTACTAAATCAGAGTTACTCAGTTCATGACACCTGCCTTCTTGAATTTTGCTTTCTTGAGGTTTTGTGACACCATCTTTTTTTTTTTTTTTTTAATACTGTGGTCCTTAGTTCTCTTTAGCATGATGAAGACAAGCTGAAGCTATCAAAATGATATTGCAGAACTCATGGACTCGTAAATAGATGTAAATACAGAACTTACAAAGACTGTATGTCATCATTTAGTTAGCGGATTAGATACTAGACTCCCCCTAATTAGTTTGCTTTCTAGAGACACAGACCTTGTGGCTTTCAAGAGATGGAACTTCTGCCTCCCACTTACCAGTATACCGCTTTTCCAGATATGTTGGCCCATCTGAAATTTGTTGTCCATACAGCTGAAGACCTACATCTCAGATCCAGTTTCAGATTCAGGAAGATATACCTGATTGTGTCGATTAAATCAGTAATGATCTTCCTGCTCAGAGAAGGGCCCCTTCCTTTTGCCCAAAGCAGTGATACTTCATCCTAAACTATTTGCAATGATGTAACAAAATTTTTGTGCTTTATTTTAACCATAGCTTCCCCATAATCCAGTTTATACACTAGGGAGGGAATCTCTTCCCTCAGAGAAGAATCTTCTCTCTTCAGGAGAAAGTAACACTGGCTCCTGCTCACTGTACCCAAACCAGTATTTGGGGTCCTAATATATGTGTTTCTTCTTGTTAAGATCACACCTGAATACTTTCCACGTAGAATCCTGTTGTAAGGCCAAGTGTGTCATTTTGGATTCTCATGGAACCTAGCTCCCACTCTTCATACCTCTTCAGGCAGACTCGTAAATTGGATCACGTGGATGCCCTTAGTGGGATCATCTTTTGAGAATGGTCTTGTATCTCTAACCAAGTGCATCTCAACCACTTTCACTTCTTAACCCATAGAGAAAATAATAATGTCTGCATTATACATTGGCTTCCAGGCCCCATCAAGCAACACGAGTGACCTGTGGGATGTATATCTAGGTATACCCATAAATCTATGCCAGATCACATTCATTGAGAAAATCTTCCCTATTCTTTTTCCTACCAATTCAGATATAAAATCTAAGTAAACCAAATAAAGTTCTGGATGAGGACTTACAGCGCCTTTTTTTTTTTTTTTTAACAAGGAATGCACACAGAAGCTTTTGTGCAATGCTTTTCTAAGTGTGATTCATGGACCATTGCCTGCCTGAAAATTTGTTACTAGAACACAAAAGAATAATGTAAACAAATGGTCTCTAAGTGTATTCTTTAATTCACTAGATATGTTTGGGAGAAGCATGGTAGGAATACATTCTCAATAATGAAAGCTCTATGTTGATTTATGTTCTAACACAAGCTCTGACCAGCAAGAACACTCAATGAAGAACAAAACTGTGGGACTCAAATAATTCCCTCCACCTGTGTGGTACCAAGGGCTTGGGTTAACTACATTAAGGCACAACATCCAGTCCCCCTACTTTTTACTGCTTTCGGGAACTTACATGACCCTGCAGGAAGGAAAAGAATAGCAAAAAGCAAAACAAAAAAACAAAAACTGACTCTCCGTTATGGCTTGGTGAGTGTTAATTCTGAGGAGGATGGCAGGTAGTTCTATGAAGCATTTGTTTCCTACTCACCTGGTGAGAGTATAGTCAGGAAGGAATAAGGGTACACAGGCTTCAGTTCAGGTGTTAACATTTTGTAGATTATTTAGGCAGAACCTTCAACCAGCCAATAATTCCTCAAGTCTGTTGTTTTCCTGATCTTCACCTCTGAAGTTGACAATGCCTCAATGACCTGGAAGACTTTTTAAACTATAGATTACTAGGCTCTATGTCCAGAAATCTTAGAATTCCATCAGGTCTCAAATGGAGGCTGAGTTGTATGAAGTTCCTAGGTGATGCTGTCTCTATTGGTCCAAGAGCCACATGGGGAACTACAAAGAAAGATTCCTATTAATATATATTGAGATCACAGTGGAGCCATCACTGGGGGCTTCCAGCTGTCTTTCAGATTTTGATTGAAAAAAGATTTACTCAGAATACCAGAACAGAAGAAATATAAAGGAACAATGAGTCAGGCTATTTGAAAATACAAGTGTCTTCATTTACATTGCGGAGATAATTCAGATTCTTTTCTGATAGCCTCTTTTGTGTTTGTTCAAGGCAAACTGAGCTCCTAGACAATTGGAGTTTTTCTCATTCCTTTTACCCATTATCCACAGGGCTGCTACCAGAGAATGTAAGTATCAGCTCCAATGGTCCATTACAATGACTCACATTTAATCAATTTTATTTAGAAACTAGCAATGCTTTTGAAACTTTAGGGAAAGGATATCTAGAAAAATAGAGACCTGTACCATCTTTTCTACCAAGTTGCTACTTGACGATGAGCCATCTATGTTTTTTAAGTCAGTAAATATGTTTTTTTTCATTGATAGGCTTTCTTCAGCACCATATTCTCTAGGTGAGGTTTCACAGCCACATAATCTCTGAATCTGCACAACACACTTGATCCTGAGAGGGTAGAGCTCACACTCAGACCCGCTTCCTTTCAGCATGAAGAGTGCACTGCCCACTTGGCAATCCCTGTCCTCCCCTGACAGCCCACAGCTCCTTTTTATTCCCAGTGACGCCAACATCATCATTACTTTGTTTCTGTTTTTTGTGAATACTGGGGATTCTCCAGATATATGTCATCTCCATCATCACAAGTCTGTATGAATCCGCTTGCTTTGAGGTCTATGGCACTGGCCTATAATACTGCATCACATAGTCATATTGTCAAAGTGGTTAAGTGGGAAGTATAATTCCCGGTCTAAGAATCATTTGAGCTCTAGTCCGTGGGTGCCTATGTCCCAAAGAAAATAAACAGCAATTTACCAGATGACTATTTGCTGCCTACAAAAAAATCAGCTATTGCCAATAAATCAATCAATCACAAGCCATCTGATATCAGAGACTGCAAGCTCATATTAAGAATGTGATTAAGACTTGTCTGAATTTGTGCATAATGTTTTTGGTAGTATTACAAATAATCACAAAGGATTTGGCATATGGGATAAACTATCTCTGGATTATTAACTTATGTGAATTTTTAAAAATCTAATATGAAATTTGGGTATTTTTCTCTGAAAGCTCTCATTCTTGAGAAGTTTTGTTATTAAATAAATGAAGAGTCCAAGGGCTTGAAATCATTTGTAGTATAGATCCAAAATCCCTTGCCTGAAACTGAGATCAAATGTGGGTTGTTTTTTTTTTTAATTTAATTTTTTAGAGGAGTTTAAGGTTCACAAGAAAACTGAGGAAGGTACAGAGATTTCTCCTAAGCCGCTGCTGCCTTCAAGCACAGCCCCCCCCCCCCATGATTAGCATCCCTCCCAGATGTGTTTTAACATTCAGAATTTTTTGGATATTGTAAAGCTATTACAAACATAAACTGCCTATTATGTACTAGCTCTTGTGGGGTCTGGGGTAGCATCCCACAGTCAGATGTTAATATTTCCTCAACTAAATGATGAATAGTTACGTGAAACGTGATTTTTTTATAAGAGCATAAATAAAGGTTCAGGTTAGGTTCTGCTTCTGAAAGAGTTGTGAAACACTTGGTTTTCAGAACCTTTTGGATTTTATATGTTACAAATAAGAAATTGTGAATCTGCACCATGGTCATAAAATGTTATGATCAATTCACTGATATTGAATGTATTCTTGGTAGGTAGTAAATTAGGAGAATCACTTCCTAATTGGTATCAAAGTGAAAGCAGGTATTTCCCTTAGGGCAGAAACATGGCCTTCTGCGTCACATCATTAGCCACACCTATTAGGTAAACAGAGGAGATGTAGTTTTGTTTGTATAGTCTTGAAAAACTTGAGTGGACAACAAAAGGATGCAATGAAGTGCTTGGAGACCAGAGATATTCAGTAAATAGCATTTTGTTTTGCTTTCATGTTAGCAATTTTGTTGGTACTGGAAAGTACCAAACTGGGGAGTGCTCTGCCCATATGTATGTGATCCTGGTGCTCAAAATATATAGATCAAATTAGTTGTGTGCTCTAAAAAATGGTCAATGGGCAGCAGGTCTTCCC
This sequence comes from Halichoerus grypus, assembly GCF_964656455.1. Classification (NCBI taxonomy): domain Eukaryota; kingdom Metazoa; phylum Chordata; class Mammalia; order Carnivora; family Phocidae; genus Halichoerus; species Halichoerus grypus. The sequence continues at coordinate 66,249,121 of NC_135721.1, read as the reverse complement.
ATTTGGTTGTGCCATTTCTTATACAGGGGGAAGATAATTTGCTAAAAATGCAAAAGCTGCTTTACCTTTTTAGCTTGTTTTTATCTGCTGTGTATGAGGCTGTCTATATATAGACATGGATAAATCTCCTTAAATCCACATATCTCTGTATGTGTATGGCTACATAGCTGCCTACTCCCAGTTTCAGAGTTTTGTGATAAAAGTCCCACGGTAATATATTCATTCATCTTATTTCTGCAGGTTTTCCAGGACAGAGAAATTTGGTTTGTGGTGTTTTTTTTTTTTTTTTGAAGTTTGTTTGTTTTGTAAAATGTAAGTAAATAGGTATTTGTCCAGATAATCTCCAATTGTGCAGAGTCTAGTACTTAGGAATTTAGTAATGGGCCACTACCAGAAAGCAGATATTAATAGACAGCTGTTGAATTAGTTAGCTGAAAAAGAGACTTCACCTTCACTTTTTATTTTTTCCTCTCCAACTTAACCACTCCTTTGTCCAAAATAAGCAAAATCCTCTGCTTTATGGAGCATAAGTATTCATAGCTCAAAGAGGATTACTTTAAGATTAATTACAACAATTTCCTAGAGCAGCATAGGAAGTATTTATAAATGTATATGCATATGTGTGTGAATACACTATTACCTAGATAATATTTCATTTAAACTTCGTTTTTATTTTCTTCCTCTATAAAGATCGTTGGCTAATGGTGTCTGCAGCCAGAGGCCCCGTAACATTTCATCTCCAGATACAGTTCCTACCGTTAGGCCTATTAAGAGCTGCAGATGTTTTGCATCCATGCAAACTACATCAGTTGACCTGTATCATGCTTCTAGACTAAATTTCTTTGAGGATGGAAAAGACATAGCTGTTTCTGCTTTGGGTGTTTCCCTGTGAAGAATGGCTTTGACTTTGTTAATGTATGCCACTTCCTACCTAAGAACACCTGTATACTTTTAGTTTATTTTTGTGTTCCTCATTCCTTAGTCTGCTTATTTTTAGGTATTTCACTAACCTTCATTATGTCTCTTGTATGTGTGAGATATTTTGCAATAGCAGTACATGTTCAGGAGCACAGAGATACATTTTTTTAAATAAACTCCTTTGAATAAATATTAGCTAAATTTCTCAAAGGCTTATTTTCTACAAGAAATAGCTATTCTTTATGACTAAAAAAGTAATTTTCAGAAAATTTGATGGTGGGCAAAAAGGAATATTGCAGCTTATCCCTTGGCACCCCAGTGACAGTAATTTTCATGAGCTATTTCTCACAGCAAGCTACAGAATTTTGTGGGAAACTTCCCAGCAGTGTTCCCCATAGGTCAGGTTTCATGGCCAGAATTGCACATCAGCATTCTTTATAAGAAATGAACTTGAGGCATAAGTGATGAAGGTATTTATGTCTAATATAGAGTTAAGCTTGAAAATTAGAACCAAGACCCTGGTTAAATGAAAGTCAAACTGTAGCCTGGCAGCACCAGAGTTCAAACAGAAGGCATTACTCCAACTGAGGTTCATTCCCCAACCATGGTATAGGATCAATCCAGATAGGAAAGAGTAGAAGGCTGAGAGCCAATGGGTCTTCATCAAGGGGAACTGAATGCTCCAAGTCCTTGACTTCCTACACTCTTGTAGGTGTGAAACTGATTCCACAGAAAGAAGCCTAGGCAAGGCAAGCACAGTTGGTAGCCTCCCACCCAAATCTGGTTCTAGATCCACATTCAGCAACCAGGCTGGGGGGGGGGGGGGTACAGATTCTGACTTATGCTAGTGTACTATCTAGTAACCAAAAAGAAAAGTTCATTTTCATTCTGCTATTAAATTGCTGTGAGATCTAAAACAAGTTGCTTCATCAACCTTAGTCATAAGTTATCTGTAAAATAAGGAAATCACAGGAGTACCTGGGTGGCTCCGTCAGTTAAGCGTCTGCCTTCTGCTCAGGTCATGATCCCACAGTCCTGGGATCGAGTCCCGCGTTGGGATCCCCACTCAGTAGGGAGTCTGCTTCTCCTTCTCCCTCTGCCTCTATCCCCAGCTTGTACTCTTTCTCAAATAAATAAATAAAATCTTTTAAAAAAATGATATTACATGTAATTTAACCTCTTGTCTAACCTAATATTGGTAGTATTTTAAGTGTTGGCCCAAGGGAACATGAAAACACATTTCATTCTTTTTTCCTTCATAATAAGTTGTTTCATGCTGTTTTATAGGCTTAAATTGATGGTTTTAAGAAATAAAACTATCTTCTGTGTGTTAACATTCAGGTTTGAATACCTACCATTTCATTCTGAGAAAGTCTCATATAGGACTCCACACAGGCAAACTATAATAAAATTGCTTCAACACAGTGATAAGCAACCAGAGAAAAATGAACAATATATACATAAAACACAGATAAGAATGACAGCCAACTTCTCAGAAATAATACAAGCCAGAAAAGACTGTGAAATAAAATCTTTAAAGTACTGAAAGGAAAATATTATCAATATAGAATTCTATATCCAACTAAATAACTTTCAAAAAGAAAGGGGCAATAAGATTTTTTAATGAATTTTTAGTTTTTATAATAGTTCTAGATTTAAATAAAAATTGCCACTATAGTTTAAAAAATTCCCATACCCTACACCCAACTTGCCTTATTAGCATCTTAGATTACTATGGTACACTTGTCACAACTAAGGAATTGATACCTACATATTTTAAGTCCATATTTTATCCATATTTCCTTAGTTTTTACCTAATATCCTTTTTCTGTTCTGTCGGTGACATTTTCTCAGGTTTACCTTGTTTTTGATGATGTTGACAATGCTGAGTACTGGTCAGGTATTTTATAGAATTTCTCTCAAGTGGGACTTTTTTTTTTTCATGATCATACTGGATACAGTAGACTAAAAATTTGTGCTCCCCCACCAGATTTATACATTGAGAGCTTATCCCCAATGTGATGGTTTTGGAAGTGGAAATTTAGGGAGATGTTTAGGTCATGAGGATGGAGTCTTCATGAATGGGGTTAGTGTCCTTTTAAGAGAGACTTCAGAGAGATTCTTCACCCATTCTCCCATATAGACTCTGTGAAACGATGGCCTTTTATGAACCAGGAAGTAAGCTGTCACCAGACACTGAATCTGCCAGCACCATGATCTTGGAATTCCTAGCCTTCAGAACTATGAGAAATAAATTTCTGTTGCTTATAAGCAACCCAGTCAATGGTATTTTGTTATAACAGCCCAGACTAAAACACTCAGGTTTTGTGTTCGTGGGAGGAAGATAAGAGATAAAGGGACCTAGTCCTCATAGCCTAACAAATGTATATGACATTGAAATCCTTACCACTGTTGATTTTTACCTTGATCACTTACCTGAGATAACATTTGTCAGGTTTTTTTCACTGTGAAGTTATTTTGTTCCCCATTTTCAAGAATATATTCATTGGTAAACATTTGCAGTGTCCAGCCCATACTTTAAAAGTGGGGAGCTATATTCTACTCTTTGAGAGCAGAGTATCTACATAAGTTAATTGGAACTCTTCTGTATGAGAGAATTATTCAAAATTATTTTGCAGAAATACATACTCTCTTACAAAAGAATAATTATATAATTATATACAGACTCATAGATATTTATTTTATACTTTGAGTTATAATATAATACTTCTTTCTTTCTTCTTACTTTTCTTTTGCTTATCAAATTGTTCCAGCTTTGACCATGGTTGTCCATTCAATTGGCTCCTGTCATTTTGACATATCCTCATCACTGAAGGGTGTTGTTTTGTTTTGTTTTTAACCATTTTTTTTCTGTTATCACAAGATGCTCCAGGCTCATCTTGTATATTTCCCACCCCAGTCCTAGAATCAGCCATTTGAACAAAGAGGTCTGGTTCCTTTCATTAGATAATGGTATTAGAAAGCAAGATCTGAGTACTAGGTGTGCTTGTTGCTCCTGGGATGCCATTGCTTGTAGGCCCTCTCAGCTGACACAGCAAGGAAGTAGATGTGTGTTTACTAAAGTGTGCATATATACATATCTATGGATATTTGTAACCACCTGTATATTAACTAAACATGAATTTATACTGATATCGCCAACTCCAGTGTACTACCATATGGATTATTGCAGCCTCCTTCCCTTATTTGTAGCTTCCCACTCTAATAATAAGAAACCTGGTGCCCACCATCAAACATTTACTTAATTGTTCAATTCCAGCTCATGTGTATAGTGATTTCATGATAGTTAATTTATAAACCTTTGGGAAACAACTCTATCAATTACAGTACAGTGCTTATTACAGTTTATTTTACCTTCTTAACCTTACAGACTCTACTCATTTTTAAAGTTATTTGGGCCAGCAACCTTTTCCTTCCACTCCCTTCAGGGATGTTGTAGCATACATTTTTTATATAATTAGACTTCATTTGTCACATTTTGCATCTACTTAGGGATCACCCAACTTCCTAAATGATTTTCTAAAATTTGTATTCATTAAAGTTCACTTTTTGCTATAAATTTCTGTGCATTAGACAAATGTATAGTGCTATGTATCCAACATTATAATATCACACAGAATAGTTTCACTGTCCTAAAAAAATTTCCTGTGCTTCACTTACTCAGTACTTCTTTATGACATCCTAACAACCACTGATCTGTTTACATTCCCTATTTTCCCAAATGTCATATAATTAGAATCATACAATATGTAGCTTCCCACTCTAATATATTTTATATTAGCTGCTTCCAACCAGCAATATGCTGTTAAGATTTACTCCAGTCTCTTTGTGTCTGATAGCTCATTCATTTTTATTGCTGAATAGTATTGCTTTTTATAGATCTACTATAGTTTGTTTATCCATTCACCTATTGAAGAACATCTTGGTTGTTTCTACTTTTTAATGATTATAAATAAAGCTGCTGTAAACATTCATGCCCATGTTCTTGTATAGGCATACATTTTCACATTAGTTGAGTAAATACCTAGAGCATAATTCCTAGATTACTAAGATATACAGGGTTATATGTACAAATATACAAGACTGCATCACCAGCAGAGTATAACCATAAGTATTATAAGAAGTGCATAATGCAGAAGGAAAAATATACTAGCTGAAATAGTATCTATACAAAGAAATAAAGAGTATTTGAAATGGTAAATATATCGATAAATATATAAAACTCCTTTATCTTATTTTGAAAATCTCTTTATGAAATAATTGTTTAAAATAAAAATAACAATGTGATGTGGGGTTTCAAGTTAAATTATGAGAACAGTGGCACAAAGATTGGAATAGGGAAAATGGAAGTATAAATTTTAGGCTTATATGGTGTATATTAAGGCATATAATATAACTTACAATAGACTTAGTAAGTTAAAGATGCATACTGTAAACCAAAAAGCAACCGATAAAAAACTAAATACAAGTACAGTTAAGTCAGTAAGAGATATGATAAAATCATTAAAAATAATCCAAAGTAATGCAAAAAAACAGGGAAAAAGAAGAAAATAACTGAAAAATAGATAAATAACCAAGATGGTAGTTGAAAACTCAATGACATCAATAATTCTTTGAAATGTAAATTGTCTAAGCATCTTATTAAATGTAAAGATAATAAAGATTGGATTTAAAAGTGGGACCTAACTGTGCTTTCAACATGAATCTTACTTTAAAAATATAGACACATACAGAATAAAAATTTTAAAAACCCTAGGTAAAGATACACCATGCTAACACTAATCAAAGAAAATTGTGATGACTATACTAGCATATTAGTATGTAGAAGAAATATTACCAGGGATGAGAATTATTATCTTTAATAAGAAGTCTAATAATCAAATGTATATGACAACCTAGAATGTTTGAAACGCAGAGTTTCAACATATACAAAGCAGACTTCTGGTTTCCAGTCTGGTGTAAGTTGTCACTCTGTCCTAACAACAAATAAAAAGCTGAACAAACTGAAAACTCAGCAACTCTTCTTATATCTATCCGAGAAATAAGGTTTTAGTGCAAACCACAACCCCCAAATTGAGAGACAGATAAATACAAAGAATCACAACTTACCAAAGCAAAAACTCATGCACAGAAACACCTACAGAAACCAGTACTGGGCCTCTTTTTATGATGTTTAGCTACCAAGAAAAAAAAAATCGTAAGGCATACAAAAAAGCAGAAAAGTCCACTTTGATGAGATGGAGCAAGGAACAGAACCAGACTCCATATGGCAAGGATGTTGGAATTACCAAGAATGGGAATTTAAAACAATTAGGATTAATATGCTAAGCGCTCTAATGGATAAAGTAGATGACATGCAAAAACAGAGGGGCCATGTAAGCAGAGTGGTAGAAACACTAAGAATAAAAGAAATACTAGAGATCAAAGACATCTATGACAGAAATAAAAAATGCTTTTGATGAGCTCATTAGTAGAATAGACATGGTTGAGAAAGAATCTCCATGCTTGAGGATTTTGAAATAGAAACTTAAAAAACTAAAAGGCAAAGAAGAAAAAAGTCTAAAAAAAAGCATAGTAAAATACATGAAGCAGAAACAAACTTTAAGTGCATACAGAACTTTGACTAAGATAGACCAAATGCTGAACTTAAAATGTCTTAATATTAAAAGGGTTCAAATTATACAAAGTATTATCTCTGACCAGAGTAAAATTGTAAAAAAGGCACATACAAAAAAATGAAGTTGGGCCCTTATGTACAACATATACAAAAATTAACATAATTATGAAAAAAAATTAACTCAAAATGGATCAAAGATATAAATATAGGAGGAAAAGTAGAAGACTTTTAGGAGAAAACATAGGGATAAGTCTTCATGACATTGGATTTGCAAAAGATTCTCAGATATGACACAAAAAGCATAAGCAACAAAAGAAAAAAAATAAATTAGACCTCATCAAAATTGAAAAAATTCATGCTTTAAAACCCACTATAAAAGTAAGACAACACACAAAATGGGGAAAAATACTTGGAAATCATATTTGATAAGACTTACATATAGAATATATAGAGAATACTTAAAACTCAATAATAAAAAGACAATCCTATTTAAAAATGGATACAGGATGTGAATAGACATTTTTTCCAAACAAGATATACAAATGGCAATATGCACATGAAAATATGCATGACATCATTAGTTATCAGGGAAATGCAAACTGAAGCATCAGTGAGCTATCACTTCACACACATTAAGATAATTAGAGTCAAAAAGTCAGGTAACAGGTCTTGTGGAGGATGTGAAGAAATCAAAATTTTCATTTACTGCTGGAGGGAAGGTGAAATTATCCTGAAACTTTGGCAAACTGGTAGTTCCTTAAATAATTAAACCTACTTGCTAAATGAACCAGCAATTCCACTCCTAAATATTTACCCAAGACAATTAAAAACATGTGTTAACACAGAAACTTACACACAAATATTTACAGCAGCATTATTACAATAGCCAAATGGTGGAAACAATCTCAATGCCCATTAACAGATGAATAAAGAAAATGTGATATATACTTAAAATGGAATATTATTAGCCATAAAAAAATAAATACTGATATATGCTACAACATGAATGAACCTTGAAAACATTGAGCTAAGTGAAAGAAGACAGTTGCAAAAGATCATGTATTATATGATTCGATTCATAGGAAAGTGAAGAATAGGGAAATCAATAGATAATCGGTCTCTTAGAGCTAGGAAGGGCGTGGGAGAAGAAGAATGACAACTAAAAATACAAGGTCTCTTCTTGAGATGATGAAAAGATTCTAAAATTGAGGATGGTGATGGTTTCACATATCTGTGAATATACTGAAAAGAATCAATTTATACACATTAAAAGGATGAATTGTATAGTAGGTGAATTGTACAGTATAGCCCAATAAAGCTGTTTAGAAAGAACAAAACCTTCCACAAGAAAAATCCAAACCTATATGGCTTCATTGATGAATTCTACCAAACTTTTAAGGAAAAAAAAATGGTACTAATTCTAGACAAATTCTTTCAAAAAACTGTTGAAGAGGGAAACTCCAACAACTTGTCCCTGAAGCCCACATTACCCTTTTGTGCAAGCCAGGCTATATGTTATTTGCTAAACGTTTATGTTCCCCCAAAATTCCTATGTTGAATCCCTAAACTCCAATGTGATAGTGTTTGGAGATGGAGCCTTTGATAAGTACTTAGGGTTAGACAGGATCATGAGAATGGGGCCTGTATGTTGGGATCAATGTCCTTTTAGAAAGAGACACCAGAGATACTGTTCTTTCTCTCCCTCCATACCTGCCCAAAAAAGAGGTCATGTGAGCACACAGCAAGATGACCATGTAAGCCAAAAGAAGCTCAGAATGAAACCTACCTTGTTGGCACTTTGATCTTAGACTTCTCAGCCTCCAGAAGTGTGAGAAATAGATTTCTGTTGTTTAAGCCACCTAGTCTATGATTAATGGCAGGCCAAACTAATACACATTTCAAGAGAAAAAGAAATTCTAGACCAATTTCCCTCATAACCATAGATGCAAAAATACTTGACAAAATTTTAACAAATCTAATTCAACAGTACATAAAAAGCATAGAACACATGACCAAATGGAGTTTGCCATGGGAATGCAAACTTAGATTGATGCTCAAAAAATAATACCTTTCACTATAATAGTAAAAACAGAAAAATAAAACTATGATCATTTCAATCATTACAATAAAAGCATTTGACAAAATTCAATATCCACTTGATATTTTTAAAAAATCTCTTAGGAATTAGGAATAGATGGGAAATCTTTGAGTCTGAAAAAGAGAATCTTCACAAAATCTACAAGTAATATTCGCTACTTGTAGTAAATGACTAAGTGCTTCCCCGTCTAAGAATAAGAATGAAGCAAGGATGCACATTTTCACCACCTCATTTTATTATTGGTGCTGGCCAGTCCAATATGGCAAGAAAAAGAAAGGAAGAAATAAAAACCTGTCTATATTTGAAAATGCTGTGATTGCATAGCTAGAAAATCATGAGGAACCTACAAAATAGAACTAATTAGTGAGCTTAGCAAAATTGCAGGTTAAAAGATCAATACATAAACATCTTATTTAACTATTACTATATAACAAATTATTTCAAAATTTGTAGTGTCAAAAATAGGCGTTTATTATCTAACCATTCAGCGGGTTAGCAATCTGGGTAGGGTTTAACTGGATGCCTCTTCCTCACAGTCTCTCACAGGAGGCAATGAAGCTGTTGGCCTAAGTTATGATCTCACCTGAAGGCTTTACTAGTGGACTAGAAGAGGATATTCCAAACTTTTTCACATGGTTGTTGGCTTGATTCAAATACTTGTGAGCTGGTGAACTGAGGGCTCCAGTTCCTTGCTGAATGTTGTTTGGAAGCTCATAGGCTCTTTTTTTTTTTTTTTTGTCATGGGAATTTCTTTACAGTGCAGCTCATAACATGGCAACTGGTTCCCCTTAGAGGGAGGGCTTCATGAGGGAATGAGAGAGAATGGATAAGAGAGAATGTACGGTCTTTCTGAAATGTAATCTTAGAAGAGATATCTCATCTTCACATTTTCTTCATTAAAAGTGAGTCACTATAACCAACTGACACACAAAGCCATTAATATCTGGAAGTGGGGTCCATTTTAGAGGCTGCCAATCACAAACACCAATTTTATTTTTTTATTTTTCTTTTTGGGTTTTTTATCTGTATTGTTTAGAAGCAGTTATAAATTGAAATAAAAAAACATTAATAATGGCATCAGGAATTATGAAATAGGAATAAATTTGACAAATGTTCAAAACCTATACACTCAAAACTATGAAATATTATGGAAAGAAACTAACAGAGACCTCAAGAAATGCAGAGGTAATTATGTTCATGGATGGAAGACTCAATGTTGTTAAAATGTGAATTCTTCACAAAATGATCCAGTAGATTCAAGACAATCCTATGCAGAGCCTCAGCAGATTTTATAGTGCTTGACAAACTAACTTTAAAAGTTATATGGAGGGGCACCCGGGTGGCTCAGTCGGTTAAGCATCTGCCTTTGGCTCAGGGCATGATCTCAGGGTCATCATGGCATCATTGGGCTCCCTGCTCAGAGAGGAGTCTGCTTCTCCTTCTGCCCCTACTCCTGCTCATGGGTGTGCGCGCTCTCTCTCTCTCTTTCTCAAATAAGATCTTTTAAAAAAAAAAAAAAAGTTACTTGGAAATGAAAAGAGGATCTAGAATAATCAGAATAGTTTCAAAAAAGATGAATCCTGAACTTAACTCATTTCAAGACTTAATATAAAGCTACAAAGATCCAAGGTAGTGTGGCATTGGATTAAATAATCCAATAATCCAAGAGAGTGTGTCTAGAAGAAGACCTGGACATACCTGGTTAATTTATTATCAGTAACACTGCTAAGCCAAATCAATGAGGAAGGCACAGTTTCTTCAAGCATTGTTGAAACTAATACACATGCAAAAAAAAATTAACCTTTACCTCATGCTGTATACAAATAATTCAAAATGTTTATAAACCAAAATATTAGAACTTTGACTACAAAAGTTCTAGAAGAAAATACAGGAGAAATGTTAGTGATATTGGGCCAAGATTTCTTAAATAGAATACAAAGAACATGAATTATAAAAGAAAAACAAAGATAAATTGGACTTCATCAAAATTAGAAACTTCTGCTTTTCAAAAGGAACTTGTTAAATAAAAAGAAAGTGCTAACTACAGAATGGGAGAAAATATTTGCAAAACATATCAGGAGAAGGACTTGTACCTAGAATATATAAAACACCCTTAAAACTCAATAATAAGATGAAAGTAATTGATAAAAACAAAACAGCTTTGCACAAAACACTTCACCAAAGAAGATGTACAAAAGACAAATAGGCACATGAAAAAAATGTTCCATGGTTTTAGCCACTAGAGAGAGAGAAATGAGATACCATTATAAACCCACTAGAAAGGCTGAAATTAAAGAGACTGGAAGAAGGAAATCCTGCCATTTGTTACAACAAGGATGGACCTCAAAGGCATTATGCTAAGTGAAATAAGTCAGAAATACAAATACTACATGATAGCACTTATATGTGGACTCTTAAAAAGCCGAACATAAAGAACAGACAGGAATGGTGGTTACCAGGGGCTGGGAGTTGGGGGAAACAAGGATATGTGAGTCAAAGGGTACAAACCTTCAGTTATAAGATAAATAAGTTCTGAGGATCTAATGGGCAGCATGACGATGATAATACTTTATTTGAAAGTCACTAAGAGAGTAGATCTTAAATGTTCTCACTACAAAAAGAAATGGTAATTATGTGGCATAATGGAGATGTTAGCTAATTCTATGGTGGTGATCGTTTTGCAATATATATGTATCAAATCAACAAGCTGAACACTTTAAACAGTGTTATATGTCAATTATATCACAATAAAGCTGAGAATAAATTAAAAGACTGAACCTACCAACTGTTGGCAGGTGTATGGAGGAACTAGATCTCTTTTATGCCACTGGTGGGAATGTAAACTGATGCAACTACTTTGGAATATATTTTAGCAGTTTATTCAAAAGGTAATCATACACCTACACTATAACACTCCTATCTATTGCTAGGTATTTATGAAAACATATAGCCATGCAAAGACTTGTGCACAATATTCAGAGCATCTTCAGTAGCCACAAACTGGAAGCAAAGTGTCAATAACTAAGAGAACAGAGAACAAATTTTGGACTATCCATACAAATAAGTAATATTCAACAATAAAGAAAAATATTGATCCATGTATCAACCTGGGTGAATCTCAAAAAGATCTAGGCAAAATAGAGTATAGAGCACTTTAAACATAATTAGTTTATTGTACATCCATTTTACCTGAATAAGCTCCTTTAAAAATGAGAGTACATACTGTATGATTCCATCTGAATAAAATCCTAGAAAATACAAACTGATCTATAGAGACAGAAAAGAGATCAATAATTTCCTGGAGATGGGAGAGAGTGAGATAAAAGGTTAGATGGGTAACAAAGGGATGCTTGGAAACTTAGGGAGATTATAGAGAATATCTTGATTTTGGTAATGGTTTCACAGTTATACACATAAAAGCTCAAAAAAATAAACATCTTAAATATGTCTCTATTATTATATATCAATTATCCTTATGTATTCTGTTAAAACAAACCATTCAGAACATTACATTCAAAGTACAAGTAACTTTCTTCAGAGTCCTCTATGTAAGTCTTTTTCACCATCTCCTGACTACCGAGCACCTTCAATATAGAATTTCAATAAATGATTTGTAATGGAAAATAAAAACGTGAGGCATTACTCCAGTTTAAGTATTGTCTCAGTTTCGGTTGCCATAACAGAATACCATAGACTGGGTGGCTTATAAATAGCAGAAATATATTTCTAATGATTCTGATGGCTTGAAGGTCAAGGTCAGTGTGCCAGCACGGTGGAGTTCTGGTGCCAGCCCTCTTCCAGGATACAGATGGCTGTTTTCCTCTTGTCCTCCCCTGACAGGGCTATAGAGCTCTCTGAGTCCCCTCCATAAGAGCATGAAACCCATTTCTGAGGGCCCCACCCTCATGACCTAATCACCTCCCAAAGGCCCCCACCTCCTAATACCATCACATAGTGGGGGGTGTGAGTGGGGTTTGGAATTTCAACATAGGAATTTGAATGGGGATGGACACAAATATTCTGTCCACATCAGGCATCTCAGGTCTTCACAAATTATTCATTTATTGATTAAATCAACAACATTTCTGAGTATCAATTTAACTAATGTTAAGAGACTTTATTTTATTTTTTGAGACTCTAAAATATTTTAAAATGCCTATGAATTAATGGTGATATTGAGAAAATCCTACAGATTGAAGGATACATGATGTATTTAAATAGTTTATGTTATTTTATCTTGAAAGAACTGCCTTTTGGCGTTCCTACTTACAAGAATACAATATTACTCAATGAAGACCACATAGACCACCCAAGTGTAATTTTATCCTACCCTCACTCTGCCTTCTAATCTTGATTTTTTCCCTCCCTTTCCCCTCCTTTTCTTTCCTTCTTCTCTTCCATCCATTTTTTTCTCCTTTCCTTCCTCTGTCCTATTCTGTTTCTTTCTTTCAAATCTCCTTTCTCCTTTAATATAATATATAAATTGCCAATTATGTGTTTTATTACCTGTTCTCCTCCAATACAATGTCAGCTCTATGAGAGCAAGCATTGTATATATTGTTTGCTTGGCTACCTGTTTTTAGGCTACTACTTTCTTGGCTTCCACTAGCTGACTGCAGCTATTGATCTTAATGTGTAAGCAACAGAAACTACTTTAAACCAAAAAAGGGGGAGTTAGTTAAGAAAAACTTGGAGTCTCCCAGTACTGACGTTTGACCAGATGTGAAAAGTAGGGGTTGGCACAGTGAACTCTAGAGGCTAGCCCATCAGAATTACTGTCAGGTCACACCTTAGCACCACTATGATCATATGCCCCTCCCCACCAACTTCTAAATCTGATCATTTGTACTTTGAAAATTGTTGTCACTCACTTACGATTCAAAATGCTGGTGGTGAGTATCTGACCAGCTATGTTTGCATTTGATGCCTACCTCTCTTTTAATATAGCCATAGGCGGAGAGAGCAAGAGGCAAAAGGGCCTGAAACAGGAAGTTTATCTTTCACGGAGACTATAAGCAGCCATGTCCCCTAAAAGTTAAGCTTACCATATCATTTATTATTCAAACAAGTCTACATTTAAGAGTAGAAAGGACACTATTACCATTTATGCAGGGTTAGCTGGTACAAACAAGGGTGGTCTCTGTATTACAGGGATGTGTAGTCAACCAGTCAAAAGGAATGTTAGGGCACTAATACGAAAAAGGTGTGGTTGGATGTTGGGGCAAAAAAAGATCACAGTTTTGCTGTTGCTGGTTTTTGTTGTCGTTGTTTCCAATAATTCCCCTTTCTCTGAATTGGAAAAAGCCTCTCGATGGTCTGCCTCCAAGATTCTTCCCCTGGGAGCAAGTAGGAATTCTTCACTCTGTTTCCACCTCTTTTCCATCCTTCTCCTGTCTCTTGAAGATACCAGTGTCCATCACCCATCACAATTCACTCACCTAAAACAGACAGAATGAGAAGCCCTACGAGATCACACTGGACTTTTCCCCAGATTGGTCAAGTCTTTGGTAGTTTTCTACTTGGAGGCAGGAAACTTGGTTGGGCAATGCTTTGAGTTTCTTGCCGGCTCTCATCCATTCATTCCTCTATGTAGTGAATTCTACTACTTCTCAGCTCACTGGACTCTCCAATCTTTTTTTGTAGCATGGCTTTGGGTCTTTTAAACAAAAGTGTTTCTTTACTTACCAAAGATAAAGGACCTTAGCCTCACTTTTTGGAGTAGCTCATTGATCATAAGTACCTGTTTTTCTAGTGATTCATTAAAAGTGAAAGTGATTTATTGTAACGGGATTATGTGGTTCCCAACTCTGAGAGGATATTGAATCCAGAGCGTGACACCAATCATAAGAATAAAATGTTTACTTTCCTCTTCTTGACCAGTGGCAAATAGACAAACATGTAAGAGCCAGAATGGATAATCTGTCCCCAGCTGGTAATTAGTCACTTCACTGTAACTTAAAAAGAAGAAAAAGAAAAGAAAGAAAAAAAGGAAAGTCCTGTTAGGATTTCTCAGCTTTAATAAATCAAGAGTTCATATGATAGCTATTTAAGCTAATGGGTAGCTTGCCTTTTAATGAGGCTTTATCATTAATTAATCTCCTCATTTAAGGTTTGTGGACTCCTAGTTTATAATTGCAGCCTTCAGTTTTACAGGTAAAGCCCATATTTACCCCCGTGTGCTCCCTGCCAAAAGCCTGCAATAGACATCAGCTGGTAAATATTCATTTATACTGACAGCAAAAACATTTTTCACGATGCTCCAAACCTGCAGTCTCCCAGCTGTCAGCTTGGTGCTGAACTGTTAGAACGCCAAGGGCTGCTGGCTGGGGATGGGAATATTTGAGTTGAATAAAATAGTATAGCAGTATGAAAATAGAAATGTATTTTTTTATATTTTTATGTTTCTCTCTTTGTCTCTTTTGGGGGGCGGTGGGTGGTAATCTCTCTTCGGGAAGCTTTGTCTTAAGTTTTTGTATCATTTTTACCATTTGTTAAGCAGTATCTCTCAAGCCTCTGCCAAGTGCTTATACATGGATTATCTCTTTAAATTCTCACCAAAACCCTATGAGGAACATATTCTTCCTATATTCATTTTAGAATAAGGACACAGAGGCTTAAAGAAGTTGAATAACTTGTTCAAGATTATCTTTTTAACAGAGGAGCTGATATTTGAAGCAGGAAAGTCTGGCTCTAGAGCTCTTACTTGAAAATATGACAGAAACTCAGCTTATTTGGTGGGTAGCTAAGAAGAACTTGCCTTGCACATTCAAAAAATTACAAGTCCTGTTCTTTAAAGACATAGTTCAAACTGCTGTGTTGAATTTATGTTTGTGTATGTGCGTCTTGAGGTTTCTGTGTGTGTACAAATATTTCGTTTTCTCCTACCATAATGGCTTCTCATGAAAGGTGATAGCTCAAATTCCTCTGGCTGATGGCCTCCATCTGTGTAAACGGACCTTAGTTTCATTCAGATTCTTGCTCAACTATTTTCAAAGTCCTTGATGAATGTTTCATAAGTGTTCACCAGCATAGCCAGGTGCTCTGGTGACTTCATTTTTTTCTCTTTGATGCCTTGCACTCCCTTCTTGGGAAATGCTAAGACCTCAGTTCCTTTCTGGTTCCTCCTGCAGTTTCCCTGCACAGTTCCTTTAAATGTTTCTATTGTTTCCAGAAGCCTACAGGGACTTGAAAGCCTAACAGACCCCAGCACAGCATGTTTTAAAGATGATCCCACAAATATTAACTTCAAGATGACTGAAATTCGATTATACCAAAATTCTTTCTGAAAGCATAACAAATAATTTATAGATTTCACAAAGTATAATTTAATGCCTGTAATTTTTCTCAAGGGCTTATCAAATAAAGAATTGGTGGTTTGTCCCTGACATAAATGCTCCCTGCAGTTGAATTTTTAAGATTATACTGTATCCAATAAGATAAATTATTTTAATGATGGTCGGCTAGTCAGTTATTCCACCCATGTATTGTCTTATCTTATAGACCAGATTTGCAATTATTGCCTGTTTTACCTAGATTTTTTTTTCCATGTGTACCTAGTAAGGGTTTTAGTATGTTTCTGGGCTGTATCTGTTGATAGGGCTTTGATATATGTTGTTTGTTGATGGAAAGGCTTATCTTGAAGAAAAAAAAGCAGGGAGAGAGGGGCTCAATATATGAGCCAACCAAGCTGAGATAATTCACACACACACACACACACACACACACACACACACACACACATAATGCAAGGTATTAGAACTGTTATCCATTTTTTTAGATGCAAGAATGGAGGTTTTTGTCTCTATTGATAGATGGATAGATAGATGATAGATAGATAGATGGAAAAATTTATCTGACAGTCCTTTAATATAAAGTCTAGTAGATGAGAATTTTACTAAAAGACCACATTTATTTGATATACCACATTGCTTTCCCTATTTTATGAAAGATGTCTCCCTGCCATTCTCCTGGTCACTCACGTTTAAAACTTCAGAATCAATTTTGATTTGCCTTTACTTTTTTACCTACCTCTTTCAAAAAAATGCCTCCTTTTTACTCCATACCAGCCTAACTGAAAACCTCTCCTTTATACATTAATCTGTGTAGTAGCCCCTTAATCTGTTAAATACTCTTTCCTATTCACTTTATCAGATTTATCTTTCTAAATCACCAGTTGTATCAAATCACTCATTCAGTCAAGAATTGTGTCTACTGGGACACCTGAGTGGGCTCAGTTGTTTAAGCATCTGCTTTCTGCTTAGGTCATGATCTCAGGGTCCTGGGATCAAGCACCCACCCCCCCGCCCCCTCCCCCAGAACAGACATGCTTCTCCCTCTCCCTCTGCCTCCTCCCCACTGTTCATGCTCTGTCTCTCCCTCTCTCTGAAATAAATAAATAAAATCTTCAAAAAAAAAATAATTGCCTCTACTTCCGTGTTGTGTATAAGTGAATGTTGAGTGGCAGGCCTGATATTTAAGAACTTGCTCAATTCCTCTTCCTCTTTCCTTCAAATTTTTTCTCAGTACTTATATGAAGCCTCTGTTCTGTACATGGAGCTTTCTCTCCTAAAATATCATGCTTATTGATGAGGCCAGATACCTTTGTTTTTGTTAAATCAACCTGTGCTTCCTTTATCATCACATTTCTGTTATGACATTTTGTCTACTGTGGTAGGCTGAATAATGGCCTTCGTCAAATTTGCCTGTGTCGTAATTCCTGGAATCTGTGTGTATGTTTTCTTACATGGCAAACAGGACTTTGTAGATGTGATTATGTTAAGGATTTTGAGATGAGGAGATTATTCTGGATTATTTAGGTAGATTCAATCTAATGACATGAGTCCATAAAAGAGGAGGACCTTTCCCAGCAGAGTTCAAAGTCAGAGGGAGGTATGACTACAGAAGAATGGTTAGAAAGATTCAACCTTGTTGGCTGCGAAGATGGAGGAAGGGGACTGTTAGCTAAGAAATGGAGGTAACGTCTAAAAGCATAAAAGGCACGGGAATGGATTTTCCCATAGAGCCTCCTGAAGGAACGCAGCCCCGCTGACATTTTGATTTTAGGCCAGTGAGACCCATTTTGAACTTCTGTTCTCTAGGACTGTAACATAATAAATCTGTGTTGTTTTAAGATACTAAGTTTGTGGCAATTTGTTACACAAGCAACAGAAACTAATATATCTATTTACTTAGTATCTTCCTCGATGGACTTGGAGCTCCCTGAGGTCAGGACTGAGAAGCAGAGTTCTAACATTCATTTTCTTGTTTGTTTTTGGTAATAGAATCCTAGTCTTTTTTGCAGTAATAGAGTAGGCCCGGCTTCCTTTGCAGTGGCCGTGTAACTACGTTATAGAAGGAAGTGCTATGGGAACCTTTCCAAGAAGATTGACTCTGCTAGGAAAAGTGACTTCTGTCTATCTCCTGCTTCTTTCTGCTGCTGGTCTCAAATACAGAGAGGATTACTGGAGCTCCCCCAGCCATTTAGAATATGGAACATAGAAGCCACCTCTGAGGATGGCAGTCCCAAGAAATAGGTATATGGGTTCCTGACACAGCTGTGAAGCCACCATTTCTACCCTGGACAGTCAACCCTTGGACCTCTTTCACTTAGAAGAGATTAAAAAAAAAAAAAAAAATCTTATTTAAGCTTCTGTGGATTTGCCCTTTTCTCATTCATATAAAGCCAAGTCTAATAAATACTAGCACAGACTTAGTGTTGAATCTCCATTGGCTCCTGGCACAGAATATTTGCTCAATGCTTGTTGAATGGATGTCCAAAATCATCTCTGCCCAAAGCCACTCATCTTTCAGGGACCATACTTCTATGAAAATATTATCATTTTTGTGCTAATGAGGTTCACTCTAACCTTTTTCAGCAGGTTGAATAGTGTCCCTGCAAATTCATGTCTACCCAGAATCTCAGATTATCTTATTTGCAAATAGGATCTTTGGAGGTATAAGTAGTTAAGATGAGGTCATACAGGATTAGGGCGGACGCTACGTCCAGTGATTGGTGTTCTTAGAGGAAGAGGTGAGGACACGAAAGAGACACAGGGAGAGGGCCATATGCTAATAAACACAGAGATAGAGAACAGTGCTGACAGCTGCCAGTGAAGGATGCCCAGGAATGCAGGAGCCACCAGAAGCTGGGAAGAGGCAAGGGAGCAGTGTTTCCTGGGGCCTTCAGAGGCATCACGGCCCTGCTGACTCCTTGACTTCAGACATACACCCTCCAGGCCTCTGATGGAATAAAAATCTATTGTTTTAGGCTGCCCGGTTTATGGCAAGTTGTTTTGGCTGCCCCGGGAAACTAACACACCTGCCTTTGCAATAATACACGTGTAATTCTTAGAATAGTTGCTGGTGTCAAAAATGCTCAGATGTTAGGCTTTGTTTATGGATCACTATCATTTTTGTTTTTATTATTACCTTCTATGCTATTTTCGGAGGCTGAATCTCATACTTTTGGTTGAAATCGTTTTCAGGTATAAATATTTTGTGTCTTCAATTAGACCCTAAGGTCCTTGAGGGCAGAGACAGCTGTTTACACTTTTTTTTATCCCCATTTCCTTTGCTTGACATGTAACACGGTACCAGGCGTGAGGAGGGCAGTAGCCTTTAGAAAAGGAAAATTCCCCATGGATCATGTTCTCAGAATAACTGGAATCTGCAAAATAGTTACAGCCTCAGGGAATTTGGCAGACAGTTGCCAGGGTCAAAGATCCCTTCTGACTGTCAGAAAATTAGATAAGAACAAGGCTTGAGTTTCTCTAGACACCAGCCAAGTGGGGAGGATCAGACCCTGGCACAGCTCAGTCACCCAGTGATTTTTTTACCAGCTTTTCTTTTGGGAGGGTGGGGGGGAGGCAAACTATTAAAAAGTAATTTGTTTCTCTTTTTAAATAAGTGCTTTGTTTTTTTAGAAATCTGCTATAGTCAAAGTACAAAGAAGCCCATTAGGATATCCACATACAAGTATTATAAGCAAGAACACAGCCTGGGGTAGCAAATCATTTTTTGTAAAGCAGCATATTTTCTATTTCCAAACTCCCTTGTCACATTCCTTAGCTACATTACTGGGATGCAAACTTTTCAAACTTTCTTACCTTCCCTTATTGTGGATTGTGAGTCTATAACTTGCTTTCAGGCACTGCTCCTTCTAGAAGTGAAAACAAAAAAAGAATGTTTTTGTGATGTTGGTGAACATAGGGCAGTTGTTGGAAGATCCACGTCCCAGATAAGGAATCCCAGGGCTTTCCCAGAAAGAGACATGGAAAAGAGCAAGAAGGGATTTGAATTCTCAACATTTTAGATCCTGGGAGCTGGATGGTAGGTCAGGACTAACCTAGCAGAAGATTCTCATTACTCCTCAAGGCCAAAAACTTAAAAATAGCTCAAATTTGTCCTCTGCTAAGTAAATATGCTCCAAGTAACTTTCTCATTGCTTTATATATATTAATTCATTTAGTCTTGTGATGACTGATGAGGAGGGCCTATTTATTACTCTGATTTTACAGATTAGGTAACTGAGGCACAAAAGTGACCTGTATAATTCCTCTAGGATCTGCTTCACCCTCCGCACTTTCTTTTTTTTTTTTTTCACCCTCCGCACTTTCAATCCAGGCTGTTAATCCCCAACAAGGTGTGTTCAGCTACTTTCCTGGCCTCAGTTTCCTCATCTGTAAAATGCATCTCAAGCTATAAAAGGTTATTTCAGAGAACAGAAGTAATGTCATTTTCTTCCCTGCACCCTCTTAAGTGTTTGTGTGTGATTTAATAGGGGAAATTAATATGCAGATTAGCTAACACACAAATAAACACATTAAGTTCTAGAGCAGAGACAACAGCCCTGCCTCCAACATTTCCAGTGTCTAGGCAAAAGTACAAACGCAGGCCCACATACCATATGTCTATACCCTACATGCTTAAAATGTATAAATCAAGCTAATTAAAATATATTCAAGCCTCTTAACCTGACTGGCAGATTTCCATAAAAACCTGGACAACCAGATTCAAAGTTAGAGTTCTCCCACTTCTGAGAGTCTCATGCCAGAGCAAGGATACTCAAGGAGAGCCAGGACCTCTGCCCTGACTCCTTAGTCCTTGGTCCCTGGCCCACAGCCTGCTCTACTTCTCTTTCCACTCCTGTGTCTGTCCTGGAGTGTGAGGGGCCTTGGACACTCATGATAGACACATTATCTTACAAAACTATTTCTACTGACATCCCTTCCTAATAGAATTGTCAGATTTAGCAAATAAAAATAGATAATGCCCAGTTAAATACAAATTTCACATACGCAATGGATGTATTTTTAGTATAAATATGTTCCATGCAACATTTTGTTGTTTACCTGAAATTTAAATTTAACTGGGTGTTCTGCATTTAATCTGTATTTAACCCTATGTGTAAGCATTCCCCAATCAGCCAAACTTCAGGCCCACTGTACACACACTGTGGTGGCTAGTTCTAATCCTCCACTGGAATGGAGGAGATCAAAGGTACGCACAAATCCTGGAATGGCCTTGGAGCTGCTTGGTCATGTAGTTCTGTAGTCTAGGGTACCCAGACTATGATTTAGTAGATGGAGGGCATGTGCCCCTTGGAGAGAGACACAGGAAAGGACCAGAAATAGGTTCTATAAAGTGCAAGGCACACTTATTTTCCAGGTCTGTAAATAGCATTAACAATGCACAGAGTGACTATTGAACACTGACTGGTAGGATCTGAAAAGAAATCATGGGAGAAGTGGCATTTAATTTGAGTCTTGATGGGGACAGTTTAGGTGAGTTAAGGAAAGGCCATTTATGTTTGATTATCCTTCATTTATGTTTGATTATCCTTCATTTTTTAAAACATCAAGGCCTTTACATGTTCTTAATTCCTATGCTTTAGTGTACATGAACATTAGGTATAATTCACCTTCCTAAAGATGATGAAGTTAACTTGGATATAATAAAGGGAGCCTTTAAGTATTTGTTGATTTGCAGCATAGGGCACAGAGATGGAACAGAATGTAGGGTGCTAGAAATTGCCGCTCTTTCATTAAGCTGGGGCAATGAATACAGAACTCAGGCCTACCAAGTAGCCAAAATTTTAGAAGACAAGATTGTGGAAAAAAGAAAACAAGTGAGAAGTGAACTTAAAGTTCCATATTCAATTTCTTCTCAAGGCAGTTGCACACTCCAAGGTTACACATGCTTAGGATGAGATACAGAGAATTTAAACAGACAGTAACTGCTAAGAGGGTAAACATGTTAGCAGAGAATTAGCAGTCTCATGGTGTTGGGGAGGCAAAAACTAGAATAGAGAGCCTGCCAAAGGAGAAGCCCTGGTACACACCCCAGGCACGCAATTAAAATCGCAGAAGGGCTATGTCCTAGGAGAAAAAGGCAAAACAGAAATAGAGCAGCTTTTACAGAATCAAAGTGATCTGCTCATATTCTATCTGTTGTTCAAAAGAAAATTAAACCTTCCCTAGAGGCAGATAACACCCTCCAGTGTCAACTATAATTTTTTGTACATACTATATAGCATTCAATAAAGAATTATTAGCCATGCCAGATAGCAGGACCAGATGATGCAGGAAACAAACAACAAGCACAGATAATAGAAAGATCCCACAGATAACTTAGATGTTTTGGATTATAGGATAAATATGTGGAAGCTAGAGAAAATTATTTGCAATGTATCAATCCAAAAAAGACTCCTATCCAGATTATACAAATAATTTCTAAAAATCATTCAGGAAAAAAATCACCCACTGAATAATTTGAGCAAAAATCTCAGATGTCACAAAAGAGGATATCTAAATGACCAATAAGCACATAAAGTGATGTTCAACATTATGATCACAAATATTCAAATTAAGCAACAGTGAGAAACACGCACACCAGAATAAATAAATTAAAAATTGACTGACATCACCTACCAAAAAAATGTGTTACTCTGATGTGGGAATAATAATATAATAATTATTATTATTACAGTAGTAAGAACAATTAACATCAAATCTACCCTCTTAACAAATGTTTAAATCTATAATACAGTATTGTTCACTGTAGGCGTGATGTTGATCTCTAGAATTTACTCATCTTGCAAAATTGAAACACTATATCCATTGAAAAGCAACTCTCCATTTCCTGCCCCGCCCCCCACCAGCCACAGGAGGGAAAAGACAGGTAGTGGGCATGACATAGACTACTATGGCACAGATAATATTCTATACCCTTGTCTGGGAGCTAAGAATGTGGGTATGCTCACTTGTGGAAGTTCATCAAGCTACACAAGTTAGGATTTGTTCACTGTTTATACGCACATGCTAGACTTCTATTTTTTTAAAAATATTTACCAAAAAGGGAAAAGCATGTATTTGGTCCTCACTGGGGCCTTGCTAATGCTGGAGCTCATTTAATAGTATGTTATTCAGTACTCATCAATTGAGCTCAATTTACAAAGTAACTGGACTTGAAGTACCATTCCTTAGTGCCTGTTTAGTTTATATCATCAAATTTTTATTCAACAGCTACTCTCTTGGCAAAAATAGTGCTAAGGTTTAGAGTATTAAAAAAAGTAACACATCCGAACTATCCAGATAGCATGAAAACTAGTTCTAGGAGGCATACGTGAACAGGTAGTTTTAAATTAATAAATATGCAGAAATAGGAACAAGGTGCCATGGAATGTAGGAGAGGAAACTGGAAACTTGGTCTGCTCTGTGAAGTATGTGTGAACGTGTATATGTGTGTGATTTTCAAAAAAGAATTTCTAGAGCAGAGAATTCCTGGTCTTAATCTTCAAAATAAAGAACAGTTTCAGCAGGTAAAGAAGAGGAGTGAGGGAGGAAGAGGCATGAGTGAAGATGTTGGACTGTTAAATTGTGGCATAAGAGCTGGATCTACAAGCAGTTCATTTAATATTAAAGCATTCATCTTAAGGCAGCAGGTGGGGCGCCTGGGTGGCTCAGTTGGTTAAGCGACTGCCTTCGGCTCAGGTCATGATCCTGGAGTCCCTGGATTGAGTCCCGCATCGGGCTCCCTGCTCGGCAGGGAGTCTGCTTCTCCCTCTGACCCTCCCCCCTCTCATGTGCTCTCTCTCATTCTCTCTCTCTCAAATAAATAAATAAAAATCTTTAAAAAAAAAAAAAAGGCAGCAGGTGTTATGAAAAATGGGTGGGAAGATAGAGCCCTGGCATAGTGAAGCTTAGAGCCACTCTGTGTAGCGGTTGTTGATCGCATGAAGGTGTAATATTTAAGGGAACACATTCACACGGTGGACATAAATTAACCTGAAGCAGGGTAGGTTATCCATATATAAGCTCCGAAAAGTATGCAAGAAGACACACACTGGCACAAATGTGTGCATGCTACTGTGACCTTTTATAACCTCCTTCTGGACATCCACCAAGGTTTCTTTTATCCACTGTCACTCTGGGACATCTGGTTTCCCCGCTTCAGACCTGATGTGGTCACCTCTGCAAGACAAAATATAGGGGCAGGCATGGAATGTTAGGGCTGCTGAGGTATATGCATCCTGGCATCCAGAGTGTGGGGAAACAGGTAAGTGTTGTGGAAACATTTCATATTCATGGAAAGCTCCCCAGCTGAGAGAGAGGTTGACACAGCAGTAGCTCCCACTGATTTCTAAGACTCAAAAGAACAGGATTGATCAGGCTGTGCATCAGAAACAACCCTATTTTTTTTTTAATTTGAGGAAGGTCAATCTTTTCAACTTAAACAAAAGCACCCCATGAGCAGTGGCAGCTTTTCTTGTTGGCATGCCAAGAAGTTTGAAATTTTGGCCTATATGTGTTGTGAGAAATTTGGAAAGCTTTTCACTTCAAGTATATTGTTGTGTCAATAATTAGGAGAACATATAGTTATGTAGGAAGAAAGCTGGAAGCAGGGATACAGATGAGGAAATTGTATATAATAGTCCAAGTGAGAAATAAAGAGATTTTGACATATGGCAACTATAGTAAAAATGAAGAGAAAGGGATGGATTTGAGAAATACTTACGAGAAAAGTTTGGTGGAATTAATTGACTATAGATGGTTATGTGAAGAGTGGAATATAGAATGATTTGGGGCCCTTTTCAAACTACAATAATTAGATAGGAGAGGATGGAGAAAGAGCAGGTCTGTGAAGAGGAGTTTGGCTTTAAATCCATGGGGTTCAGGTACTTACGAAGTATACAAGTAAACGTGTATATTTCACGATTAGACCAAGAGCTAATGACCAGAAATATAGGGAGATAACCTGGTGATGTCATGGAATCCAGAGCAGATGCAAACAGAAACTTGTGTTTAGTAGTGTCAAATATTGAAGACTGTCAAGTAAAATTAAACTGAGAGTGAGCAGGGGCTCCTGGGTGGCTCAGTTGGTTAAGTGTCTGCCTTCCGCTCTGGTTGTGATCCCAGGATCCTGGGATCGAGCCCCGCATCAGGCTCTCTGCCCTGTGGGGAACCTGCTTCTCCCTCTCCCTCTGCAGCTACCCCTGCTTGTGCTTGCTCTCTCTCTCTCTCAAATAATTTTTTTTTTTAAAAATCTTTAAAAAAAAACCTGAGAGTGAGCCGTTCACTTTGACAATTTTTAAGTCCTTGGGTACTCCTTGGGACACTTTTTCAACAGAATGGAAGTGACAGAAACCAAATTGCATTGGGTGGAAAATTGAAAGAAAAAAAAAAGTAAGAGAAGACTATCTTCTGAAGTTATTTTGCTGATGGTAGGAGATGACTAAAGTCCACTGGATTGGGTTATACAGTTTTATTCTGTTTATTTTGTTTTGTGTTTAGATTGGAAGTGACAGAGGAGACAAATATGAAGGGAAATAGTTGATTTAGAAAGGGAATAACTGATGAAACATTGTCTAGGGGTTTTGGAGAGGGTGGGAGGATAATCACGATGATGATGTTAATGGTGATGGTCATGATAATTATTATAATGGCACCATCTCTCACTTACAGAATTCTAACAATGGGCAGCTTCGCAAGAAAGATCCTATGATATCAACTTGCAGAGGAGAAAATGAGACTTAGGGAAGTTAAGTAACTTATCCAAAGTCACATAGCCATGAAGTGTCAAAGTTTGGATTTAAATCCAGATTTCCCGGATGTTAAAACCCATTCCTTAATCACTAGTATACATTGTCTGCCATAAATCAAGCATATAGATAGATGGGGCAGATGGAAATTCACTTCATCCCTGAAAAGGAACAAACTTATTCCAGCTTCTTTCCCCTATTTTGGTAATAGGTATATGTTCAGAAGGATCAAATTAAATTCTCTGGGATACTATAAATTTTGGCATTTGAGATGCCTTAGTTTCCTTGTTTAATATTTGTTTCTTTGCTTTAATTGGCAAGATGATGCACATATCATTTTTAATTGGCAGGGCCATTTACTTTATCTTCCAAACCAGGACAATTTTAAAAGCACAAGAGAGCATTGTTAATACAAATTAAATCAAACAGGCATCAACCAAGACTGTCCCAAGCCATGTTGTTTTAGTTGTAATACCAACAGCTTTTACATAGACCCAGTGTGGTGAGGATTGTGTTGGTATGACTGGTGTTGCTTAATTCAGAGTCATGAAGCATATTCTATCTAGGGGAAACCATTGTTTTCATAAAATCTGCTCCAATAGCATCCATATTTTATGTAGCTAATGCTTTTTAGCCCCAAAAGATGTCCTGAGAATCATGTTGTGTTGAGAATTAAAGGGAACCTCAGATGGAAATCATCTAGTCCAGTCTCTCTTCATTTGATCAATTTAATGTTGTTCTGAAGACTCCACTTACCTACTATATGAAGTTACTTAAAACCCTTTGAAATAGCTTTAAGGAAGCTGACACATTGTATGTTCTCTAAGATACATTTTGATTATACACTATGATTAGAACACTTTTGTAAAAAATCTACCTACTTAAGTATAAGGGTATTTTTTCATAGATTGAATCCAAATGTTGACATAGATTTTTTTCCCTCTATTTTGAATCAGAATGAATCAGGAACAGAGTAGCTTTGTAAAACTGGACTTTGCTGCCCACGGTGTGTCTTTATTGTTGTCATCACTGACCACTTATCTGGATCCTGCTATTCTTTAAATATAAGCAACTGCTTTGCTCTCTTCCTCCTGATAACTGTGTGTGTTATTATTACTGGTAACTTAACACAGATCATCCATTCAACATCTTGGCTACTCTGCTCTTGGCCCTTCTCCTCTGCCTACTCTTCCTCCAATTTATAGTACCACAGTATAGTACCCAGCTGCTCAGGCCAAAAATCTGGAAGTCATCTTTTGTTTTCCCTAACACTTTCACATCATCCCACAAACAACCCAGTAGCAGTTCAGTGCTACTTATCAAAAATATTTTGAATCCTGTCATTTATAACACTGCCTCTATCACCTCTTGTCTGGTTATGCAATTTTGCCAATTTCCTTCCTCCATTCTTGTCCCCATAAAGCTCACTTTCTACTCTGTAGCATGAATGGATTTTGAAAAATAGAATCTCTATTTCATCAAACACCATGCAATTATTTTCAAGGTCCCCATAACCTGGTTCCTACCTGTCTTCCCATGCCATTGTGTTACTATGTTCTTTGTTATTTCTCATTCGGAGAGACCTTGTGCCTTCTCCAGGGCCATTGCACTTGTTCTGTTAGCCTGGCATAAATTTCACTAATATATTTTAATACCTAGCCCCTTCTCATGATTCAGGTGTCTTCAAATGCCATCTCATTAGGAGAACCTTTCCTGACTGCATCGTACAAAAAGAAAGAAAAGAAATAAAGAAAGAGAGAGAGAGAGGAGGAGGAGAGGAGGAGAGGAGAGGAAAGGAAAGGAAACTCTTGGTGACTCTCTACCAACCCTGCTTTCTTCTCTTAATGGTACTTTAAAATGTGTATACTTAATTAAAGTATGTCTGGTCCACATCAGTGCAAATATCATGAGAGCAAAGGCATCATATATCTTATACATTGCCTGGGATAGTGGCTGGATTAGAGGAAAAGTTGGTAATACTTGTTGAATAAATGAACAAGGTAATTGCAAAGACAAAATGAGATCTTGTATGTGAAGGCCCTAGAAAAAGCCCACCGTACAATGATTCTTCCTGCTAGCCTCTTGCTAAAGAGGAAAATGCATCTTTTACATCAATTTTAGTTGTATATTTTCATACTAAGGCACCATGATTGGAGAAATACAAATTATCAGTCTGAAGTTAAAATGTTTTACTTTCTTGATAAAAAAAAAAATATATATATATATAGTTTCCAAACATCAGATGTTTATTTAGCAAAGCATAGAGAGAGTCACCGAGTCACTGTCTTGAGGTTAAGTCCTGAGCATTCTGAGATGACATGTGTAAATGGAAACCAACCCAGATGCTCCCCTGTGTGCCAATGTTCTGACAGATAGCACAAGTGTGTCTAGGGATAAGCAATTCAAAAGACCTAGAATGTCCTACCAAGGAGATCAGTCTGGAGGGAGATATGGGCACATAAACAAAACATTACAGCGTAGTGTGAGAAATACCTTGGTAGAAGGAGTGATTAAATACTCAAGAGTCCTGGGAAAGGTTAATATAAAAGATGAAGACGGATCTGTGATAGGGCAAAGAGATGCAAACTAGTCAGACATTGGAAACGGGGGGAAAGGTAAAGAGGTAAACTAGTATGTAAAAATCACAGAGACAGGAAGTTGTATGGTGTGTTCAGTTAACTACAGCTGTGTAATACGTCTTGAGTATGATATGAGAGGGAAGAACAATGCAAGATGTGTCTGGAGATGTACGCAGGGGTCCGGACCCCATTACTGGTGCAGAGTTACTATTCAACAATTATTCCTATTTTCCTCTCTCCCATTCAAGATATCCAATCAGGGAGGTATATTTTCACTGAAGCACTTTTCAGATTAAACCAAATAGAGTTCTTGAGTGAAGAAATTAACCTCTTGAATGTAGGATTTCCTTTCATCTTGTTAGTCCATTGCTTTAAACACTTAAAGCATCATTTCCTGTTGTTTTATGCTTAAAATTCATTCTTTAAAAAAGGATTCTTTATGTCAAGTGTTTTTAGAGAGCTTTGAAAGAAGTGCAACTATTTTCAACATATGTGAGTTGGTCTTCACTGTGGGCAAATACCCAAAAAAAATATCATTTGTCCTGCTTTTGCATAGCTATCCCTTTATTTTTCAACTTAATACACACATGTCCTATTTTACAAATGATAGATAGTTTCTAAAAGCCCCACTGATATTTAATGATAAGTTCCAAATTCAATGTTTATTATACAAAACTATCAGAAAAAATAAAATCTCATATTTTATGTTCTTAAATCTTAAACAACAATCTTTAAAATTTGCCAATGGAATCATTCTTTATTTCTATCACAGGTGCTTTAATTGGCTTTAATCTGTGTGCTTACGTTTCCTTTTGGGGGGTAAATTTTTGTGTTTTTTATTTTTCAGTCAGTAATTACGTCAGTAATTTAGGCTAATAGTTTTGAATGCTAAATTCTACAAATCTCAGGAAAACTGGGGTCCTAAATTAAAAGCCAATGGTCTATGTGATGTGATGCTTATTATGGTTCTATAGAATTATGATCAAGAACAGAATTAGTGAATTTCTTATTTCAAATAAAAGATGTGGTTTGATAATTGGCTTGCGAATATGTAGCCAGTAAAACAGGATGATGGGTAAGTCAACATTTCCTAAGGACTGATTAGCTTATCAGCTGAATAGATGAATAGTGAATATCCAATTATATGACTCCTTAGAATTAGTCAAAACTTTTCAGCAATGAGTTGTAGGAGGAAAAAAGAGAGAGGCAAGCAAGCATCACTTAATTGAAGAGCATAAAAGATTCCTCTCTAGAAATATGACAGCCCAGCTGTGTATGTGTTTTTATCTCTATAATGATTTCACAAGCTGAATATTGGAACTTCAGTGCCACATTAACTTTGATTTAAAAATGAGGGACTAGTCAAAGAAAGCAGCATGAATGACAAGAGACCGGAAACCAAATGGAGTGTGTGTGTGTGTGTGTGTGTGTGTGTGTGTGTCTGTCTGTCTGTCTGTCTGTGTGTGTGTGTGTGTCTGCGTGCATGTACGCATGGGCTTGCAGGAGTGCACGTGCAAGTGAATTTAATGGTAAAGTCTGCAGTCTGCCTATAATCTCAGTGTTTTCAGCCTAGCCAAACAATTTTTGTCATTCTTGACCAAAAGTCATGCTCCAGAGGAAAGCATTAGGCGATTTTATGAAGTTTTGGTGATTGAAGAGCTATCATCTCTATTGATTTCCATCTAATTATAACACCATGAGCCTTATTTTTCCCTTGTATTGCGCACAAAGGAAGTTTTAGCATCTGTGATTGACCTCTCAACTATTTCTCATAGCCCCTTTTCTTCCTAAGTACTTGTGTTTAATGCACAAGTGCTTTCCTCCCTGTATCTCTTCTAAACTATACCTTTTCAAAAGTGTTTTTTTTTCTCCTAAGCATACCAAATTTAGGAGTAGTCATATGCAGTAAAATCTCTCTTTAAATATTTCTCTTTTGACCTCCAATTTCCATTCCTCTTGCTAATTTTTTTCTTTTCAAATGCTAAATCCCTTTTGTCAAAGGCTGTCAGTGGTGGAGGTGAGGTAGGAAGGGTCCAGAAAACCACCCATTGAAACATTAATGAAAACCTCCACCTCCTCTGAACTCTTTTTCAGAGTCCGTTGTTCTTTGTGTAAAATAAAAATAACCATTTCCACTAGTGACCTATATACTTTAGAGTCATGACTTATACAGAAAATTTGGGGTTTCATAAAAATAAGATCTCAGAATCATAGTCCCTTGAAGTCTACCACCAAGAAGATAGTTTTGGTGTTTGTCACGGGTTAAAAAGGTGAATGAGAGTCTGTGTCTGTTCTTAATGAGCTCACAGTTTATGTGGGAGACAGACATCAGAAAAATAATTATAAGGTACCAGAAAGGTGTGGCTTGTGACCAAAGTGGTGACAGCTAACTTACTCTCTGAGAATTGGGAATGGCTTCTCAGGAAAGATGATACTGAGCTAACGTTAGAAATAAATAAGTAGGAACTTTACAGGAAGAGATAAGGGTTGGGGAAGAGCATTCCAGGCTCATGAAACAGTCTGTGCAAAGCCATGGAGTTCTCAAATCTCAGTCTGTTCAGGAACCAGGGGAAAGTGTATTGCTCAGCTATTGTCCCAGTACTTCAGTGGAAAAAAAAAAAAATGGTCTGAAGGATCTTCCAGTGACCTAAAAGGGTAAAGGCAGTGCTAAGAAAAAAAAAAAAAAAATTCAGTAAATGATATGGTGGAAAACTTGGGTGTTTAGTTTATTACCTGGAAAATTCAGAATGACCTAGTAAGTAGCTGAAAATTAAAATGTTGGCTTACAAATGCAATTTTGTAAATTTTTATAGCACACAGTACATATAATTGTATATTAATAAGTAAATTGAGATAAATTAATGAGAAAATAGCAATTTGAAACTGACCTCCTTTCCATAAATATGGGTTCAAAATATAAAAGCATGTTCACAATGGAGAACTAATTGCTGAATAAAGAAAATGAAGGCATGTAAAATTAATTTTGATGTCTAACAATTTTAAAAATCATTTTAATGATTTTGAAAATGCCATTTATTTTAAAGTAACTCTGTTTCCTCAAAAATTAGACTCTAAAAAATTCAGAACTGCATATACTTAGTGAAATGTCTATCCCTATTTATGCTAGGCTTATCTCAAATCAAACTTAATGGAATCCTAAAGATTTTACTCTATTTTACTCTAAAATCACTCTCCAGTTTAGAGAGCACACAGATAAATGTACTCTGAAAAGCCTTGTAATTTCAAGATACTGAGCCCAAAGCAGAATTTGAAATAGAAGATTATGAGGAGGAGGGAATGTGTAGACATTCTTTTCTCTTCTTTATAATCCTGGGATAATCCACCATGCTCTCTCTCAGGTTCATCACCTCTGAACAAGAAGATAGGAAATAGGGAGGAGAGAAATTGTGAGGTAGACAAAATTTGCTCTTGATGAATTCTTTCCTCTTTGATGCCACCCTTCCCTGAGCTGCTTGTATCCTCTTTCAGTCTCCTGCACCAAATGGAGGGAATTCTATTTTCTCAGAAAGAAGTCATTTTTAACCTGAAGAGAGAGAGGGGACTGGCTTCAAGATGGCAGCAGACAGAGGAGGAGAATGTCCTATGTGGCCTCCTCACTTTTTTTTTAATCAAACATACAAGCAACTATCACATTACTTCAAACTGGGTTCGGTTGTAGACTACCGTGATTTGGAACATTCCTCAACCGGAGGCCAAGAAACTTAAATGTTCTCAGAGTTCAGGCATATGCAATAAATAAATTAATAAACCTGGAAAAGCGCTACAGAGTAGTGCCAAGCAGCCGGACACATACCTGCTTAAAGGTATTCATGTCTTAAATACTGTTGAAATAATCATCGACAGACTAAATTCTGCCACTGGCCTTCAGTTTTTATCTTACTCAAGAGAATCGAACTCCTCTCTCTCTCTCTCACATCTTGGGATAAGTCCCTTCCAGAGAGAGCTTCAAAGCTGCTACACTTCTAGGGCTATATCTTCTTCTCATGCTCCCTCTGTGGTCCTGCCTACTCCCAGGAAACTTTGATAAAGTTGCCTCTACCTTATTTATACATTTACCTGTTCACTTGTATATTTACCTGTGTATGTGTTTATTTATTAGTATCTTTTGGACCCACATTGATTGTGATACTAGAATCCAGTCCCAGCCTCAGGATAGCTTGAATGTGACAAAGATTAAAACCTAGAGTAAGTATGTTAATGGTTCTTTATAAGGCATAGATTACTTTGACTAGTTGGTTACATTTGATTCTTACAGCAACCCCAGGAAGTGGGTCAGGGAGATATTATCTCTAAATTATACATGAGGCAACTGAGATTAAATGATTTTTCTAAATTTCCCTAAAAAGAAAGGAGCCTTGCACTAATCTAATTTATTTTATGCCATTTCATTTCATTTTTCATCATGATGAGTGTACTGTTTAATCCTCATCCCCTATTTCCTCCCTCCCCCCTCCCACTCACCTCCCCTCTGGTAACCATCAGTTTGTTATCTATAGTTAAGAGTCTGTTTCTTGGTTTCCCTCTCTCTCTCTGTTTTTCCCTTTGCTCGTTTGTTTTGTTTCTTAAATCCACATATGAGTGAGATCATATGGTATTTGTCTTACTTTGATTGACTTATTTTACTTAGCATCATTCTCTCTAGCTCTTTCCATATTGTTGCAAATGGCAAGATTTCATCTTTTTTTTTTTTTTTTGGCTCTCATCCAAATTACAGTGTGTTTCCTCCCTGTTATACCATCATTCTTATTTTTTTTCTTCTCTTCTTGTTTATGTCTGCTTTTACTACACTTCTATATTCTTCCCTCCCTTCCTACCCCCCAGCTTTGCCCCCTTCCCATTTTCCCTCCTAGTGTTGTCATAGCCTTGTTGCCTGTAAAAGGATATAGCATGCCCATGGCAGTGTGGGAATGGCAGGCCAAGGGAAATCAAGTCCTCAGCAGAACTTCGCGTGAATCCTGAGCCTTGGACAAGCCTTGATTAGGCATTGGGATGGCAGATAGATTTTGTAAACTTTTTAAAGAACT
Organism: Halichoerus grypus; assembly: GCF_964656455.1. Classification (NCBI taxonomy): domain Eukaryota; kingdom Metazoa; phylum Chordata; class Mammalia; order Carnivora; family Phocidae; genus Halichoerus; species Halichoerus grypus. The sequence goes on along the minus strand of NC_135721.1, from coordinate 66,215,805 downwards.
CAATACTAAATTAGCTTGATGTTTAAAGTACTGTATTAATCAAGGTACTGGCATTTTTCTGAAGGTAGGAAATCCCGATTTTCTGTCCCTGAGAGCCTCATTCCATCCCTCTACATTGCCCTGTGAGGCCACTCCATGCTTCAGACTGCTCTTACGTAGTGGGATAGAGTTAAGCTGATGATCATCCATGTGCAGAGAAAGTGTGATAGAGTCTTAATTTTCTGTACAAGTTCATCTCTTAATAGAGAATTCAATGCTCTCTTTTAGTCCATTGCAAATTAAGCAAAAATATCTCCACTTTACATAGGGAAATACACAGCATGGGGCAACTCTTCAATAAAAAGAGGTGTGAGGTAAGGTATAAGACAGCTTACCAAGATGTACAAACAAACTAATCATCCTGCCTTGTATGATTTTTCTCTCAACCTCTTACCCCGCTGGGGGGGTCCCAGTTCTCAGGTGGAGACTAATCTAATTTCACTCTCACCAAGTAAAGCTGTAATCAATCTCCCTGCTTCTGGCTAACTATTCACTATCCTTTCATTTTACTCAAACGTAATATTATAAGAAATCCTCCATTTCTCTTATTCTGGGTAGCTGGACCATCGTAGTTTAGTTTAGCCCAAGTGGGCTACATATAGGCACTTTTTGTAGGGTTTTCAACAGTAAATGGGAAGTATGAAATTCTTAACCCAAAAGCTAAGTGGTTAAATAATTTGTTTTTATAATATAGTAGGTGATTGTGGCTGGTTTTACAGACAGAATTTAAATGGCATGGCAATGGTGTCTGATTAGAATCAGCGTCCTAATAAGGGATGTGAATCAATTGTATTGTCCAAAGAAAAGAGAATACAGAGGGGCTGTGGCATGTGTGTTCCACATAGGATATATGGCCTGTCTCTTACTTTCTTTGCTATCTTCAAGTCTCACAACTTATTTTTGCCTTGCGTTTCCCTTGTTTGGCTAAATAAAAAAAAATAAGGCTATTTAACACACAATCAATTTCAGGCTTTCATAGGCATCTCTGAAACATCCCTGTTATTGAGACTATATGTAATTGAATTTTCTCTACCTTCACCATTTTCCCAAGTTCTGTGCTAACTTTTCTTTCTCTTAATGTCATCCTTGAAAATTCTTCCTGTTCTTTTTTCACTCCTTCTCATGAGAAGTTCAGATGTGGAATTATGCTTAGCTATTCACGGCTATATTTGAAAATCCAAGAGAACTACTTTTCTTCTTTGTGGCTATGTATATTCACATGGTCAGCCTACTGAAAATTGCAGTGCTAGATAGGTTTGGCAATTCAGACACTATTCTTTCAGGGGAATCTCCCTTCTCATGACGGCAATCCTTTTGGAAGTAGAGAGACACATTACTCTGCGCAATTCAGTTCACATTTATCCTTAGCTTAAAGATTGGTTCATGCCTCGAGACAGCTCTCCTGACAGTGAGTGACAGTTAATGTCAGAAGTTCAGGAGGAGGTACAGTAAGATAACTTAGAGAAGAAAATTGCACTGCAGTTCAACCTTTACAGAGCAAAAAGTGGCATCTCATGTTTTGAATGTGTCCAGAAAAGAGATAGGCTTAATTAAGTTTTATAATAAATCCAACATTTTTATTCTAATAAAAATGTTAGGATTTGTGAAATATCATTTACTCAATCAATATGTATTTTTTGAGTCCTTGCTCTTTGCACTATGCCAGATATTATAAGGCTGTGAAAAAAAGTCATATTATCTGGCCTCAAGGGAAAGAAGAATAATTAATACACTTTAATTAATATTAAACTATAATAGATGGAGTAAATAACTAAAGTCTGATATAGTATGGAAGATGTCATTTATCAATTAATTCAGTACATAGTATTGACTATATTGGTATGTGAGTCAGTGTGCTTTAACCGAATCTTGAAAAATAGAATCTTATTTGACCTTCATGAAAATTATATTTTAATTTAAACTTTCATATGGAAGATGAACTTTATCTGGATCCATGTAGGTAAGACTTGGATCAGGTAGAGATGGAGAGAGAGTAAGAACTAACAATTGTAGGTAACATAAAATGTGTTCTATACACTAATGATTATTTCCTATAGATAACATCATTCAATCATAATAACAATCCTACAAGATACATTTATTCTTTCCTTTTTTACTAATGAGGAAAATAAAGTGAACATCAAAAGCAGGAGGAGAAATATTTACAGGGCCTATGAATGTTATCACAGAGCAGGCAATGAAGAATGGATTAGAAACCAAGAGGCAATAAATTGATAACTACGCACAACAGGTAACTGAAGAGCTGATAGACTGGCTTTCTTTGGGTCATGCAGTTCCTTGAGGAAGAGCATCTTTAAAGGAGCATTTGGGTAGAAAGGCAATATTGTGACTGTTTTGTATGTACTTCATATCGCAAAAATGAGAAATACCTTTAAGCCTTTGGGAAACATGTTAGGTTGACTGGTAGTTTGTTGCACCATTGTATAAGGTGCCCTGTTCTCTCAGGAGTTTGTGGATTAAATATGTTTTGTATTCAGTAGTGAGATAGTTGAAACATAAGCTCAATCCAAATAACCTCAAGCCACTGGCTCACTGACCATTGTTTCTAATGTAGTTATTCTATCCTAACTCATATGTAACCCATAGAATTAAAGGTTTTCAGCTCCTGCTTCCCTTGACCTCACTTTCACATGTCTAGTGAAATAGTCTCACTCTGGTATCTCCTACAGCCTGCTTCAGGAGGATATCCTACATGTGCAGTTTTCTCCAGAGGAAAGTGTTTTCTATTGTAGATTAATTTTCTTCTGCATAACAATAATGAAGTTAATAACAATAAAAAAACCTAAAATTTCTACAGTGTTTATAGTTTACCAATTATTTCCACGTATATTACCCCATTAGTAAGTCCACAATGTAAAAAATAATTGGAATTGGAACAAAAAACTTACTTCAGAGTTCCTTCTCTGTCACATTCTCATTGTTTGAAGTCATTCAAATTATTTATGCAATCATTCTCAGTTTTGTCATGTGTAAAATAGTTATAAAAACAGCTGCCTGAATATAATACAAGGACAAATAGGATAAAATTTAAAAGTACTTTGTAAATTCTAAAGTGTTTTACATATATGACTTATGATTGTCATTATTCCATGAATGAATATTTTACTAAGTGGCAATTGAAGTATATCTATATAAGTAATGTGGAAAGAAGTTAATGAGACCATACTGAGAGGAGACAGAATAAGAGGAAGGGATAGAGAGGAAATTCAAATAATTAACAAGAGATGCCAATGTTGAGTGACATTCCTGAACAATGTTTGGAAGATTTCATTTAACTGTTTAATGAAATCAGGGATAAATAAACTTGGCACCCATTAAGGGTCCCCTAAACCAGCGTATTCCCTATGTCTTCTGAGAAAATAGTTCTATAAAGTAGCAATTTATCTTTGTTATCTTTTTTTTCATTGAGAAAACATCTATCCATATTGCTTTAGAAAAACAATAGTATATATAATATAAAAATAAAATAGAAAGTTGAAAGGTTCTGTACTAGGTATACCAGAATTACAAAGACATAGCAATCAAGACAATGTACTAGTGTAAACAGAGACATATAGACGAATGGAGTAGAACTGAAAGTCCAGAAATATACCCATAAATCTATGGTTAATTTATTTTTGAAAAATTGATTTTGACAATTTTTTGACAAAATTCATGGTAATATACAAGAATTAAATCTATTTTAAAAAATTAAACATAATGTTTAATATTGTAAGTGATTATGATTATATTATACTTACAAAAATTGTAGACACTGTAGTAAAAGCTCTTTTACCATGAAAACCAGTCCCTCTCCCCAGAGGGAAGCACTATCATTAATTTGGTCTTTGATATTCCAGATCCTGTGAAACTTATTTATGAATACATACACATAGGTACACATACTATCATGCTATTTTTATTGTCCTGTATGTTAAATGAACAACAAATGTTGAACATTTGCACAAATTGGCACAGTTGTGCACAGTGCCATGCAAATTGAATTTACCTCATTCTTTTCTACACAGTATTTCATAATATAGATATACTGCAGTTAATTATATGATTCTTCTATTGATAAATATCAGGATTTCCCCCCCAAATGTATCTTTATTACATATAATGCTTTAATAAAGTCTCTTGTATACATCTCCTTATGAATTAGGAAAGTGTTTCTCTGGTAACAATATAGTAAAAAGGAATTTCTAGATGGTGTACTACGTGCAGTTCAATTTTAGAAAGTTATTTACAAATTTTCCAAAGTAGCTAAGCCAGTATGTCCTCCAAGCAATGTATGAGACATGACTGTCCCCACAGCATTACTAATACTTAATATTAATAACATTTTAAATTGTTCACAGTCTGATGGGTGAAAACCTACCTTATTGTTATTTATTTTCTTTCTTTGATTACTAATGAAGCTGAGCACTCAGTGTGTTTCTTCTGTAAACTGCCTATTCATTACCTTTGGCAATTTTTCTTTTTTTTTTCTTTTTTAAGTTTTATTTATTTATTTGAGAGAGAGGGAGAGAGAGAGAGAGAGAGCATGCAGGGAGGCATGTCAGCACAAATGAGGTGGGGAAGAGGGGAGGCAGAGGAGAGGAAGAGGAAGAGAAGCAGACTCCCTGCTGAGCCCATGCAGGACCCATTCTCACAACCCTGAGATCATGACTTGAGCCGAAATCAAGTCGGACACAACCAACTGAGCAGCCCAGGCACCCTACTTTTAGCAGTTTTTCTATGGGAACATTTTATTTTTTCTCACAGACTCTAAGAATTCTTATGTTCTGTATTTTTGTATACTGTTATATATATTATTATCTATAAGATCATATATATTTGTATATAATATTATATAAGCATTGCAAAAAAACTAGAGTTTCATAGCTAGAAGAAACTAACATTATAGACTTCTACTCCAATCCCTTTCTTTTTATATTTAAGACAAAGAGAAGGAAAATGTGTTCCCACATGTCAACAGTGAATTTAGTGACAGCATCTGATATTGAACCTGGATTTCTAAATGCCTGGGACACTAAATTAAGCAGATAATTTTGAATCAGTTGGATATAAACTTGGTTATAGATTGCATTTAGTAATCTATTATCTAAGCAATAGAAAGTCGGCCCACATAAATTTTGAAGTTGCAAATTTACCCGATTTGAAAGGCAGGGCATTTAAAATACTTCTTGAAATTAAAATAAACTACAAAACAGGCAAAGATCAAATGACTTTACAGAGTCTATTTTCAATAGTTCAAAGTGTTTTATCAAGTTCTAACCTGATGTCTTATCCATTTAAAGGATCAATTTTATTCTATTATTTTAAAAGCAAGGAAAAGTAATTTAAAAGGGACTAGGGCCATCTAGATTTTCTCATACTCCACGGAGGTTAGAATAACCCTTAACCTAGCAGGATAAAGCATGAAATTAAAAGTAGTTTATACAAAGGACAAATATTCTCTGTAGACTCTAATTTCTTTTGAAAGTTGCCAACTTCCACTAGAATTTCTTTCTAGCAGCATTGTTGCTATATATTTTAAAGTACCTTTCGGAAAACAGTAGAAAGAAAGCTGCTTAACATTCACATTTAGTTCAGTGCCATAAGTTGCACGTTGTTTTTGCCTATTTTATTGAAGTTAAAATGTAGTTTGAAATTTACAGGAGTTTTGAAGTTAAAAAAGTAACCAAGTAAATGAATGTATGCAGTTTTACCATATAGCTTTCACATAAAGTAAATTAGAGAACATAGCTATCCTCCTTAATCACTTCAGAGATTCACATCAGTCTCTTTACCAAAGATATTTTGACATTTCAGAAGCATTGTCCTTATTAGATGATTATAATAATAATGCAAACAACACCTCTTATTTGTTGAGGGCTTTCAATTTGCATGGCACTGTGCACAACATGGAAACTCAATGGGCGGCTTACTGTCATTTGCATCCTCTATAGACATGGAAGCTAATCTGAGACAAAGCTAATAAATAGGAAAGGGTTCACTCCTGCTCCTTTCAAATTCTGTAACTTGTCTGATTCATTATTTCAAATATCAAATATTCAAATATTTATTTGGTATTTTCTACCTTGTAGATTTCTCTACTCTTCTGCTTTTCCCTAATCTCTCATCACACAAAAAGCCACAAATAGAATGAGGGCCTATTTAACAGGTTGAACTCTTTATATATAACAAATCAAATTTATTCCATGAAGATATTTGATAGAAAATAATGGCTTTATGGTAAATCTAAAAAATTTTCAGTATTAATAAAAAGCCATTTCCAATGTTATAAAGACTGTAGCATACCCTGATGGGATGTTGGTTTATTTTGGCAAAGATTATACTGAAAAAAATAATTTCGGAGGGCGCCTGGGCGGCTCAGTCGGTTAAGCGTCTGCCTTCAGCTCAGGTCATGATCCCGGGGTCTTGGGATTGAGTCCCACATCGGGCTCCCTGCTCAGCGAGGAGTCTGCTTCTCCCTCTGCCCCTCCTCCCTGCTTGTCATCTCTCTCTCTCAAATAAATAAATAAAATCTTTAAAAATAATAATAATGATTTCTGAATGATAGTTTTCTCGGTGAGGATTGTTTTTAGTAACAGAACACCTATTGCTCTGTGGCATATGCATATGGGGATTTTTTGGTTTCATACAGAAAGTTATGAGAGGTGAGTTATTACTGTAGTTGACTCCTGCCTCCCTACAGTGGTCCTCACTTTTCCTTTATGGTGAAAGGGAAGAAAAGCTTTCTCAAGCCCCTGTAGATGAACTCTTACTTAGAACACCAAGCCAGATGGGACCTGAGAAATCCACTGTCATAACTTGCTTAGGGCAAGTACGTATGCTCCATCCTTGGGGCTGCACTAACACCAGGCATGGTTCTCTTAGCCAGGAAGAAGTGAGAGGATGGATGTCTGTTAGGAAGTTCTCTCGTTCAAAGTGGTATGACTATATGCCAGCAAAAAAAAAAAAAAAAAAGTATTGTAATTTATAATGCTTAAGTTCAAAAGCAAGATTCATGTTATAGACACCACACTGTACTCATATTGTATACCTGTCAGAGACAGACACTCTTGAGTTTATAACTGTGGACAAACTTGATCAATCTAAATGAACCATGGTTTTTACAGAAACAAAAGTACGTGCCTTACAGAATATAGTATGAATCAGGTGAGCAGATACATATGCCATTCCTGGTATCTATTATATGCTTGCATTATTGAAAACCTAGCTGTTATAAAAGACTTTAAAATTGAATAAAGGCTCACACACAGTAGATGACTCTATGGTGCTTGATTAAAAGTCAGATGTGAATATTTCCAGTAGCTGATGACTTCTCCCTATGAAGGACCCACAAAGGACCATTCTCCTTTTATCATTTAACTTTACCATCTAATAAGGCGTTATAATCATCTGCATCTAGCTGGTAGAAGGGAAAACAGAGGACAAAGAAGAGTATGAATTTCCTAAAGATTTTAGCCCTCTAAGTGATACAAATTAATTTTGCTCACAATCCATTGACAAGAACTAGTTACATGGCTGCACTTGGATGCAGGGCTTATCTGGGAAATGTGATCCCTGCTAGTCACCTCCCAGAAGCATATATTCAGGAAGAGGGAATATACAGGTCAATGGCAACTGGTCATCTCATCTATAATGCTTAGTACTTTTTAGTGGTTCTTGTTAGAACTAGATTCTAAGTGAGGCAAGCAACGTGAACCCCTAGGGATGAATGCAGCATGATTCATACAGGTAGCTGACAACTGTTCAGATGAAGGCAGCATCAGTACAGTAGTTTCATGGACTCAAGCTGGATTTCCTGCATCCAAATTCAGACTCTACTAATTCCTGGTCGTGTGATCTGGGGCAAGTTACTTAACATCAGTTTCTTCCCTTTTAAAAATGGGGATAGTAAAATTACCTATCTCATATAGGTTATTGTGAGATTAAATATTAATATATTTGAATAAAGCTCTTAGAACAGTAGTTATTGACACATATATACTGTGCTATTTACATTGAATTTTATTTGATATATATATATGTGTGTGTGTGTGTGTAGATACATATATACATACCCACACAGATATACATACACAATCAACAAAGTATGAGAGATAATGAGAAGTGTGTTAAATAGTATCTGTCTAAATGTGTTTACTTAGATGATGGGGACACAGAAAATCCTCAGGCATGTGGACTTAAACTCAGAATGTTAAAGAAGAGTACCTGCTAGACTGCAGGGGTCAGGAAAAGGTATTGAAGAAGGTGATTTGTGACAGAGTACTATGCAAGCCAGCCCACACACAGTTGCTGAGGGGGGTGCAATATTATGGCAACAATGTCTTGAAGAGGAAAGAAAAATGGAGCTATAGTTTCAAGAAGAAGATATTGTTGATATCAAGTGGATCACATATGAAGGAAGTAAAATGCCAAAGGAATTTTTTAGAAGACTTTTCTTTTTTCACTGGAAGGGAGAAAATAAGAGGATGTAAGAAAATAAGAGTATGGAGAAAAAGGAAAATTAAGACAACCTGTAATTGAGAACTACAGATAGTTACAAAGAAGCATTGAGGACATAGAATTTGAAATTGGAAGTGAATGCTGAATAAACTCTCATAAACCCCTTAAAATTAATGATGATAATTTTAGTAACCTCATCATCTATAATGGATATCGAATAAAATATATCTCATGTAGTAATCACATAAACAGATACATCTACCTTTTAAACAATTAATTCACAGAATTCTGCTTTCATGTTGGTAAGGAAATCAAGATCAATACTTTATCTTCTCAATAGTCAGCTATTTCACACTAAAATGAGTGATAGGTAACTATAATATTAAAATAGACAAAGAGTCTGAAATCAGAAAAATCTGGCTTTGAATATTGAGTTTAAAAATTATATATGATGTGTGTTTGTCACTTAACCTACATATTGTTTATGATGTTCTATCCTCAAATTATCTGAAGTTTTTACTAAAAATGTCTTGAGCTAAAATAAAAATTCATTGATCAGGGCAATATCTTCAAAGAGAAAATAAAAAGAAAATCAAGTACAACAATCAAGGATCTAGATTCTCCTGATTTTTCTGACAATCCTCCCAGAGTTGCTTTTTGTCTTCACACTGTGTTTCCTAGCCATAAAGTTCATGCTCAGTTCCAAGGCTTTCATACTCCTACACCAATGTGAAAAGTTGGAAAGGAGGCTCTCTTTTCCTCTGATCACTTTTAAGAGTAAAATTTCCCAGAACCTCCCAGAAGTTTGCACCTAATGTCTCATAGCTAAATTACATCCCTTGTGTATCATCACTAGCAAAAGAATGGTAATATTATGATTGTAGAGAGTAACTTAGTTTCCCCTGAAGCACATAACCACTGAATAGCTGAATAACATCAGGGCACAATTAATGTAGATCAAAGAAGGAGGTAGCTTTTGGGAAGGGGCTTTTGGAGATTGCCACAATCTCTTCGATCCAAGATACTTTCAACTACAAAAAATATAAGCATTATAGTTACTATAGTTGAGACTATAGTTTTCAAAATATCTGGAACTCTCCATAATTTTCACTTCCTATAATCTACAAGAAAAGGAAAAAAGGAAAATCTATTCTATACCTCTCCCCCAACCTCAGACCTGTAGGTATCTTATTCAAAGTCCCTTTAAAGGAAAAGCAGTCTCTATATTTTGCTTCACTTCCCTGGGGAAGAACATACCTTTAAATTATTCATCTAAATCTGAGGGACAGAAAAAGGAGAAACACGCACCGGGCTTCCTGTCTACGTTCAAATCCAGTGTGTAAATGTTTTTGATTTATACCTGAATCATGGTTCAGAAAGCAGCTTAGTAATAAATGCAAAGTAATTGCTCAAAGTAATGTAATGCTATTAGCCGGGAAGCAAGCTATGCTGTGGAAGAAGACAGTAGAAGCCTCTCCTGCTACCTTTGTGAGCAATATCATCTAGCTTGAGCAATTCTTCTCTCTAAAAAATTGGATAATGATGCTCTTAATTCCAATGCTTTAAATTATTCATCTGGAGAGGTGTTTCTTTTTCCCCCTCATTTAGCAAACTCTTAATTGTCCTCTCCAATGGCAGCAGCAATATATGCCTGTTTTTTGATGAAAATAGAAGCTATTTAGAAATTCTTCTGGGTAATATTGAAGAACCTACACACATTTTGGATTCTGGCACCTGTTCTGTTCTTATGGTGGGTGGGTTTTGTAATTTGAAGTGAGTTCTAAGTGTTTGACTTGTATTAATGGTCTAGAAAGACTGAAGGGACTGACCTATAAACTGGAAGGTGTTGTAGGATGGCTGATATCTCTGTGTATGCATGTGTTTTCAGGCCTGGTAAAATCCAAGTGCAGGACTAAGTAGCAATGTGAAGAGCAACCTGAAGAGCACTATAAAGACCTGCATGTGTTTGGGGGCGCCTGGGTGGCTCAGTTGGTTAAGCGACTGCCTTCGGCTCAGGTCATGATCCTGGAGTCCCGGGATCGAGTCCCACATCGGGCTCCCTGCTCAGCAGGGAGTCTGCTTCTCCCTCTGACCCTCCTCCCTCTCATGCTCTCTGTCTCTCATTCTCTCTCTCGCAAATAAATAAAATCTTAAAAAAAAAAAAAAAAGAAAGAAAGACCTGCATGTGTTTAGATCAAGAGTTTAGTTTCTAACCCCTACAGATTTGGGTGTTTCATGTCTTGAGGGAAGGAAGCTATTTGCCAAGTTTTCATTTTGATAAATTCATGTTGTTCTGGGCAATCTAAAAAATGGCCATGAGTTCCACCTACCTCTCTAACAGGAAAAAGAAAGAAAAGAAATCAGGGGCTGAAAAGATAGAGAGCAGCAAATAGAGACTGAAATAAAATGTAAGCCATCATTTTAATGCCTTATGTAGAGAGAATGTTTTGCTATTGTGTTGATTAAATATACTGCTAATGCCCATGGTACTATCACTGACCCAGAGCCTTGCTTTACCACATACCATTCTGATTCTCTGAATTGTGTCTGTTAGGTACTGTGTCCCTCAAAATTAGGATCCCCCTACTATATAAACTGACATATTACATAAGACCATTAAAAGGACAAATGAATGTGTATTAATACATTATGGTCACCTGCAGAGGCCAATGGACATTCCACCCAAAATTTGGTTTCAATGTCAGGACCAAGGACACCACACATTTACCAAGAGGGTATAAAAATGTTTATCGCTCACAACACTAAAGTCTCTAGAGAGAGCAAGGTAGGCCTTGCAAAGAGATGCAAATGGCTTGAGAAAACAAAGAAAGGAGGCTGGTCTGGTTTCTTATTGTGGTTATGGGTTGGAGCCACTTGAGAGATTACAGTGCCTGGGCAGGGGGTTCCATGGTTGGAGTCTCTCACCAGTGCCAAAAGGAGAATCTGGGCTTACTTACTAGCTTGTCAGATGTGGGCCACAAGGGGAAGAGGGAGGGGTGATGCTGAAAAGCTGTCAACACATATCAAAAAATTGAGTCAGACTCCTCATTGTACAATATAAACATGGAAAAAGACTGGTTCTCTTCCTTTATAACAACTGAATGATGAACAAATAAATGGATAAATACAGTTGCTCCTCATTATTCATGGTAGTTATGTTCTATAAAGTCACCACACATGCTGAATTAGTGGATATTGAACCATTACTCCTAGGGGAAATACAGGGATAAATTCCTGAGAACCTCTAGTCACAGCAGACTGAGAACTACACAACTTTGTTTTATGTGTTTCTGTTTAAAGACACTTTATTTAATACATATTGTTGATTCATTAATACTGAATTCGTGGCTAACAGCATTATAATGCATGCCTGAATGAAGCTTATATAACATATGTATTTTCTCCATAATGCATATCATAGCCTACTTGCACCTCGGAACACTAGACAAAAATTTCAGCACTGGGCTTGCAGGCCATTTTAAGCAGCAAAATCACCCACAAAATGTACTCATTGTGAAAAATTGGCATTTAAAAAACCATGGAAAGAACCCGTTTACAATGTGAGGGCTAAAACAGGAAGGCATAGCATTGCCTTATTTAACCTCTGCTGGAAATCTTTGCATCAGGCAACAAATTTTCGACCATTCTGTGCATGTCCACAAATAACCCCAAGTGCCTCATGTATTGAATTTAGGGTTACAGTAAATTTTAGCAAATAGGCAAATTTGAAAATATGGAATCCATGAGTAATGAGAACTAAAAATGAATGAATATATATTTTTAAATTGAGCCATTTTAGAGAAGATGCACCCATTCTTTCTTCTTTCCACTTTGTTGCTGTTGTTTTTGCTTTACTCAAGAAGATTCAGTAATTCTTAGTAAGCTGCATGGTGAGTGGAATCATTTCAAACTGGTGGGGGAAAAGCTTTTTAGTTCCCATGTAGAATCACTGAAATCATCCTGTAGGTGACTGGCAATTTAACCAATGATGAGACATAGTGCAGATTGAGCGACAAGAGAATGTACCAGTTAAAACACAGGCTAAAGAATAAGAAAAAATGGATTTACATTACAGACGAACTGTTTACCAGCTGTGTGATTTTAGGCAAGTTATTTAATATCTCCAATCTTCCCAATGTTCTCACCTGTAAAATGAAAATAATACTTACAGTACATTTTAGTGTTGTGAGGATTAACTAAGTTAAATTAACACATAATATAAAGGCATTTTATCATAGAGAAGTATGTTTAATATTTTTAAGCTAGCTACATTAATTTGAGTATTTTTCACCCTCATTTTCTTGGTGAAATTATTAGTGGCACTCTCTTTCACTCTTAAAATGTCCTGGTTTGAATGATGAATTTTACAATCACTTTGCTATACCAACAACTATCAAACCTAGTTTAAGTTCTGTAAGAATAGTGCCATGGTGAACCGTTACATAGGTCATCACTATGGCACAGAGAACATGAAGCACATATGCAGCATGTTGACGTGATAGGACTAAACAATTTGTGGTAAGTCAAGATTTTTAACCTTCATCCCAGTTGAGGTTTTTTTTTTTTTTTTTTTTTTTGCCACATGTATGAAGTCCAAACCCATGGAAACAGTATTGTCCTGAGAAAACTGGGGTAAGTAGCCACGTGAAAGAAAATATATTTGCTATGGCTAGATTTTTCATTTACCACCTCCAGCTTCTAAGAATTAATCAAAGTTGAAAGCTGTTTGTGAGCTTTCAATTAAACAAAGCTATATTGTAATTAGTCCCTCTGGAAAGAGAAGCAGTATTGGGTATCAGAAGGAATCTTGCAGTTGATAGATTCTGCTCAATAGTGTCTTTTAGGAGGTAGGTAAAGTGTTAGTAAAACCTAGAAAAGACACTACAAGCAATTAGTTGACCATGTCTGCTTCAGGGATGAAGTTTTCCATTTTTGTTTAACACTTTTCTTGCCATACTGAGCCAATGAGTTTAGAGATTCCATAAATATCTCAGGGCATTATATAGATGGATCTCCTTTGGGGGAACATAGGTTGTGCTGTAAAGAAAGCTTAACATTTTAGAAGCATTTGGTTATGACAATTTCTTAACATTTTTAGAAAGTGATTCCATGGCAAAAGAAAAGAATAAGATATATTTCCAATTAAAACAACACACTGGTCTCAAAAAAAAAGTGAATTACTTTTTTAAATCAAGTTACTAAAGAGATTTGCAAAATGAAGAGCACCTAAAAATAGCAATAGCAAAATGAACAAACTACCAGTATATTCATATAATGGAATTCTACATATGCAATAAAAGAAATGTTAGATAGATAGATATTTATTAACAGTGAGAATTTTTTTAATAATGTAGAGGAAAATTATGGATACATTGTGTTATTTAAATTAAAAACCCAAACTATTATCTATGTATTTTTCATGGAATCATATATAAATAGATTTTTTAATAAAATACTTTCTAAAAACTTAACAGGTAGCATAGCTATCAAATAAAGAATATCTACTAACCTCATGGAAGAAGTTCCTTTGGAGAACAGATCATATAGGGAAGAGAGGAAAAGAGTTCTTCAATTTTAAGGTATTTATTTTGTTACTGAGTGGCCTGAAGCAAATTTGAAAAACGTACCTCAGGATTTGGAGGGGGGTAATATAGGACAGGTGCTCAGAACTTTGAGGTTATGGTACAGAATGAGTGCTCTCCCTGGTACTTCTGAGGGAGCATGCTAAGGCTGATAATAGAGATGCTGAAATTCAGACACTTGAAACTGGAAACAGCTGTTGCTGCTGATGTGATGCTGACAGGAGTAGCCAACAGAATGGACATCTTTTCCTTGTCCCACCTTTCAGTCTTCCTCTGGGAGCTCCTTGTGGCAGAATTTAACCACAGCTTAACTGGAAAATGAGTCTGACATATGGCTGAGTCCCGGAATCACAGGACAGAGTACAGAAAGTGTATTTGTTGCTGAGTGACAATAGATGATTGATTTGGCAGTTTTGTAACTCACGCTGTCAGGATTGAACAAGACAATGTATGCAAAGTGCTGTCTCTGGCACATAGTTGATGCTTAATAACTACTAGCCAATATAAATAATAATGAAATACTTAGCAAATATCTATAATGCATCCTCAGAATACAGTGGCTTATAACAACAGTCATTTTATTACATATCATGAATTTGTAGATCTGGAATTTGAGTAATATCCAGACGGCTGACTCTTCTGCTTTATCTGTCACTTACCAGGGTCACTTGATGGTATTCAGTTGGTAGGAAAGCAACAAGATGGCTTCACTTATTTGCATGGTACTTTGACAAGAGATATTTCTAAGAGAGGAAACAGTGGATTACAAGAACCGTGAAGAAAATTTGGGGCATCATGGAAATACTGATTATCCTGATTTTGTTTAATTATTTTATAGGTGCATACTACTTCAAAACTGATAGCACTTTACATGATTACATGTTATATGGGTATTTTCTTATACTTCAATTATTCTTCAATACACTTTTTAAATAAAAGCTGAGAAAACCAGGCATTACAAAATCCCCCCAAAAATCATCAGAATCTCTATTTCTTAACTGCCTGACACATTTCACTGTTTTCCCTACATTTTTTGCCTGACAACTCTTTGATTTCCTTTTCATATGACAACAATTTTGTAATACTAGTTTTTAGAGAGAGAGAGTCTGTGTTTTCTCTAGAATGGTTAATCAAAACCAGTTTTGATAGTATAGAAGAATTTCTTTTAACTTCACAACTCATTGAGAATCTAAAATTTTTACATTAATTGGCAAATTTGGGGAGATATCTCAAGTTTCTTTCATCTATTATTTCATGCAGACCTATTTACCATTTTTAGAGCTGTTACAGGTTTGTGACCTACAAAAGCAGGAACTCTGACAAATCTATTTTGCGTGATTGTCATCAAAAAGAAAAAATATGTGGTGTATTATAATTGCCTATGTTGCATTACAAGTATATTTCTGACAGAAGAGAATTTCAATTTTGACTGGGTATTGATGAGGAACACTGGGTGAACAGTCATCGTATCGTTTCATATCTAATGAATGGAAAAATTCTCCAGAGAAGACAAGCTCCTGGGCCCATGAATTTAAAACCTTTCTTTCTGCTCCAATAACCATGTGCTTTTGGTGCTAGACCTATAGGACGTCTTCATATCATAGAAGGACCTCTGGCTCTGCACCGTCTTGTCTAGCATCTCACAGTGCCACATGAGTTGACTCTGTGTGGTATGAGTATTCCTGGAAATGATCCATGGAAACTACAATGTGAGGACTACTAATAACTTCACAATATAAGGAAGTGACTACAAACCACATAAATACATTCTGTTAAACTCAAGCCAAGTTTATGTCTATCACTTATTCATCTCTCTGGTCACCAAATCTTATAAACACGCGTGGCTACTCCAAAGTCACCTGACACATGAGAATGGTGATGGAGAAGAGATGGAGTGGGAAAAGAGAACAGTGGTAACCATTTGTGGTTAAAATACCTTAACTTTTCAAAATTTACATATATCATATATTTTATAAATGCATGTGTGTATATATATGTATATAATGAATTATTTTAAAGCTATCTATATACCTCTGGACATTTTTTGTATACTTCGAAAAATACACGTATCCCCGGCTGAACAGCTGGTTTTGAGTCCTATTGGATACAAGCTGGGTCAGGTTTGAGCCATAAAAAGGAATGAAAAAGTTTGGATTTGTTTTATGTGAACACTTTATACACCAAAAGGCTTTAAAGATTCCATTTATTCTTAGAATACCCTCTTTCTTCTATCCTCACATATATACACCCTACTGTGGAGAGATATAGGCTTACTTGAAACTAATCTTTAATCAGTCAAGTTCTTATTTTTAAGCAACAAAAACTTTAGCTGACTTGAGAAGACAATGAATTTATTGAAAGAATTGATGGAAAGGTGGCTGAACCTGGCTTGGAGAATAGGTGGGAACTAAGGAGTTAATGCAGCAATAAGGACTATAGGCAAAAAATCATGCCCATAAAATCAGGGTGGTGTGCACACTGCTGCTGCTAAGCCTTACACTCAGCTTGCAGATCTGCCATATATTGTTGCTTGACCCTAGAAACAGCCATTTCTGCCCCTGGAAACTCTTTGATGCTGTTCCTGCTCTTGCTGTCAGCTGCATCAAAGGATATCCCCCTGGTGCGTTCTCCTGTTGGGTGACTGTCTCCCAGTTCTCAGTTCAGAAGTAGTACATTCTAGGTCAAGTGCTCACGCCTTTGATACAAGGGAAATTAATAAACGAGCATCTGGCATTTTCAACATCTGTAGTTAAAGGCAGCAACTGCCTTTTTCTAAGACTCACATGTGAGGAATTCCCCAAAAGTTAAGAATGGGGCTCAGATTCTGGGCAATAACAACAACAACAAAAAAAAGATGACAAATACCACAAAAACATAACCACAAAGAACATACTGGTTCTTGCATTTCTGACAAATGGTGACCTGGGCATTTAGCATTTTCTTCTATTAAACAAAAAAGTTAAATACAAGACTATAAAATAAATGTAATCACAGACATAGTAGGGTTTTTAAATAAAAGTTTAGAAGCTAATTCTAACACTTATATGGAAATAAATAACCAAGTAATCAAAACAATTGACAAAGAATGATTTGGTAGAATTTACAATACCTGATTTAAAGACTTACTATAGAGCTACAGTAATTAAGATGGGAGTCAGTGTGGTATTGACATAGTGATAGACAAAGAGGTCAGTGGAACAAAATAGAGAATTCATAAATTGATCCATATATATACACTTCAATTGATGGTTAGCAAAGCTAAAAAGTAATTTATTGGGGAAAGAGAATTTTTGACAAATGCTGAAATAATGGTATAGTCACATGGAAAAAAGACATTTCACCCCTACCACACTCCATACAGAAAAGTTAATTTGATATGTATCATAGTCTTAAACTAAAAAGCTAAATGCAAATATTCATTAAAGAAAACACAGACGGGATGCCTGGTGGCTCAGTCAGTTAAGCATCCAACTCTTGATTTTGGCTCAGGTCATGATTTTAGGGTTGTGAGATCGAGCCCTGAGTCAGGCTCTGTGCTGGGCATGGAGGCTGTTTAAGGTTCTCTCACTCCCTCTGCCTCTCTCCCCCCACCCAAAGAAAAGGAAAAGGAAACACAGAAGAATGTTATTACAACTTGGGGTCAAAGATTTGAAGCAGGACTCAAAAGGCAACAACCACAGAAGAAAAAATTGAAAAGTGGATTTTATCAAAATTAGGAATGTGTGCCCATCAAAAAGACATCATTTAGAAACGAGTAGGCAAGACTCATGCCAGGAGAATAAATTTTCAAAACCTGTGTCTGTCAGAAGATCTAATAGCCAGCATATAAAAGCAACTTCTGAAGCTCAACAATAAAAAGATAACCCAGTAAACAATAGGTAAAGGCTGGAAGAAATACTTTACAGGAACACATCTGAATGGCCAATTCACATATGAAAAAGTATTCACCAGGATTTGACATCAGGGAAATTAAACTTAATTAAATGAAAAATTAGAACCAGAGTAAGTAGCAGTATGTGCCCACTAGAATAGTTAAAATTAAAAAGACAATCCAGAAATTCCACTGTTATGAATTTACTAGAGCGAAATTAAAGTGTATTTCCACAAAAACACACAAGTATTTTAGAACATTTTTTTCATAATGGCCCCAAACTGAGTATGATTGGGTTTTTTATGTGTCAACCTGACTGGGCCACAAGATATCCATGTAGTGATTAAACATTTTTCTGGATATGTCCACAAGGATATTTTTGGATGAGATTAACGTTTGAATAGGTACCCCAAGTATAGCAGATTGCCCTAATGCAGGTGGCCCTCATCCAATCCGTTGAAGACCTGACTAGAAGAAGGGCTCAGTAAGGGAGAATTCTCACTCTGCCTGTCTTTGAGCTGGGACATCAGTGTTCTCCTGCCTTTTGACTTGGACCTAGATTAGAACTTATATTGGCTCTTCTGGCTCTCAGGCCTTCAGACTAAGATTGGAACTATATGCCATTGCTCTCCGGGGGGTCTCTATCTTGCCAACTAAAGGTGCTGACTTCAGAATGGGAAAATCCAAAGGCCAATCAACACCAGAATAGATTGCAGTATATTCATACAATGGAATACTACTCAGCACTAAAATGGCATAAAGTACTGATATCACAATAGTGTAGATTAATTTCGTAATATTATCCCGAACGAAAGAACTAAACATATAGAGTACACACTGAGTGATTCCATTTATATGGAGTTCCAGAAGAGGCAAAACTAAATTAGAGTAAAGGAGATCAAAATCAGAATGTTGTTGCTTCCCTGAGGTTATAAGAGTTGACTAGGAAGTAGTATAAGTGATTACTATGTTCTGTATTCTGATAGGAATGGGGGTTATACTCAAAAGTGTATGCATTTTTCAAGTATCACTTAATGTTTATACATTTAAAATATATATGTCCACTGACTATAATATATAAATATAACCTAAGAAACGACTGTGAAAATCAATCAGTTGCAAGATAAAAGAAAGGGCAGAAACACTTACTGAAACCAGAAAAGAAAAGCTGGCAATGTTCAATGATTTCTTTCCTGGAAAACGATATGAAATAGCATTTGTGTGGCACTGACTAACTTAAAAAGAACTCTTATGTAACCCTTAAACAACCGTTTTACAAGTTCCTTTTTATGGATCAAATTTCAGCATTCTTAAGTACCAGGAGGTTGGAGTTCTAATTCAGGATTTGTTTATATTAATCATCATATTATTACTGAAGTCATTTGACTTTTCTTTGGCTTTAACTTGTTTGCTGGTTTTTGTTTAAAACTGAAAATCAGGGTTTCCCGAAATGAGTTCTTAGCAACAGGGATTTCAAGAAAATGTAGTAAGAGTTACATTTAGAAGGAGGAGCAGAAGAAGAAGTGTTCTGAGGTCAAACACATTTGAAGGCATGAATAAAAAAAAATTATGTTTTAATTTCATCTCAGGCCTCCTCAGAACCTTTAATTGAGCAACAAAAGTGGATCTGATCTACTTTCTATCAGTAACTCTTCTAAGTTCTTTGCACAAGTTAGTTTATTTAATCTTTAAAATAAAAGGCTTAATTGTCCCTGTGAGTATGGTACTTATGTCATCTTAAAAACAAGAAGGCTGAGGCAGAATGAGGCAAATAATCGTCAAAGGGCACAGTTGCTAGTAAACAGAGAATTGGGACTTGAAACCTAGCAGTGGGACTCAATCCTGTGCCTATAAGCACCATGTTTCACAGAAGATATGGCAAGAGACAAGAAGAATAATTATGTATCAAAATGGGAGAATGGAAGAAACCTTGCCAGCCTCTTGAAAGGAAAACCAGCTTTCACCTACTCAAAGAGGAAATGTTTTCCAAAGGTTAGACAAGTTTTCTGTTGAGGGTTGGTGATGAACAATAAATTCAGGAAAATTCTTGAAAATATACTAAAATCCAGTAATCATAGAACAGAGTACCAGAGATCCAGATAAAGTATTTGGGAGTGAGGTGGGGTAGCATAAGGGATTGGCTCTGATTGGGAGACATCAGAAGCAGGATATGATGGGCGTCTCCTGGGTGACTCAGCTCGCGTCTGACTCTTGATTTTGGCTCAGGTCATGCTCTCGGGTGCGTGGGATGGAGCCCCACATCGGGCTCCCCACTCAGTGGGGAGTCTGCTTGAGATTCTCTCTCTCCCTCTCCCCCCCACCCCCACATGTGCTCTCTCTCTAAAATAAATACATCTTTAAAAAAAAGGGAGGGAGTTTTTCAGGGTGTTTCAGGGATAATGATGACTGAGAAGCTTGGCCCCTGGGTGGTGATTGAGGAAACAGGTTGATGAGGCTTGTGGGGAATGGTTCAGAGGAATAAGAGGAATGGACAGTCACATCTGGAGTGTGGATGCAGAATCCTTTGTTCACTGAAGTGATGACACTTAGACCGAATGCAGCGGGAAAGGCCAGCTGCTCCCTCAGGCTGTGCCTGGAGGATGGAGAAGATACAGGTGACACCATTTGAGAAACACAACCTTGAAAGGGCAGGATGAAAGGATACAAATACTTTGGCTGACAGAGCAGAGCTAATTGGGAGGGAAAACAATAAAAAGAGCTGTCCTCATAAGTTGGAGGCTTTTCATATTCAAAATGTTGTAAGATAGTTGCCAGAAAGGAAATGTTTTTGTGATGAACTCTGAGGGCAAACAAGGTTAGGTGGGTTTCTTAATCAGAAAGGACAAGAGAGAAGGTGACACGTGAGAATGGAGAAAATCCCTGATAATCCCTGATAGAGTTGGAATTCTGTGAGGCTGAAACGGGGAGGGGGGTCGCATAGCAGCATAGCTGTTGATTATTCAGACTTAAAGCAGTATTGATAGGAGTTCTGAGCTTTCCAGCACTTTGGACTGAACTTCTCATAAAGAAAAAGGGAAGGTAAAGTAAAGCATATTGAGAGAGCTAAAGGCTCGGGCACAGCTGTCTCCCCCATCCTTTTCTCTTCAGAACCAGTTTCAGTCCGTAGAGATAGTGTTTTCCTCAGTCAGCTCTAGACTGGGTTCAAGATTCTTGGGGATCTGAATCAGTCTGAATTTCTCCTGAAGATCCTTTCTAGGCCTACCTTGACCTGGAGACCTCTGAAACTCATCTGATCTCTCCAAGAGTCATCCAAACTGGAAATGTATTAAAGCCAGTTAGAACCCTTTGAAACTCCATGGATTAAATTTAGATGCTCTTTATTCTGTTCCCTAACCATCAAGAGTATATGAACTGAATCTTGGTTTCTTATTATTACCTATTTCCTGCTTTTAAAGACCAAGATTCTAAAAAACAAGAATTGTAGGAATTGGATTGATATTGACTTTCAGAAAATTAATCCCCTAAGTATGTTTCATAGGATTTGATATCTTGTAGGAAACCTGTTTTCAAAAAGTGAAACATCTTCAAAATCACTCTAAACCCCCAAGCACATTTCTTCAACTGGAAGAGATGCAAATTTTCTCAAATTGGGTTCAATCTGAATGCTAGCAGAAGAGCATAGGAAAGTAAAATGATCTGATCGAAATTGATGAATAACAGTTTTATTTTCAATCTAAGAAGGCTGATAGGAAAAGAGATGGATTGAGAGTGAACAGAAACAAGTTAAAAGGATAATTAGGGATGGGAAAAGAAATATATGTCATTCAGACCAGGTTCTTACTAAGGAAAAGGTACTGCAAATATATTTGAAACATACATGAAAGAAAAATAGCCCTAGTAAAATTGAAGAGTGGAGAATTAAAGAGAATTTATCAGGAAATGGGGGATTTTATGTCACTATTTCCTTTTTGCATTTAATGCGAAGTCAGAAAAAAAGAGCTGCCAAGGGCGTAGAGCATATTTCTTAGCATAGCTGTGGAAGAGACCATTGTAAAAAAAGATTGGAACATCCTAAGGCAAAGCAAGTGTAAGTACCAAGTCCAAATAACTGTGATTCATGACTCTGAAAGGACAAGAAAATAGGAAGAACAAAGTCATGCTTTGAATTAATTGCTTTTGCCATATCTCAGAAGCTGGACAAGTACATTACCTGGCTCTTTTAAAGTGGAAAATGATACAAGAAAATTATTCTTAATTGGCTTATGAGAAAGGAACATGAAATTGGAGATTGGAAGTAGTTTTTTTTTAAATTTGGTGAGGTTAGAAGGAATTTCAAGATGATGTTACAGAAAGAAAATAAGAAACAGAATGGGGACAGGGAGGAGCAGTTGATATCTTGCTAAAAATCACATAGTTTTGTAACTTAGAACTTATGGACTCCAATTTTCATATTGTTTATAAGAGAGAGCAGAGTTCAGAGCTCTAATCTGGTTCCTTGGACTCTCGTCTCATTGGCCTCTGGCCACTTGACTCCTTTCCTTTCCTTTCCTTTCCTTTCCTTTCCTTTCCTTTCCTTTCCTTTTTCCTTTCCTTTTTCCTTTCCTTTTTCCTTTCCTTTTTCCTTTCCTTTTTCCTTTCCTTTTTCCTTTCCTTTTTCCTTTCCTTTTTCCTTTCCTTTTTCCTTTCCTTTCCTTTCCTTTCCTTTCCTTTCTATCCTGGGGTCTCTGCAGAGGTAATAATAGGGTTCTTTGTGGAAGAAGATGCCTAGAAATCATTGTTAGAAACATGGGTTTTCCAAAGCCTGTCCCTCAGCCCTTTATGCGTCTACCCTTCAGAGCAAAGTTAAATTTAACTTTTTTAACTTAATTAAAATTGAACAAACCCCCAAATCCAGTGTCTTAGTCATAACAGCAACATTTCAAATGTCCAATAGCCGTATAGGGCTAGTGGTTACTATATTGGCCAGTGCAAAGAGCATTCTTGTTGTCACAGAAAGTCCTGCTGGAATCAGATAGCATTGTGCAAACGACTGTGTTGTATTCCAGCCTGTGTGGCTTTTAGCCATAATTTTTACCTAAAATTAAGGCACCTTTTCTATTTTCCATAGAGTTGTCCACAGGAGTCCGGAAACATAAACATTAGTTTCTCCTCTGCCACAAAACAATAGACTAGTGATGTCACCTGTATTGATCTCTTCTGTTTCACCTTCCTCATCTGTAAAACAGAGAAAATAGGTGCTTGTTATTCTCACAGGGCTGTTGAAAGGATCAACCAGAAAGCTGAAAAATATCCTATAACAGTGAAGTTTTTTTTTTACTATAGTGATGATGATGATGATGATTAAAGAGGATGTCATGTTTTAAAACCCATTTGAAAGAAAACATGTGGGTTTGGCTTTTCTTTATTCCACTTTCAAAAATATTTGCTATTTTTGGAGTCCAAGGTACTTTTCTGTTGTTTTTAATAATGTTAAGAGTATCTAAGCAATGATAAGCAAGTACATCCATTTCTTTTCTGAATAAAAATACATAAACTAATATTTAGATTAAGGGTGAAGGCCAAACAGAATTAGAAACTGAGATCTGATTGAAAATTTTGGGGTGGACACACCAGGTTAAATTAAAATTGAAAATGCTCTGATCTCACAGTACCATATTAATGACTCCTATTTGTTCCTCAAACCAATGATTTTAATTAGGGAAAAAGCACAGACAGGGATGCTCACTTTTACCTATGCAGGTAATTGGCAATGCAGCCAGCCAATTACCTGCAAAATACTGGAATAGTGGACCCTTGATCCAAAACATTTGGAAGCTACTGGACTCTGGAAAATTGGCTTAAAGGCAGCTTTTAGCTAAAACTACAATCAGATACTTTGAAAGGCTCTCTTTCTTCTTTTCCACTCATCCATCTGACATACACCATCTGTCAGATCATGCTGGGTCGCCTCTGTCAGCCTTCCGCTCATCTTAAAAGAGAGACAGCTTTTGAAGGTTTTTATTTCTCATGAATTTCCCCATGAAAATGCAGAGGGTCTCTTCCTGGTTCAACATGTCTTTCTATAGAAGATGAGGAGCCAGTGTCTATCCACAGGAGTAGTGACTCCCTCAGGCTAACCAGTACATATGATAGATCAGAGACATACCCTACACCATCAAGGACCTGCTCAGGAGGTCTGTATTAGTGCTTCTCAAGCTTTAATACTCATAGGAATCTCCTGGGGATGTTGTTAAGGTGCAGATTCTGATTCAGCAGGTCTAGGGTGGGACCTCAGCTTCTGCATTTCTGTTTGACAAGTGACACTGATGCTGCTGGTCCGTGGACCATATTTTTAATAGTAAGAGTAGAAGGTATTAGAACAAGTTTAACCATTTGAAGTGATCCCACAGGGTGATTTTAACAACAAATAAAAGCAGTAATAATCGTATGATTTGTTTAGCTCTTTAAAATGGGATTTTTCATGTGTTATCGCAGAACACAGTACCGTGAAATTAGATGCTATGGCTATATATTGCTGTTTAGTAACACCCTGACCCAAATTTAGTGACTAAAAATAATGACAACATTTATTTCATTCACTGACTTGACATTTGAACAGGGCTCAGTGGGCGCAGCTTGTCTCCGCTCCACAAGACATCACTGGGAGCAGCTCAAACGCTAAGGAATGGATTCATCTAAAAGCTTTCTCATTCATTTGTCTGATGGTTGATCCTGGAAGACAGCTGTCACCTCAGCTAGAGCTGTGTCCAGACCATCTACACATGGCCTTTCCATGTGGCTTCTCGATTTCTCCACAGTACAGCAGCTGTGTTCCAAGGATGGGTATCTCAGGAGAACCAGGTGGAAGCCTAATAACCTTTTATCATTTAGCCTCAGAAGTCATATAGGGTCACTTGTGCCATAATTACAGACCTGGCCATATTCAAGGGAGGGAAAGAGAGACCACACTCCTCACTGAAAAATAGTCAACATTGCATTTTAAAAAGAGCTTGTTCAGCGGGGTATATGGGCTTGGCCACCTTTGAGAAATGCAACATTGCAACGAGTAATATCCAATTTTACTGATGAAGATGACTGACCATTAACAGGGGATCACTCACTATAGGATTCAGTTGACAGCTTAGAGGTCTGTTTAAAAATGTTACTTGGATTTTTAAGAAGTGTACAGCGGCATACAGAGGTATATATAATGAAGTGTAATATTTAAAAATGTGGGTTCGGGCCCCAGCTTCCCTATTTCCCAAATGTATAACTTTGGACTAGTTGCCTGACAATTATTATCTTTGCTTTTCTTGTTAGTAAAAGGGGAATTTTTCTGTCTGAAACAGTTCTTGGCAGGCTTAAATGAATTCAAGTTTGTAAGGCACCAAGTCTCCTGCCTCGCTGGTAATAAGTGCTTAAGAAATGATAACATTTTTATTACCATTGTCATTTCTACTGCTATTACCATTTAGAAAATAACATGGCTTTTGTTTTTCATTCAGGTAAATGCATTTTTGTTTGTTTTCTCCCTTGCCCTTTATCCCATTATGATTTAATGGTATCACTGAAAAAAATTTGACGTAGGTTAGAGCTAGCTATTGCAGGAAGAAAGAAAATATGACAGCTTAAATGTTATTTAGTCATATTTGATATATATGGAGCTTCAGAGAAAATGCAGTTTTAGAATTGACTCTAAGATGCATATCTGTGCATTAATGCCTTGATTTAATTTCTAGTTCTTGATGGTGAGGACTATTAAATTATTTATTCATTCCCCATAACACCTAGTGAGTGATCAGCATAGGTCAGGTGATCAGTAGATATTTATAGATGTATTAACTAATTTTTAATTGCTACTCATTCTTGCTTTTTATGAAGGAACTCTTTAGTAGTGTTAGGTAAAGAAATAATTAATGTGGGGCGCCTGGGTGGCTCAGTTGTTAAGCATCTGCCTTCGGCTCAGGTCATAATCCCAGGGTCCTGGGATAGAGCCCCGCATCGGGCTCCCTGCTCAGCGGGAAGCCTGTTTCTCTCTTTCCCATTCCCCGTGCTTGTGTTCCCTCTCTCGCTGTGTCTCTCTCTGTCAAATAAATAAATAAAATCTTTAAAAAAAAAAAAAAAGAAATAATTAATGTACGGGTGATTTTCCATAATCATTAAAAATCTCATTCTTCATTCTAGAGTTAATATTGTGTCACAGCGGTTATCTGATATTTTAGTTGTGTTCCTGGTTTTACTTATGAAAACAGTGAGTGAGAAAGGGTTCAACCAGCCCTCAGAAAACAGATAATGGATTTGAGTGAGGAGAATTGCTCAGTCTTTGTTCACAGGTTCTTCAGGTTCTTCTAGGCTACTGATGGCAAATTATGTAGATTCAAAGTTCCTTGAAATAAAATGGGCATTGGTGATGTATGGAGAATCTGTAATATCCGTGTATGTTAAAAATATCTCATTTGATGGTGAATTCATGGTGCTGTAGGCATTTCTAATATCACTGATTTTGCTCTGGTCTCTCATATATTTTCCTATTGGCTTGTAAGCAAATTATTTTATTCCTGAAGAAGAAAAACAAAAAATGACTTCCCTTCTCTCACAAACACATAAATACACTCATAATTGAAAACAGAAGAAAGAGAAGATGTGAGAAACAGCCAATATTATTGTTAGCTTATTTTATTTGTTAATGTATTGGGATATAAAGAAAGTGCCTCTGAGCCACTTACCTTACAGTGAGAAGTCCCGTGATACCCTGTAATGGACCCTAACTACACAGGTGCCTGGCTGCTGGGTAGTACTGTATTTGCCAATTCAGTGGAAGAGACTTTATATATATTTAAAAAATAGCTGTTTCTGACAAGTTGCAGGAGGCTGTGAATGATAGATCAAGTGGTTTTGCTCCTCTTACATCTGCATTTTCACTAGTCTCTAGCTGAGAATAATATACTAAGGAGTTACTTAATTTCTGTTCAAATCTAGATAAGCAAATCTAAAAATTCCCCCCAAAGCAAAATTATTTTATACCTCTTTGTTGCATATGTTTTCTACATACAGCTGAGACAAACATCAGGGCACACTTGTATTCCCATAAAAATTGAGGAGATTTAGAAATAATCACTTCTGAATTTGGAGAAATGATTTATTCCTTATTAGAAAACCTACATCATTCTCCCTTTCAGATTATTTCTTTCGATGCATCATTTTGTCTGTTTTAGAGATGGTTAAATATATATAGCTTCCAATCTATCTTTTTTTATAATTTGTAAATCAATTTATTTACAGATTTTATATTTTCTTTTTTTAATCCATCTTTCTTAAAGTATGTTCTAATGAACACAGATCCATTGTTACATTAATTCATGTTACATGGGGAAAAGAATTGTTAAGTTAGTGAAGTGCGAAGAGCCAGATTAAAAAATAAATAAATGTAAGCAGGATTTTTGCTGCAGTCCTTCTTGAGGCTTTGACATCCTAGAGTATAATGAGGACCTCTAAGAGTCTTTGTCTTACCACAGCAACCTGGCCCTTGCCTCTACTTAAACTGTTTTTGGGGAAGGACAAAAATGGTTCCCAACCTGCCAAATCCAAGGCATGTTTAAAGATGCCATTATTGGAATTGTATTGCATTGACATCATTTGTTACTCTTCAGTCTTAAACTTGTCTATCTCTTTGGGTCCTTGATACCAAACTCTTCTGATTCTATTGTTTATCTTACCATATCATATCTTAACTATGTATGTCTTACCATATCATGTATATTTACTTACAATGCCCTACCATAGGTATCTTCTCCACAAACTGTCCTTGAGTCCACCATTAACTAGAGCTGTTTCTCCAGACTACCTCCTCAGACCACTTACCCCCTTGTTCTATACCCTCCTCTTGCATCTTCTCATCTGCTATAATTTCAACATCCAGGTACTGCTAATATTTTTATCTTAATTCTAGATGTCTTGGTTGCACCTCACATTCATACCCAGCTTCATAATCAACTACCCGTGGTACACATTTAATATACTAAAGAAATCTCAAACTCAGCATGTCTAGAAATGAATCAGTAAGCATTATCTCATCCTGAGTCCTATCGTTTATCCAAATCTACTGATCTCTCTGTATTTGCTATGTCAACATCACTGTCCTCCCAGTTAATCAAGCTAGAGACCTGGGATATATTCTTGACCTCAACCATTCACATATCTCCCACACCTTATTGAATTTCAAATTTGACTCCAATTAAATGTGATTGATTCTGATGCAATGTGCTAAGTTTTATAAATAATAGCTAGAAGGCTATGTGTTACAGAGGAAAGAAAAGCATTCTACCTTTATAAGGCTTTCCCTTTCTTCTTTTCTATGTCCATCCTAGTTCAGCCCATCTGTATCTCTTACCTGAACAAGTAAAATAGTTTCTTGTCCCTTATTTACTTTGTCCCATTCAAACATATATCTGACCATGCCACTACCCAGCTTAACACCCTGCAAGGGTTTCCCATCACCTAAACCTCCTGATCAGGATCTCAACCCAGGCCACCTCTCCAACTTCATCTCTAAACATCACTTCCCCTTATGTTCCATTAAATGTGAACTGCTTGTTATTTGCCATATTCAGCACACCACTTCTCATCTGCATGGCCTTGTTCATGTTTTCTCCTTTAATTAGGGTGTTCTTTCTTCCCAAGTCTCCCCTTCATCCCTTAAGACCCACTCAGGCAGTCTTTAATAGGGCCTTTCCCCATACCCTCCCTCCAAAGACTTTGCAAGGAATCCTTTTTCTGTCCTTCTATGTGCATAGCTGTATTAATACAATTATATTTTAGTAATTATTTCTTAATATCTGTCCTTCATAGTAGATTATAAGGTCTTGGAGAGCTGAGCTTGTTTTTTAGCCATTTTTCTTAGTACCTAGTACAGTAAGGAAAATTCCACTTATTCATTCATTCATGTATTCATTCAGCATTTTGCACTGAAGACACAAAAAGATGCAATAGAGTCCTCCTTTCAAAGAGTTCACAGTCCAGTGGAGAGTCAGGAAAGTATACAGGTGACTCCACTACAGTGTGATAAGCACCGTAGAATGGAGCCCAGAGCTATATAGTACTGAGGGAAAGAAATAATAAAATTTTTACTAACTTTACCAGACCTGTGAGAGTATAGAAATAATATAA
This sequence comes from Halichoerus grypus, assembly GCF_964656455.1. Taxonomy (NCBI): domain Eukaryota; kingdom Metazoa; phylum Chordata; class Mammalia; order Carnivora; family Phocidae; genus Halichoerus; species Halichoerus grypus. The sequence goes on along the minus strand of NC_135721.1, from coordinate 66,186,747 downwards.
AATAAAAGAAGTGTGCAGAGACAATATAAGTTAATGTGTTAAAAATCATTTTGTATCATTTACTTATTTTTCATCTCTCATTCTTTCCTCACTCAGTTCTTTTTATTTGGTTCTTAATTATAACAAATTAAATAAATGGTGTTCATATAAACCGGAGAGGGTGAAAGCCTAATTTATAAAGTGCTGAATATAGTCGGGCTAAATGAGTTACTTTCTCCTAGCTAAAATTCCTGGCTTGGACTACTACAATGTCTTCAATGGAGAGGTGATGGCATAGCTTTTTGTGGTGGAGCATACAACGCTACGCTTTAGAAGGAAGCTATATGTTTTCTCCTTTTACTACGCTCTATGCATCGAGGAAACAAATTGATCAGTTTTAACTAAATGTGATCCAAAATGGTTCTTAACCATTAACAAATGGTCACTTTGTAAATTGGCTGAAAGTTTGAGTAAATTATTGGCACAAGAAATTCCAAGGGACTGACCATGCCCAGCAACAACACTGGTGTGTGAAATAACTGTTTCTAATAACTGATGGCCTATCTTAAATGACATAGTTTCTTGTTTGAAAGTTTATATTCATGTCTCATTGGGAAAACTGAGTCTAAGGAGTATGTAATTTATCTCTTAAAACAGTGCCAACAGATCTTGTAAAGAAAGACTTTTCTAAGCAAAGAAGAGAGAGAATGGAAATAGAAAATACGTGATACTTTCATCACATGCTATACAAGCATGACTTGTTCAAGATGTCAGGTTTTATGAGTTCCAAAATAGCACTATTAAGTGTTTAATGATTTTCTTCTACTGAAGACAAAAATCAAATGCCCCATCAACACATGGATTTGAAAGTACTTGTTCGTTTGTAAGTAACATTTCATGCCTATCACTTACTTTCCCCTAGTTTTTTCTCTAACACTAGAAATTCAAAAATAAGCCAATCAAGCAGGATTGTTCAATTAGTTGCTTTTGTATCTTCTGTCACAGGTTGAAGATTGACAATTCTATTTCTTTACCTGGTAGCTTGTCAGGTTCTGAGAATTGAATGCCATCTCCTCATCTCAAAATGTTCTGAAAATAAAAACAAATGTGCCTTTACATTGCAGATGTTCGTATCTTTACTGTATTTGACATATCTGTTGACCGAATACTTTATAATTCTTGAAAAATTAATTGCATATATTTATGCTTGACTAAAAGAGAGAAGAGTCCTCCAGTAATTTCTTATAAACTGTTAAGTATCCTTGAGTAAATGCCTATGAATCCAGCATATAGCATATTTCTCACTGCTTTGATTTTAATACTAGTGAATGGAGGTGCTGGGAATGCGGGAATACAAATACTCTTTGGTTGATAATTTGTCATGTCCAGATACTGTCTTTCCGGAAGCTAAAGAATTTGGCCAAACAGTGTGTTTATACCAAATCCAACAAACCTTTTTTTCCAGGGCTTTTTTAATTATAATTTTTACAATTTCTCTGTAAACATAATAGCCATAATTTTCTCATCACCACTTACTCGATTGATTCTTATCCAGGCACCATTATTTAAAATATCTCCTCAAATTTTCCACTGAATGTTTCCCTGTAACACAATAATAAAAGTTCAGAAGAAAATAGGGTTCCGTGATCAAATAAATTTGAAGCATATTGTTAATACATACTATACCTTTGAAAATTCATAGTGTACTACCATATTATAAGTGCTAAGAAGTTTTATAATAAAGAAACTTTTTAACCTTATTAAGTCTCAAATTTTCCAAATAATTTGACAATAGAGTGTTTACTAACATACCCTGAGATAGTGATCAGTGAAACATACTTTGAAAGACAATGTTGTATAGTATAAAAAAGATAGTTGTAATTGTCACCAGAATTAAGAATTTGCTTAGCATCAAAGCTTTCTAATTTCTCATTTCAGTGGTCTCTTTTGGTAGAGATTGAGTTAACAAAAAATGTATATTGATTCCTAATTAACAGCATATACTGGTTTCAGAGGAACCAAATTCAACCTTTCAAGCTGCTATTTCATAGCTGGCACCATGACTGGATCTTCTATAAGCCATTTCCACTTTTCATAAGGGCCATGATGTCTGAATGATTGAGTATAGTCTAAGATCTGTGAATGCCATGGGTATAAACCCACTCCTTACTTCTTTTCTTATGGAATTCCCTGGCTAGCTATAGGATGCTATTTGAATACCCTAACACTGCAGAATCATTGCTGGCAGAGCATGATAGGCAAGAAAAGTGTATACATATCCATAATAAGTATCTGGTCCAGGAAGAACAAATTTTCTTGATAGAGTCAAAAATTAATGAATTTATGACCGGGTTCCCTTGAGTCTTGATGCCATGTCGGACTCTACATTGACCTCTACCTTTGGTAGAGTGGGCATTGAACAGTAATAGTAGTCAGATCAGTTGTGTTGTAAACAAGTCCAATTTATTGAGCACTTGTAAAACTTAGATTTCAATCATCATGACCACTTTGTATATGAGCTTTTGAACAAGAACAGGAGTGTCCATGTAAAGAGATTGACATCCAGAAATCGATCATGTATCTACCTGACTATTGAGAGTCTCTTCTGCAGCTGGTATTCTTTGATGAACATTCACATCGAATATAGATATCCTTATATTCTATACCCATTATGAGAATCTTATCTACAAGTGTCTTTTGAAGAATCCTTTTTTTCAAAGCTTCGATCTCATTATTTCCAAGTCCCTGACCAACTTGGGCGAAGAAGACAATCTTTTGTGTTACAGTCCTCCACTTCAGGCGGAGGCCAGAATATCATGTGGAATCATTTTTAAACCAGGTTCATATATGCTCTTGCTAGTTCACTGGTTTTAAGGGACTTACAAGAGTGGAGGAAGAAGTGACAATGAAGCAAGAGCAGGTGCACTGGTAGTATTAATGACATGTTCATAACACTTGCTGGTGCCTTCTTGAGGCCTTAACTGAACCTGACTGGGTATGCACCACAGACGTTTGACGATGGGGTATGGTTGACCATGTCTTAGCATTTGGAGAATCAAATAACACACTTTATGTCTGAGAGCTCAGGTCTTACGGGCATTTGATGTCCCAAGCGCAGACACGGAGTTTCTACCAGGATCCAGTTGTAATAATAATAGAAAACATGAATATGGTCTATACTATTTGTCAGACACTTTCACAAGCACTTTATATGTATTAAATCATCACAGTGGCAAAGTGAAGTTAGTGCTATTATTTTCCCTATTTTTCAGACAGAAATTATGGCACGGTTTAAGGATCATGTCCATGGTCACAAGCTATTAAGGGAGAGATCTAGGATTCAAACTCAGAGAATCTGGCTCCAAGGATTACATATTTAACTCCTCCTTGCACTGTGCGGCCTCACTTCTAAGTCAAGAGTGATTTATTGAAAGCAAATAGTTACTTGAAGAAGCAGGCATGACTTTGCTTTAAAACCCTCAAGGTTACTCTTGTGATTGTCTTTTTAGGGCCTGCCGCAGTTTCTCTACAGTATTCCCTTCTGTCACAGTCACTTTGAGCTGGGTCATAAAGTCCAAGTGCTTTTAAATTCTAAGTATCTGGGATTCTTATGATCTCCCAAGCAACTCTTAAAAATTTACAAATCAAGTATTAAAACTAAATAACACTATATCAAAATAACATTGTTCTATAAGCTCTCACTACATATATTTCCTTTAGATAGTAGTCTTTTTTTCTGTAATTGCTTATTTATTAACCAACAAAACCATGGTCTTGATTTCATTAACTGTAGCCTGCCATTCTTATTTCTTTGCCTCTGAATTGATAATAAAATGCAACAAAATCAGTCTTTATCGCAGGAAGAGCTTCTCTCTTATATTTTCTAATTTAAGATACTGTTCTTTAGTCTGCATTAGGATGCGAATGACTGACAAATGTCGCATACAAATATGGACTCTTCTCAAATCTTGGGGTCATTATACTCAGAGGATGAATATACTGCTCTAATTTTTGTCCCTTTGTCTTTAAAATACACCCCGTTCGAACTTCCATAAACAGGACAAAAAGCAGATAATTTCTTTAACTTATGCCAGCTACTTAAAGCCCTCCCCCTCAGGATCCAGAACAAACTTGATTTTTTTGAATTTTGAGAACAAGGTCTGACCTTTCAAAATGTTTTCAAGAAGTTTAGCTTTTTGGTTTCTTTTTATTTCACAGCTTTTAGCAGTTTAATTTCAGTAAGAATACAAGTATGAAACATCACAGCCAAAATTACAAATTTGTTGGATTATCTCAGCAGAGCCTTCTTACCTCTGACTTGCCTTTCAGTTTATCACCCTCAGGACTTTTCACCATGGCCAGTTGATGCTAAGTCATGGCAACCACCCTCAGCCCTGCCTTGATCATTGAATCAGTTCCTAGCTAGTATTTCACAGTCTTGGGAACCAAATCATGAGACAGTTAACCTCATAAACTGATCACATTGTATTACAGATAGTTGTGTGCATGTCTTTTTCACTGTATTTTGAGTTATGTGAAAGTGGAATCATGCCCTAGTCACCTTTGAAATTCTACAGTTTTCATATGTGTTAGAACATCATAGAAATACAATTAATGTTTATTGAATTAAGAGAGACCTGAAGGCAAAACCTATACCATTACATGTCATTTAATCAGCAATAATAGATGTGGTGATTCAGTCTAGTGTTGATGTCATTTGGAGAGACCTCAGAATCTTCCCCATGGGCAGTTTCCTTCTTGCCATATTGTCAGCCAGGCTCATGTAGGGACAAATATTGTGCTTATTTGGTAACTTGATGCTGAATTTTGTGAGTGAGGTCTTGTGATTTTGCATCAGAGTTTGATTTGCAATTGCCTTGGAAAACAGAGCTTACAGAATAAATAAAGCTTTTCTAGCATAGCATCTTCTAATTTTTGTGGATCTATTCTATGACCTCTTGTCATACCAAAAAAATGGAAGACGGATGATCCTTCTTGCCTTTTCTGATATTTACTCTTCTAGTTAAGCTTATATTAAACCTTGGGAAGAAAATTTATTTTCCCGAGATCAATTATTCCTTAATTTATACATCTACTCTTTAATGGACACTGATGTGTGCTAGAAGGGCAGAAATTTCTTCTTTCTTTACCATCTCCAAGAAGCTTTTGCTTTAGTAAGTGGTGGAATATGGGCTCTGGTTCTCATTGCTCCAGTTATACCAATAATTCTTGGATTGGATTTTTCTTTGGGGGATAGGGTGCTGTATTTTATTGGAATACTTGTGAACTCATATGACCTATATAGAATTAATGGGAAATGGATGGTAGAAGTAGATTTGTACAGAATTGTACCAAATTGTTCTATTCCAGGACATCTTTGTCAAAATGTCACAAACCAAACTAGTGCTTTGCATCCTTATTATTTTATCATGGTAAGGTATCAGAATAATAAAATACAAATTATAGACTAATTGAATTTGATGTCCAAATTAAATGGTCACATAGTCATAGAATT